>NC_137869.1:26201703-26209203 GCF_963924005.1 Protomyctophum bolini | reverse complement strand
GCGTGTTTGAATAACATATTCAATCTAAAAAGTCCTCTCATTTAGTCTTACTTATCAAATCAATATCACGAGACATGGCCAAAGCATTTCCGCGGGTCCCCCGGAATAAACACAAAAAGTTTTAATATAGAGATAAGAGGTTTCTGCCCGACAGCAGCAATATGCAAAGATCACTGGCCTGCTTTGGATTTACAAAAACTACTCGAAAACTTCTCTTTCTTTCTTTCTTTCTTTCTTTCTTTCTTTCTTTCTTTCTTTCTTTCTTTTACCACAACAAGGCCTGCTGCATGCTTCGCCCTTTGGGAACTCCTGCTGACACTTTACTGTTGAGAAACTGGAGAATTGAAGTTTGACCTTTGACCTTTCGGAGGGGTTTGCACTTTCTGTCCACCCTCGCACACCACCAGGTGCAGAGGCCTCAACCATAACCTCTCACACTTCTTCTTTTTTCTTATTTTACATGTGCATGCATCTCACCATATACTCACTGGTCTGTTACTGTGTCCCCCTGTGCTCTGCTCTCACCACCACCACACCATCATTCAGAGCAGGGATTCCCAGCTACACAGCAGATTTAACCCCGCTCCCCCCCGCTCTCCCCTGCATGTGGGTTCTTCTACGTATAGCGGTTGGATTGTGAGCGCAGCAACGTGAGCAGTGGTTTTAGATTCACAGATTGTTTTTAGTAATACTGTGCATGATTGATCATGAGACTAGAGCAGCTTGTGTTACCTCGGCCCAAAATATAATTTTCTAAACAGATCATTTATTTATAGATCATTGTCACTTTGGAATAACCTGCCTCGAAACCTCTGTTGCATTTACAGTAAATTGACGTTTAAAAAGCATCTAAAATTCAATTTGATACAGTGAAGTGTTGTGTGTTTTTGATGCCAATACATTTGCACTGCATACAGGACAACTTGTAAAGAGTAGGCTATATATACTGTATCTACATTAATTTCAGTATTGATACTCTTATTTCTATGATAGCCTACTACATTTCTTTACTTAAGTAAAGAAATTACATTTCTTTACTTTTTCCACCACTGCATGGTCTGGTATAGCGGTTTGATTGTGAGCGCAGCACATGTGTCACAATGCAGAGAGACATTCTGCGGTTAGCTGCTCTTTACGACCCCCCCCCCTCCATGTGTGAGAGACCCCTCTAACGACCTCCATGGTATAACCACACAGCAGGGCCGCGTTAACAATGACAAATGCCTGGGCTTTTCTCTGCCATTTATGCAGAAGTGAAACTAAGTGAGCCGGAAAGTTGACGGCAGTTTAGTTTTGTTTCGCAGTCCAGTAGAATAAGATATGGTAATTATGTAAAGCATGCAAAGTATGATACATCAATTAATTGATTCATTTTATTTTGTAATGAAATGTAAATATAATTATGCAATGATATCGCAGGATAATGACATATTCTACAAGTAAAAGACTATATGAACCTTTCACACTGAACACTATGGTTCACCATTAGGCCTACATGTTTATAGATGTGTGAACTCTGCCATCGACTTGACTTGGGATGATTTTTTTTTTAAATAATAATTATAGTGATTAACAATGTTAGATTAACCCCTGAGGCAGATTCTACCAAATGCCTTCTAAATAGGTAGCCTATTTCTCACACTTTTCCTTCATTCATACACAAGAATAGCCGCAATGCTAAATATATAAATGACAAAGATGAGAATGACCCGGTTTGAATGGGTTAAGTGAAAAATATAATTAAATGTAATTACAAAGAAGCCAAATGAGATGTGCACATTTTTCCCTCCTCAGCAGTTCACAGAATGTGGACACATCATTTTCAAACCTTTCACTCTCTCACATAATGATGACCCGTGTGCTCTGAGTGTGACAGCTCCCAAGATGCATTGCACTGAAGGAAAAAGCCCTGAAACCTTTAATGTGAGGTCACAGTATTTGTTTAAATGTCATCATGTGGTAGCAACCAACGCCTGCCTCACAGATGTGTGTGCAGCGCTACAAGGGAGACATGAGAGAGAGAGAGAGAGAGAGAGAGAGGGGGGATCCCATTGCTCACTAATGTGTTCCCCCCCCCACCCACGCACTGGGTGTGGGTGTATTGATGCTCGTTGGGGTGTGTGGGGGGGTTCTGAAACCACTGGGGTGGGGTGGGATGGGGGGGCCGGTTCTCACGTCAAAGTGTGTGAGCGAGAGCTCGTCAGTTTGCATAGAGAGGGTTTGTTGCGGTTATAACGGCGGAGGGGATATCGTCTCTGTCGGGTGGAAACCTCTTATGTCCAAAAACTGTTACTTTTCAGGATTTACAGCAAAAGTAGCAGGATCTACAAGCTCGAAACGTGGCGTGAAGCGGAGAAGCGACAAACTTAATGCATAATGTGCTACTTTTGATGCTTTTTTGTGATACTGCAGTATGATTCATTTTATGGTTAATTTTATGGAAGAAAAAAAAACACAACATTTTGAATATGGAGATAAGAGGTTTCTGCACGACAGCGATGATATGGAGTCACGGCATACGGCAGGTTGGTGGTGGTAATCACGCCCACCATGTGCTCTTTCATAAGGCCTGCAGGTGGTTTTCTATTGTTTTCCTACAGTCCTGCGCACGCACTGCGTGTGCCGATCATGGGTTTCACACTCCTCCTCGGTGCAACGGCAGTTAGATCAATATTTTTGCCAGCTGCTTGAAAAGCCTGGACAGCATGTTCACCTACCTCTACTCGCGACCATCGTCGACACTTTAGGGCTCTCTAGGCTGTCTCTACGCCAATGGGAGACTTACCCATGATAAAAACCCATAGTCTGAACGACATAAAACCCATACTCTGAACGCCGCAACGTGAAGCCGTGAGCTGAGGCAGAGGCTGCGGCGCGCACACACTGATTATAGATGTTCATAAACGAAAGCTTGCTGAGTCATTGTTGCATAAACCTCTCTGTCTCCCTGACTCTTTCCTTTATTTCCTAAATCAGTGGTTTTCAACCAGTGGTCCGAGGACCACCAGTGGCCCTTGATGTGGTTCCAGGTGGTCCCCGGCTGGATAATATGGAGAGTGGTTTACCAAATGGACCCTTATAGATCTTTAATTCTTGAGAGTGTAAAGGTCCTTTTGCTTTCATTTTATGCTCTCTCAAGAGTTAAATTATTGTTAAACATCGGCATTACTTATGCACAATTAGAGATGTAGAAGAGCTGTTATTTTGATCAACGTTTGCCTGTTTCAGAATTCTATGGTAGGCCTACCACATCAGTACAGCATGGAATTAGCCAACAACAAAACACTGGACTGTAAAATAATAAAGTATTGGGTCTGAGAGACCGATCAAGTGGTGGCCCGTGGCTCAAATGGAGAATAAATTATGGACCTTGATATGAAAAGGGTTAGGGTTGAAAACAACTGGTCTAAATGGATCAGTTCCTGACTGCCATCATGGTTACAATCTTTTACAAGTGTGTCTTTGTCACAGCACTAATCACACCGTAAATCATTTGACTATCAATCAAACACAACAGAGTGATTTTTGTGTCCAGTTTCTATAGATTACAATACGGACAGTCATGAAAAACTCCATAAATGTGCGTGATACTGGTTATTTATATAACCAGAGATCATGTACTGAGAGCATGTGCACTGGGATATCCTATATCCTTAGCTAAGATATCCTAGTAATTCTCAAAGAGGGGATCGCGACCCCAAATGTTGTGATTATGTTCTGGTTCATGCAAAACCATGCTTTATTAGAGGAATAGCCTGGTTTTATAACGTCTCTGTCGGGTGGGAACATTATGTCCAAAACTGTTACTTTTCATGAAACGGTTACTTTTCAGGATTACTTTTCCGATCGACAAGCTCAAAACTAGTTTCGAGCTTATTCTAGATCTGACTTTTGATACTTTAGTGTGATGTGGCAGCTGTGATCATATGTCATAATGGTCATTATTGGTCACATACGGTATGCTGAGTCTGAAACCAGTGTAGAACATCCGTACGGGTCAGCTTAGCGTGGCATTGGAGACATGCTGTAGTGGGCAGAGGACAGGGCAGGGGAGCCTCTTAACACATGCAACGGGGGCTGTGAAGGTGATGCTGTTCTTTGCGAGAGAGAGAGAGAGAGAGAGAGAGAGAGAGAGAGAGAGAGAGGGTGTCCTGATTGTTAATTAGGTCAACACAGTCAGAGTGGACAGAGGGGACACTGTAGCACCCCCCACCCCCCAGCCACATCCCAGTCAGATTAAAAGAAAACACTCCCACTACAGGTTCCACATGTTAGGGGCGAAAGGGTGAAAATGTGTTTTAAATTTTTCCTCCTCCTCCTCCTCCTCCTCCTCTCTGGTCTCGTTTGATTCAAAGCTGGAAGGGAATAACCTTCTTGGAGCTCCTATAACACCTCTCTCTCTCTTTCTCTCTAACGTAGGGATTAGTTTCTATAGTATGTGTGTGTGTGTGTGTGTGTGTGTGTGTGTGTGTGTGTGTGTGTGTGTGTGTGTGTGTGTGTGTGTGTGTGTGTGTGTGTGTGTGTGTGTGTGCGTGTGCATGCATGCGTGTGTGTGTGTGTGTGTGTGTGTGTGTGTG
Source organism: Protomyctophum bolini (assembly GCF_963924005.1). Lineage (NCBI taxonomy): Eukaryota > Metazoa > Chordata > Actinopteri > Myctophiformes > Myctophidae > Protomyctophum > Protomyctophum bolini. The sequence goes on along the minus strand of NC_137869.1, from coordinate 26,204,626 downwards.
TGTGTGTGTGTGTGTGTGTGTGTGTGTGTGTGTGTGTGTGTGTGTGTGTGTGTGTGTGTGTGTGTGCGTGTGTGTGTGTGTGTGTTAGAAAGAGAGAGGGGCAGAGATCTGGTCCAGCATATCTGTTTCTTCCTTCCTTTGGGTTTTGGGGTTAATCCTCTTTCTCTCCAGGCTTCCTTCCCAGAACCGGGAGATCTTTATTATTTTTTTCCATCTAAAGTAAACAGGGCAGAGCAGCACCTTGGAAATCCCTCCGTCTCTCTCATTAAGCGTAAGGATGAGGACGAGGTTGATTTTTCCTGATTCAATTTAGTCCCCGTGAAACTGGACCTCAGCCATGCATCCACCGAGAGGTGGATGAAAGGGAGAGGGGTGGAGGGGTGAAAGAGAGAGAGAGAGAGAGAGAGAGATTCCCATGCAATGAGGCCCCGACTCCACTCACTGAGAGCCCATGAGCTCTGCCTTACCAACGTTCCAACACATTTTGAGGGTTCAACAGAATTCCGTCTCCGTCGGATGTCCAAAACGGTTACTTTTCAGGATTCAAATTCAAAAACAGCAAAATCCACAAGCTTGCTTGTGGATCTACTTTTGATTACTTTTGTGTGACGCTGTAGTATGATCAAGTAGGGCATTCATTCATTTCTGAGAAAAGACGACAACACAAAAGGTTAAAATGTGGAAGGAGTTTCTGCTCGGCAGCAGTGATTACTAGACTTTAGAAGGGAGAGAGAGGGGGGGGGGGTGGATGGATGGATGGAAAGGGAGTGAGGAGAGAAGGTGAGTGGGGCGGCTGGGGGGGGGGTATGTTGAAGTGAAGAAAGATGAAATTGACTTCAACAATGTTCGACTTTGTTCAGACCTCAGGTTGTGATGGTTGGTCGGTTAGTATTTGTCACCCGGCTGCACATATAATGTACGGGGTTTGTGTGTGTCACTGTGACCATGAGCGGTTAAGTGTTGTTTTTGGAGGCTTCGGGGGTTAAGGAGAGAAAAATGCTCATTTAAAAAGGTGAGACTTAAAGGTGAGACTTAAAAATGATTCATGCATCAAACACTCTTACATTGTGTGGAAAGTAAAGTGGTGAGATCAACTAGGCATTCATGAAAGTTTCAGAGGCTTAGGAAAAGTGTGTGTTTTTTTATGCATGCGCACGTGTCTACAGGTGTGTTTGTGCGTGCGTGCACCATGCGTCTGTGGTGGTGTGTGCACGTGATCATGCATGCACACGTGTGCATGTGTTTGTATTTGGGGTATAATGACACACCAGATAAATTGTATGTCAGGCTAATGACAGAGCAGCCATGTGATAAAGACTGTTCTTATGGTCATGTAATGCAGACAATAATCTGGTATGCACTGGTTGGTCTGGCCAAAGACTGGGCATCTTCTTCCCTGTAATCACCCCACCGTATCGTACGTACGTTTAGACGAGAAGGCATGATCAACGGCTCCTGTCCTGTTTAAACCAAATTCACCCTGGCATCTATAGATTTTGGGCAAACTTTACAAAATTATTCTAATCATAAATATAAAAATAACACCTGTGTGAAGTGAGGGGCGCTCTTATCATCGAACCCATCATCGTCCCTAGATCCTGTGGACGACCATTGAGCAAAAACAGCCGATCTACATGCTCACAACACGTGCAAACACAGTGTGTTGTGAGCTGGTAGATCGATCCTCAACATACACCGCCTCCAGCTGGTGCAGAAATGTGACAGCTAGACTTTTAAAGGTCACACACACAGGTGCTTGCTGCATTACATTGGCTACCAATCAACTGCAGAATAGTTTTTATATTTATTTTAATCACTTATAAAGCTCTCCATGTGCTGACCCCAAATTATTTAACTGCTGTCCCCCAAGTGAGATTACTTATAGGTCTGTGTGAATAGGTAAGGGTGAATGTAATGCACACTATGTAAAAGCGCCTTGGATAAAGGCGCTATATAAATGCACCATATAAACCACATAAACTGGACTTTACTTGTATTGGTAAATGACATAGGATAACAGAAGAGAACAAAGAACCTGACGCTAACTTAAGATCCAGCACTGAAACTGAACACACACAAGGCAGAGTTTAAATAGTCACTGGAGCTCATCACCGAACCTGGCTCAGCTGGTCCCCACAGGTGATGGCACTCAGGGCAATCAGAGTCAGAGGAGCAGGACGTGGGAGAGGCAGAGGAAAATCATGGGCAAACAGGGAGGGGCTCAGGACGTGACCATGACAAGGTCTTGTGACAAAGGCCTTCTCAATTGGAAAGACTTAATACCACTGTCCCTAAGAAAATGCTAACATTTCTGTTTGTAATAGTGTTTATTTCTATGTTCTGTGTATTAACATAAGTTTGTTTTGAAAGAACCTTACCTAACCTTACCTTACCTTACCTTACCTTACTTGTATTCACAAAGGCCATGTTGTGTGTGGAGTCATCCTTGCTACTGTGCCACGAGTGTGTGAGGTTTTACGTTCCTTCTGATGTGTGTGTGTGTGTGTGTGTGTGTGTGTTTGTGTGTGTGTGTGTGTGTGTGTGTGTGTGTGTGTGTGTGTGTGTGTGCGTGCGTGCGTCACTTCTGTGGAAAGCAGTGTATTTGTCGCTGTCAGCAGGTCCTTCAGTTCCAGCCAGGATCAAAGCTGCAGGAAACTAAACATGGCCGAGTGGACCACAGTCCTCCCCTCAACTAGAAAAATAACTCGATCAAGGTTGCTTTGTTGCTTTCTTTCCTTCATTCCTCCATTCAGGAAAATGGGAAAAAATATATATCATGAATGATAGATTTTAACAGGAGCTCGGGAAAGAAAGGCAACCGAGGGCCTTATTATGAGAACAATTAATCCACTGCATGAGGGATTATCTGATGCCTATTTTTTATTCAAGTGCCGTTTTCCCTGATCATATGAATGAGCTGTTA
>NC_137869.1:26184203-26191703 GCF_963924005.1 Protomyctophum bolini | reverse complement strand
TACACGCTCAGAGTTACAGACCCATAAGGGTCCATTTGGTTCCTAACTATCTCTAATTTAGGTACGCCCTGGACCTCCCTCAAGTACCCATAGGGGTATCCACTTTGGGAACCCATGCTATAGGCTACACATCACACAAAAGCATCAAAAGTAGCAGATCCACAAGCTTTGAGATTGCAGCTCTGTTACTTTTGCTATTTTTTTATTTGAATAATGAAAAGTTGAACAGTTTTGGAGGTTTCCACCCGACAGAGACGATATACATAAAGTGATAGTGACCTTGTGACGGCCATTGTAGCCAAGATTGACATGGCGACAGGCCTGTACTGCAGCCTGGCTATGGAAACTGTTCCTTAGTCTTTCCATTACAGTTGTTTGATACATCTTTCAATATATCTGGCTTGGAATCGTGTGTGGGAAAAGGGATATGCTGGGAAATGTCAGGAAATAGGACAGAATAAAAGATGGAGAGAAACAGATGTGATGACCAAAATAACCTGCCGAAAAGACAAACATTTGTAGACATTGCCAAGGAATGGGTTATGTTAAAATGTAACATATATTCATATATCCATGTGATTCCTCAAGAAGTTGAGTGATTCATGTGTATTTCAATCGAAAGTTAGAAAGCTAGACAAAGGGCATGGAGAGCTTTTAAGAGAAGACCTACAGACAGAAAAAAGAGAAAGAGACACTGTGAGAGAGAGAGTGTGTGTGTGTGTGTGTGTGTGTGTGTGTGTGTGTGTGTGTGTGTGTGTGTGTGTGTGTGTGTGTGTGTGTGTGTGTGTGTGTGTGTGTGTGTGTGTGTGTGAGAGAGAGAGAGAGAGAGAGAGAGAGAGAGAGAGAGAGAGAGAGAGAGAGAGGGAGGGGGTGGGGTTGGGGGGGGGGAGTAGGCAGCTGTGAGGAGGTGCAGTTTGTCCTTGTTAAACTCACAGCCATATGGCCAGCATCTGAAGCATGGTTCTGGAGGTGATTTTTATAGTTGCTTTTATTGCTTGGCTGGCTCACACTGCTTTAAATGAGAGACTGCCTGCCTCGCCTTGCCTTGCCTGCCTGCTCGCACACTGCCATTCATTTGATGGAGAGGAATAAACGTGAATAACGTTCTGGACTTTATCTTTATTCCACGTTAGGAATATATACTATATATGTATATATATATATATATATATATATATATATATATATATATAATGTATATATATTTAAAAAAAGAGAGACAGAAAACCTCCAAACCTTGAAAAGAGATTATCTGGGGATATATTATAGGGCCTGTTGAACTTTCTCCCACTCTTTTCTCTCTCTTCAGAGTCTCCCCGTCTCTCCCTCCTTCCCTGGACATCCAATGCTCCCCCACTGCACCCTCTCTCACTCCGTCAGCCTCACCCCCTTTATCGCCTTCTTCAACGGGGAGTTGGACTTGAACTATTCACTCCAATTACTGGGCTCGCATGATGTGAATCCAAATGAATAGTTCTGTTAAAAGAAAAAAGGAATGATATGGTCGCCGTCGAGCAGAAACCTCTTATCTCCATATTTTATCTTTTTGTTTAATTTTTTTTATAAAAATAAGTAATGCCCTATACGTCATCATACTAAAGTGTCACACAAAAGTATCAAAACTCTTATTTAAAAAATGCACCCAAATTAGCAGTTCTACAAACTCAAACGATGTTGTGAACTTGATGCGATTTAGAACTGCTCATTTGTGTGTGTTTTGAATTTGAATCTTGAAAAATAACCATTTGGGGATATATGAGGTTTCCAACTGACAACAACGATATACTGTACACCATAATTACAAAGTGACAACTACACTTTGATAAAAAAAAGGAATGCTAGCGCAACGATTTTACAAGATAACACAATAGATTGCTTTGTTAAGTGACTGACACAGAATAACCGAAAACATAACATGTTTTCAATGGACAGCTAAGCATACTGAACTGGGCAATTACCTCTTCAAATAGTGGTTGGGTGTAATAATTTATTTGTGTAATCTGACAGATAAGCAGTAAAATACTGCTGGGGAGTTCTACAAGATAGTCATCTTACTGTAGCAATGAGTTGTGGAATGGATCCCAGATCGGATTCAGCAGGAAAAGGGAGTGAATTAAATGTATGGTGTATATTTTACAAGGCTCTTGCAAAGGGAAAGAAATGTCAGTTTATACAGCTCTATTATGTGCACCCCATTTGCCTTGATATTATGCAATCAACCATAGCACTATAATGAATCATATAGCTTGATAAGAAGAAATTCAGATTAACCCCACAGTGCTGCAGTTTTAAAGGAGTAGTTCACCCAAAAATGACTTCCGTCTGGCGTCTGTTACCAGCTAATCTCCGGCACCGTGTCGATGCCAAATTTTGCACACTCACTCCATGGATGCTAACGATGAACCTCTGCCCCTATAACGGCCTGTTATAGCACCACCAGGAGGCCGACTTTTGTAAGACAGAATTTTTTATATTACTCCTCCAGATTCTGTCCAAAAATCCCGCAAATTGTTACACAGTATCTCTATAGTCATGTGTTCAAGACGGATCTGTCCGATATTTCATATTCCATCCTAATTGGCTAACATTGGCTTTCAAAGTTTGAAGGATTAGCCCGTTTTGAACAAAAAGCCTCAAATCATGAAAACGCAGTGAAATCTTTCACAGACTTTCCTACTAGGCTGAGGAATAGAAAATGACACCCTTTTCACATTGGCCTATTATAGCGCCAACAGCCACAACCTCTTTATCTAGTTTTCTATATCAATTGCACAACCCATGAAGCTATGAATTTATGGAGTTTTTTGTAGTTTTTTTTTGTTGCATTGTCGCATTGTTTTAGCCAATCATTTGATTTGGTCATATTGGTCAATAGGATAATTGACACGTTTTTATCATTTCTTTTGAATAATTTAGAAATTTGTAAACTCAAATCTGAGGGTACGTGTGGGCCAAATACATATCAATCTGGGCGTTCCTTGACATAAACACAGTTTGAGTACCATGTCAGCATGCAGTTACTGTACTGTACTTATGATTACCGTGTCCACTTTACGTTTTTGTTTTTTTCTTTTTCTTCAAGTATAGAACAAGCATTTCTACTGTTCCTGCATAATGCAGGAAACACTCTCTGGGAACCTGCCTTGGTGTAGATTCACACACACACACACACGCACGCGCGCGCACACACACACACACACACACACACACACACACACACACACACACACACACACACATACATTACATCTGCCATGCTGCTAATTTCTTTTCATCTTTCCCCACAAAGTTCATTTCATTTTTGCTGTCATTGTTTGAGTTGCCAAGCCACTCGACTAAATTGCATTTCTGCGGCGTTTCTCTTTTTTTCCTTTTTCTTTTTTTACGTTTGAACTGGAGATGTAAAGGGGGGATCAGGTTTCTTTCCTCTTGGGGAATGTGTGTGTGTGTGTGTGTGTGTGTGTGTGTGTGTGTGTGTGTGTGTGTACGCACACATGCGCGCGAGTGTGTGTGTGGCTGGATGGAAACCTCCATCCTGTGGGGGAAACATTTGTTGTCGGACAGATGCTACACATACATGTGGAGGGCACAGAGAGGACAGGCTCCACCCAACTGAAGGACTGACGACTCATTTTCATGTTTTCATTTCATATTTCCAATGGTTTGACAAGGCAAAAAGCATATAGGAAGCACTTTATAATAACAAATAACGGATAACCATGATGCTGTACTGAAGGATGTTTATGACAGGATTTGACCACTTAAACCCCCTAGAGTCTAGACCATAATCTTGACTTGTGGTTCAACAGGACCTGCCTTGGCTCTGTACTTGGACTACTTTCTTCCGTCTATGACTGTACACCAAATCTCTTCTCCAAAAATATCTACAAGCTCACAATGCGTCACGTTTGGCTTTTGTGATCCCCCAGATTATGGATGCTATATGGGGTTCAAGTGGTTAATGTAAAATAAATTCAGTCACACAAAGCACCAACAGTAAAAGTAATAGTTTTCCTAGAGAGAGATGTAATGGAGAACAAAAAGAAAAATGGAAGGGAATATGAATATGAAGAACAGACAAGAAGACAGAAATCAATCTCTCGCTCTCTTTCTCACACACACGCACGCACGCACACACACACACACACACACACACACACACACACACACACACACACACACACACACACACACACACACACACACACACACACACACACACACACACACACACACACACACACACACACACACACACACACACACTCCGTTGTGATGAAAGATGGTACACGTACTGTAGCTATATTGTGTTTCATGTCACCAGATGCTCCGAGGCAGCATTGTGTGCAGAGTTTCATTGATTCGGTGCCTGTCACTGAAGCACCCTGGGATCGCTGATCCTCTGCACCGTCTAAAGGTTCAAAGGTGGGCCCACAGCATCTCTGTGCCTATTGTTTTACCCCGTCTCGGATAACTACATTAGAAAAGATCGGACCGACCGGGATGACGCAGCCGGTAGAAAGTCGTGCCAGCCAAGACAACAAGACCTGATCACAGTGTTATTCGGTTTGAATTTTCTGGTAACACAAGACCTCTTTCCTGTCTTTATCCAATGTACTACCGTATGCAACAAAAAAGTATATAATAGTCTGAACAAAGTGTAAACAATAGCTGCGTGGCTCCCATATGTTGTACTTGGACTTTATGTAACTGGTCTATGACATCAGTCATCTGTGATGTGTCTATGTCTCTATGATGTAATACACTCCATTCCATTCACATACTTTTACAGTTTACATTATGACATTTGCATGCACGCACCACGCACGCACGCACGCACGCACGCACGCACGCACTCACGCACGCACACACACACATACTCACACTCACACTCACGGTGGTCGGCAGTTCGATTCGCGGCTCCTCCTGTCTACATGTCGAAGTGTCCTTGGGCAAGACACTGAACCCCAAATTGCTCCCGATGTGCTGGTTGGTACCTTGCATGGCTTCCGCCGCAATCGGTGTATGAATGTGTGTGTGAATGGGTGAATGTAATGCACAATCTATGTAAAGCACCTTGGATAAAGGCACTATACATTATAAATGCACCATTTACACTCACACTCACTCTCTCTCTCTCTCATTTAGACATCTCATTTCCTATAAATCCCGAAAGGAAAGACGTCTGACAACTCTTATACTGTATGTATTGGCTCGATCTTATCCATCAATACATGGGTTAAATGAATTGTCGTACTTGTATGTACAGCCTACTGTATCTTATTCTATGTAGAAAAGCTCAACAGGAACACCAACCACAGACAACTGTGGGAAGGGGACTCATTTTCTGGGCTTGGGATGTCGCCACTATACCCAGGTGTCCGGACTTGATTAAGAAAACAGATTTTTCTTTTTAAATCGCTTCTTGACCATTTGTTGGCCTTGTCTTTGCGAGAAACGGTGACCAAAGCTTTGTGTGTACACCTGATTGGATGACTTGATACATACAGCTGCACAAGTTCAAAGTGGACATGTAAGGGAGCCTCCAAGCCTGTGATGTGGAGAGGATCGTTGGCGGTCATTGGTCTCTGTGTCAGGGGACCACATCTGATGGGCCTGTGTTGGTGTTTACAAGATGGTAACTACAGGCTCAGCCTGACCAGCAGTACGTGACACACAGTCATGTCCAGTGTTTAACCCATCAAGAACGAGGCCACTTCTACAAATGATTTGACAAATGATTCGACAAATGTCACAGTGCGAGGCAGGAGAGTTAGGACCCAAACACAGACAGACAAGTCGAGACAGAGGAGCTCAAATGCAACTAGTTGTAATGGGTTATTTAAATCCAATTGTGTGCAAATAAACCTGTGAGAGTCCATCGGGATTCGGGTTCCACTTGTACTGTACTGTACTGTACTGTAAAAATGGTAAATGGTGCATTTATATAGCACCTTTATCCAAGGCGCTTTACATAGATTGTGCATTACATTCACTCATTCACGCACACATTCATACACCAATGGCGGCGGAAACCATGCAAGGCACCAACCTGCACATCAGGAGCAATTAGGGGTTCAGCGTCTTGCTCAAGGACACTTTGACACCAACTCCGGGGGAGGCCGGGTTCGAACTGGCAACCTTGTGGTTACTGGCCACTTTACCCCGCCCTGAGCCACCGCCGTACTGTACTGTACTGTACTGTACTGTACTGTACTGTACTGTACTGTACTGTACTGTTAAACGACAACCGAGGATCGTATTGTGCAGGCAGACGACTCCACTGGTCTTTCCCTCCACTGGTTGCTCTATCGCTCACTCACTCTCTCTCTCTCTCTCTCCACTTTTTTCTTTCTCTCTCAATGTCCCTCTGTCAGTGTCCGTGTCTCATTCGTTTTTCTTTTGTCACCATTTCTCTTCCAGTCTACTCGATCCTCTCCCTCTCTCTCCTTGACTTGCTCTTTCTCGCCGCCACCCAAATAAATCCCACTCCTACTCCTCCCTCTCCCTCTCTCGCTCTTTGATCAGGTTGTCGAGGTTGTAGAGACCCTGTGGATTACAGCCAGCTTAAACAGTTCTCTCTCTCTCTCCCTCTCATCGCCCCCCACCCACCCACCCACCCACTCACTCACTCACTCACTCACTCACTCACTCACTCACTCTCACATCAAACCCGACCTTCACAAACTGACTGCAGGCCTGCGTAGTTTTAGTGTGTGTTGTGGTTTTGGCTCGCAGTACTTGCTGAGAAATGGGGCTGGGTAGGGCGGGGGGGAGGAGGAGGAGGTACCGGGGGATGGTGGTTGGGGGGGGGGGGGGGGGTGGCAAAGAAAGAAAGAAGGATGAAGGCAATTTTGAGGCCAGGACCAAAAAATATAGACCGATAAAGGAGATTGCAAGGGGGAAAGATAAGCTGCTTTCACACAGGCAGGCTGCATGGGAATGTACAATAGCAGAAAGAGTGAAAAGACATAGTTTGTGTAGAGTTTGTGAAATGGAAGCTTGAACTATTACGCTTTTCTTGGCTATTTATTCTTAAGAATCTTGACCAAAGGCTCATAAGAGTAGATTGTAAGTCCAGTGTGCATGTCTCCTCCTGGTTATATCCAGGGTTAGATGAGGTCAGTGTTTTAAGCACTGGTTAAATGAAATGACTAGTACACTTCATCTTGAGAGAATAAGGTACTTCCTGAGAAACAGGGAGAGACAGTTTGATAAGGTTATTATATAGTATGCAGTGTCACTGAGCAGTATGGGTGGGAGGGTTAAGGGTTTTCTTTCTCTTTTTTGTCTTTCATTTTGTTTCATAAAAATATGTATTTTTGAAAATGTTTGTAATAATTTATAATCTGTTCAATAAAAACACATTTGACAAAAAAGATGAGGTCAGTGTCGTGATCTTCATATATGGAGATGTCACGAGATGTGACCATATATGGAGGTGTGATGTCACAAGGCATGGCTATATATGGAGGTGTGACCAACACACAGGAAATGCGC
>NC_137869.1:26171703-26179203 GCF_963924005.1 Protomyctophum bolini | reverse complement strand
TCATCTTCTCCAGATAGACAAACAATCATATGACAGTTGATTTAGCCAATTTAGATAACAGCTAGCCAATTTTTGTATTTTGCAATCCTCACAATTGCAGTCCATACGGATGCGCACATGCACACACGTACAGTAAGACAGCAATGGCCTGCATTCCCTTTGTCACTTTCCCATCCACCTACTGTACGTAATACAACCCACAGCCTATAGCCTGGAACTCACCTATGCTTTCTATGGCATAGCCGGGAGAAACTGTGCACAGCTGCTGGACATGAGACTAATTAATTAGAGAGAGGAGTGTGTGTGTGTGTGTGTGTGTGTGTGTGTGTGTGTGTGTGTGTGTGTGTGTGTGTGTGTGTGTGTGCGTCAATTTAACAAAGGTGCAGACGATCAGAAATCAGCAGAGAGTGTTCGACGTTTGCGCTACTCTATGCCGAATTGAAGTGGACTCGGACCCAGACTATTTTTTACTCCCTGGAAATAAAAACGTCTGGGTTTCCGAGGCTACCCACAGCCTAACTACCTTCAATTTGACTTCAATGCGTGTCAGTGTGCAGGCATTCACAACGACCGCCATGCAACAAAGTTGTAAGGCTATATACAGTAAATCAAGTCTCATGTACTGATCTACTGAAGAGGCCTGGCATGATCGAGGGCATGAATTAATTTGGTAGGCAAGCCTTGTAACGGTAAACTTTCATAAGAAATCATAATTTCATTATTTTTAATCGGTTTACAGTAAATCACATTTCCATTTTCCCAGAATACTCGTGTATAACCCGTGTGAGAGATCCTTGGCATTCAACACCGTTTGTGGGGTTCTTATATGAGCTTATTTTGAGTAGTACAGTATAACACAGAGGGCCAAAGAATGGTACACTGAGCATATTAGAGTTAATCACTTTATCTCCACTTGTGACCACTTCCTTACCATCTACTTAATGCAATAAACCAAATACAACACGACAATGAGAGGTGATAGATCTGAGATGTCCGGGAATTTATATTACTGCGGCTATATATAACCCGTGTTATTCCCAAAGCTGGGTGAATAAACAAGGCATATTTCATGTGCATTGCTTCTTCTGGCCTATAAGCAGGCTTCTCCATAAATGAAAGACTATAAAGTGAAAACAACATGAAACTGCGCTATACAACAACCTCGCTTTATGTTTACCAAGTAAACTTTACTTACATGGACGGTTAAGACTGAGGTTAGGGTTTGGTTTCTGGGTTAAGAACTTCAGTGTGGGTTAGTAGTCGGACAAGTACGCAACCAACACGGACAATGGTCGTCATATTGTCACGGTTCGTGACGTGTTATGTTTAACTTGTGTACCTTTTATTTTGTAGTATTGTTTTGTGCCCTCCAGTCTGCCCCTGTAGTTCTGTACCTGCCTTGTCTAACCTGTATTGTGATTAGTCTTTGTTTTCCACCTGTGTCCTCTTAGTTCCCCAGCCAATCCCTGTCTTGATTTTTGTTTCACCTGTGCCTATAGTCTGTGTCTATTTTTACTTCCCTGTTTGTTCATTTCCCTTGCTAGTTCGTCACTTAATGTCAGTAGTGTTCAGCTCCTCATGTATCCATGATTTGCCTCCTAGTGTATTCCTGATTTATGTACTTCAAGTTCCTTGTGTTGGTTTTTTGGAATTGCATTGAATCTGCCTGCCTATCTGTCTGCAATTGGGTCCTAATTGCTCCTGCCCTTGCACTTTGACACATATACAGTATACTGGCTCCATTGCATGGTATTGATAAGGGCTGATGATGGCTATTAAATCGACCCGATAACATCCAAAACCACTAATCCTATCCATGTGGTCCTCCCATGCCATCCAGGGTCTTTTTCTGCTGTGCTGTGAGTGTTTATGTGAGCATTGGACAACACATTTTTTTAATAGAAGGTTCATATAGTGTCTATTGAACCATGTAGTCAATACAAAATTATCTCCTAGCTCATTCCGTACACAAAGAAATACTGTACAGGAGACACTATGATTTTTAATCAAACGTGAAAGAAAAATATAAGAATACAAAAATGGGGTATGACGTATGAGGGCCAAAATGGAGTTGTCCCCACCAATTGGAGGTGGTGAATGTAATCTAATTACAGAATATGAGATGATGCTAAATTGCACAACTGCAATCTGGTTAAAAAATGTTCCGACTGCCTTACTGGAAGGAAGAAATGTCAGAGATATCGCAGAGTTTGGCCCTGCACGTGAGGTCGATATTACAGTAGCTCTGACAAAGATTGTATTATTAATTCTTATAAGAACCGCAATAAGATTAAATGTTATTCACTCAGGTCAGTGGCTATTCTTTGTGGCATGAGCACTCAGTTCCCATTGGTTGTCGACATGTCACGCTTATTTTATCATATGCCTTTGCTGACACGCCACAATACAACATGCTAGAAGAAGGAGTGTAGTGTTTACATAAACCCAAATGAACTCAGTCTGTAACTCAATTCAGTGTGGTCAAACAATGAAGATGAAGAAGCTTGTTATCAGTCCCCTGGGGCAGGCAGCTCTGCAACCGGTGGAAAGGAACGTGGCTGTTCTTCAATGTCACCAAAGCAATGAACCCTCCTCCGGTCAGCACCACATGACCACGAGAGTTTGATACTGTATGTATACTGTATGTCTCATACAGTGACAAATAAAGATCTAATTGTGACCATATACTGTATAGGTCGCATTTACTACGAAAACCTGCATCTCCCGTCCGTTAGTTAGTCACCCATGCCTCCATGATCACGCCTCATGACATCACGTCTCCATATATGGTCACGCCTCGTGACACGTCACGGCACCATATATGGACATCTCCATTTGTGAAGATCACGACACTGACCTCATCTAACGCTGGATAACCATACTTGGAGAAGAATGGATCATCACTGCATGCCTATATGGAGCCGGCCAGCACCTCTACATCTGACCTACAACCTTAAACCTGTTAACCCATTCAGGCCTGACGTCGGAATAAATAAAAAAACGTTCTGAAAGATATACCTATTCAAAGATTTGTGCCGCATTTTTACGATTTTTCAAAAATAGACCTACAAGTTCTACAAGCTATGAGCTTGTAGATCTGCTATGTTTAAATAGCTAACGTATAACAAAATGGGTTAAAGTGTAATGTCACTTATTTTGCTTTCACACTGAAAAACAAAATGATGAACTGAGAGAAAATTGAACATGTCTTATAAAATTAAACAAATTGCATGTAAATGAGCTTATAATGGCAATATATATACAAGTTAGGGCGTCGGCCTCTTCTTTGGGTGTCTTACCTGCGCAGGTAAGATTCTATTAAACAAGCGCTCCCCCTCACGTCTTGTTTTACGGCACGTTGCAAAAATCAAAATGGCGGCTCGATATTGTCACTCTTGGAATATTTTGGACAGATAGTAGCTCATAACATCTCTACGGGGGATTTTTATGAAAAACAAGCGACAGCAGATTGAAAGAGGATAATTCAAGCTTGGACTGCAGCTGCAATGTTGGTGAGTTTAACGTCATTTAAGACCAGGAGATCACAAACCAAAAAACATGAATAGGAAGTGGATGGAGGGTATTGCAACTCTAGATTCAGCCCATTGTAAAAAAATCTAGAGTTGCAAATTGCGGCTAGGCATTTTGTATTGCCGCTATTTTTTATTCCTCAGGTACCCACACTTTCTCTCCATAATAAGGACACACACCCTTACACCAAATGGTAGGGCTGTAACGATTACAAATATAAGTTTATGATTAATTGTCACACATAATTGGGTGCTTGGACATGTATGAACCCACGCATCATTCACTAACATGTCCTACACATACGAGAGAGAGAGAGAGAGAGAGAGTGAGAGAGAGTCACACACAGACAGACAGACAGACAGAGATGAGGCTACATGCAGAGAGAGAGAGAGAGAGAGAAGGATGAGGCTACATGCTTGGCAGGACTTAAGAAAAGGCCTACATTGACAGAGGTGTTGACACAAGCCAGCGTCATATGAACCAACCAGAGAGAGAGAGAGAGCGAGAGCAAGATAATAATTATGGCCACGGCGGGCCATGAGGAATTGACCAGTACATAGAGATAAGTTTTGCCGTCAAGCCAGTCATTAAACAATAGCCGTCACAACACACAATCTTCAACACACCCACAACACAGCAGCCGCACACTTAGTAACAATAACTAACTATCTACTAACTGTAGTTTAGATGAACATCAGTCTTCATTTTTAAATGATGGCTGTAGTCATGTGAAAGCCCAAAACCTCTAGCTTGAACTTAAAAGGCTAATTGAAGTGGCCAAGATCCACATGATAATACTATTCTCTGTTACAACAACTCAGTTTGTTCAGTGTCAAACACAACACAACACAGACTGCGGCATCCACCCAATCCCAGATCAGACACAACACAGACTGCAGCATCCACGCAATCCCAGAGCAGACACAACACAGACTGCAGCATCCACCCAATCCCAGAGCAGACACAACACAGACTGCAGCATCCAATCCCAGAGCAGAAACACAACAGTCAACACAACACAGACTGCAGCATCCAATCCCAGAGACAAACAGTCACTGACTGAACATGTTTCATTAATTGCCACCCAATCATTGCATCCTAAAATGACAGCAACAGCTTGAAGTGTACACACAGCTTTATTTGCTTACAACACAAGCAGCAGCAGCAAAGATGGGGAAAAGGGTTCGTACCTTGAGCTGTCTTCTACTTCAGTTGTAGAAGAAGGGATGGCGGCCAGCAGGGTAAAAGTTTGGAACCCACCAATGGATAGAGAGAGATAGAGCAGTCCTCTTTTAGTTGGTCCTCAGATGAGCGCTCCAGGGGGGTCTCCAGTCCTCTCCATCCTCCATACATCCGGACTGTGGCGACTGTGGCTCAGGAGGTAGAGCAGGTCCTTGGGCAAAATTGCTCCCGATGTGCAGGTTGGTACCTTGCATGGCTTCCACCGCAATCAGTGTATGAATGTGTGTGTGTGTGTGTGTGTGTGTGTGTGTGTGTGTGTGTGTGTGTGTGTGTGTGTGTGTGTGTGTGTGTGTGTGTGTGAATGTAATGCATATGTAAAGCGCCTTGGATAAAGGCGCTATATAAATGGCACCGTTTACCATTTAATCCCAGTGTCAATGGCACCGACCAGCCTCATTCTCCTCCTCCTGGAGGCCATCTTCTCTCACCCACCCTCGGTATCACTCCATACAGATGCATGTTGGTAACGTGTTCATCCTGGTTGATGTTTAGCACTGCACGTAGCATTCTGGTGTAGCACAGTGGGGCCAGGGACGGTAGAGCAGGCTTCAGGGTACAGCATTCACAGCTATATAGGAGAGCGGACATCATGAATGGTAAATGGTGCATTTATATAGCGCCTTTATCCAAGGCGCCTTACATAGATTGTGCATTACATTCATCCATTCACACATACATTCATACACAGATGGCGGCGGAAACCATGCAAGGCACCAATTTGCACATCAGGAGCCATTAGGGGTTCATAAATCATAAATAATAATAACTTGAATTTATATAGCACCTTAAAAAAACAAGGACACTTTACATGAATATACTATGAATATAGTAGAGTTTTTTTTTTTTTACATTGTATGGTTTTATTACTGTAAATTGTTTGACATTGACTTATAATAATAATTATAGTTGAAATACTTTTGCACATAGCTTGTAGAAATGCCTATTCTCATACTTTAGTGTGACAGTCTTGTATGAAGAAGTATAGGGCGGGAACCCCTTTTGGTGTTTTAAACATTATGCTATACTTCAGCTATTGAAAAATTGCAGATCTACAAGCTCATAGCGCACTATGAACTTGTAGGTCTGCTATTTTTGAAAAAAATAGTGAAAATTTGCCTCAAATCTTTGAATATATATTCTTTCAGAGTTTCAGTTCAAATCTTTGCTTCTGGGGGGGGTCCCTGGAACAACATATTTTCAATGGGGGTCGTGGCATATTACATATCATTTTTGGGGTCCTTGACATTAAATATTGAGAACCACTGATATAGAAACATGAGGTTTTTCAGAAAAAAATATTTTTTTTAAATTTCAGGCCTAAATGATATGATATTTCTGCCTAACAGCAAACAAACACAATATTATTCACTTCACAGGCACAGCACACAAACAATGCTTTATATCCTGCCTAGTTCTTTCATTTTACTTTTTGTAAATATAATTAGTGACATGACATTACACACAAACAAACAATTCACCTCTATTAACCATGAATGCTAATGCAGCTAATTAACTGTAGGTAGTAGCTAGGTAAGCTAACGCACCTGGTCTCTTGGGGAATTATCGTCGATAATTAAACTTCTCCTCCTGCTGTCACCGTCATTTCTCTGGGCAGTTTCAACTTTCCACTCCCTGACAACACTGACAACAACTCTCCTCATCTTCCATGAGGTGGAAGTTGGTACGTTTTAACTTGTTTATTTCACTGTTTTACTAACAAACACGAAGGAGTTTGAGTCAAAACAAACACTCGCAGGTGTGTGTGTGACTGTGTGTGTGTATGTGTGTGTGTGGGGGGGGCGGGGGGGGGGGGGGACGACGACGACGACCAAAGCCCTTTAAAGAGCCCGCGCGTAATTAAAGACAGAACAAAGGCAAGGTAACAAAAACGGGCAGAGGATAAGCAATCCCAAAAACACAACACAAAAATAGGTACGAGCAATTACCAGAGGTATTCACGGCAGGGTCCAGAGGAACAGAGACACAGGCAAGAGCTCCAGGGTAGACAACATAACATGAATGTATGAATGAACTGACAAAGTGTGAGTGCAATGAGTCCAGTTATATATGGGGCAGGCTGATTGTCAAAGTGTTCACAGGTGGGATGACGAGGGGGTTGGAGACAGGTGAGTGAACTGACTGTGTGAGTGGAAGGGAAAGTGGGAGTGGCCAGGTCTGACATAGTCTGTGGAGAGACAGAACTTAACAAAACCCTTAGATCTCCATATATGGAGCTGACCTGTTCTGACATTCTTGACCTTCCCCACACGCCCGGACAATCACATCGTCTCTGTCGGGTGGAAACCTCATATGTCCCAAACTGTTACTTGTCACGATTTCAAATTCAATTCAAAAGTAGCAGATCTACAAGCTCAAAACACTTGAGTGTTATTTCGAGCTTGTAGATTGGCTAATTTTGATATTTTCTTCTAATTTTGATATTTTCTTGTGACAGTAAGATCAAGTAGGGCATTACGAAAAAACACCAACAAAGTGAATCTGATAGTTTTGGGGTCCAGTGGTAAAAATCTATTTTCCCCGCAGCATGGTCTCAGCCACAGACCTGCATGTATTCAGCTCACTTCCAACAGTTTGGCAGTAACAAAAATACATTGTTACTGCAAACTAACAAGTAACAAGCCCCCCCCCCCCCCCCCCCTATTTTCAACACAGATCTTCTCTTCTGGGGATCCCTGGCTCAAAACATTTTCAGATGGGGGTGTCCGT
>NC_137869.1:25826703-26166703 GCF_963924005.1 Protomyctophum bolini | reverse complement strand
TGAAGGGATTATAAATGGCTTTTACTGTCCCTGTAGTCTGTAGCTAAAGTGCTGGGCTCTCTGTGGCAGAGACGCGGTGGTCCCTGAGTGTTATTGGTTTGTGTTTGATGTCTCCTTTTAATGGCAAAGTCCTCTGTGCTACGATTGCGTGCACACACGCACATGCCCGCACACAGTACGGACACACACTCGCACGTACGCGCGAGCACACGCACACACACACACACACACACACACACACACACACACACACACACACACACACACACGCACACAGACACGCGCACACACGCGCACACAAATGCGTGCACACACTTTATTATGCGGGCGGCCATTTGCCTTGTCGCTGAGATAAAGCCCTTGACGGTATACCGAGGTTGTTTTAAAGGCCCAGACACCCTTAGCCATTACTCAGGTGATATGCCACTGGTTGGTGATCAATGTGTCTAATAGAGAGCGGGGCAGGGGGGGGGGAGCAGGGAGAGAGAGAGCCATATTGATAGCCAGGGATAAAGATAAGCACAGTAGAGTGATTGCACTTTTGCCTTCTAATTCATCAACCTGTTTCACATGAGCACTAACTGGGCCTCACCTACGGTCATTAGTTTCTTAAGAGAGCCCTGGAATATGGCTGGAATAATAGCCTGTCGAGATGTCGTATTTATGAGGTGCCATCAAAACAATGGCATTTATCTAACTGCATGGACCGTATACGCTTTCATCACTTTTATCGTTATGTTCCGTGTGTGTGTGTGTGTGTGTGTGTGTGTGTGTGTGTGTGTGTGTGTGTGTGTGTGTGTGTGTGTGTGTGTGTGTGTGTGTGTGTGTGTGTGTGCGCGCGTGCCATGACCCATACTCAAGCAGGAATGAGGAGAGCTCATTGGTTAGTCTTCATACAGGATGCCAAGCGTAACAACTTCAACCCCAGGATCCTTATTCTGGGGGAATATAACGTTGTCATTAGCCAAAAATCACAACACAGCGATTTGATGTATTGACAGAAAGAGAGTGGTCCAAATAAAAAATTACTTTTATTGGCAGCTTAAAAACTCATATACAACATCAATATCACCGTTTAAAGAGTTGTAAAGCTTGTAGCTCTATATATATCTGTCAAACCGACTCCTACAATTCCAAGTGCATATATCAGGGTGAAGGGTCAAATATGAAACTTTTGGCGGTATAACGGCAACCCTACTGCAATAGGGTATACAAGCTCACAATGCGGCAAGCTTGTAAATTGGCTATATTCGCAGCAAGCGACTGAAGTAGGCTATAAGTCTGTCTGGCGTATTACTGTGGGTCTGTATAGGCCAGCCTGTCTGGCATACAAACCATTAGCGTGTGATGAGTCTGCAGAGATTTGGTTCGGAGAAGGTCAGAGGTTGAACGACTCATGTCTGGATTGTTGCTCAGTGTTGAAGGACGGGTGTTCGCAAATAAACATACACATAAATAAACTCACACACACACTCCAAAATGGTTACAGTCTTTTGCGTTGCAGTAAGGCCTTCAGAAACTCTGGTGTGTCTGTGAACTGCATCAGCTCAGAATAATTTGACAAAGGCTATACGTTTGAAATGAAAGTAAGTATACACAAACACACAGAGTGCGATTTTTGACTCAAAAGTATAGGCCTAGTTCGCCTGTTCATTGGAAAGTGAAAGCAGAGAGAGGAAAGAGGTACCGGGCTTTGATAAGGGGTGTGTGTGTGTGTGTGTGTGTGTGTGTGTGTGTGTGTGTGTGTGTGTGTGTGTGTGTGTGTGTGTGTGTGTGTGTGTGTGTGTGTGTGTGTGTGTGTGTGTGTGTGTGTGTGTGTGTGTGTGTGTGTGTGTGTGTGTGTGTGTGTGTGTGTGTGTGTGTGTGTGTGTGTGTGTGTGTGTGTGTGTGTGTGGCATGCGTGGCTGCGTGCGTGCATGTGGGAGGGGGGTTGATAGAGTGGTAAGGGTTAGAGTGCCAGGCTATGCAGGAGGGAGACGGGGTGCGTCTGGAAAGCATCAGGCTCTGCCTCCGTGTGTGTGTGTGTGTGTGTGCGTGTGTGTGTGTGTGTGTGTGTGTGTGTGTGTGTGTGTGTGTGTGTGTGTGTGTGTGTGTGTGTGTGTGTGTGTGTGTGTGTGTGCGTTCTAGATGTTTTGCTTCTCTGGTCTCTGGCTTGTTAACCTACAGGTCAGGGCAGCTTCAGGTGAGGAAGTCAATGCCTGCCTGGTACATAGCATTAGAATAATAACATATTGCACACGCGCGCACACATTGCCGATGTCTCCATATTTTAACTTTTAAACATATTTGTTCCGTAAATTAATACCCTATACTTACGGCAGTGTCACAAAATTAGCGAAAGAATTGCAGATTTTGAGGTTTGCAGATTTTCTGTTTTGAACAGCAACTGTTTTGGACATAATGGCGTATCTACCCGAGCATATGCATATCGTTCCTATTTTACAAAAGTGAAAATAGCAGCTGTGAGCTTGTAGATCTGCTAATTTCACTACATTTGTGCAACAGTCTCAGCAAAAAACATACAAATCTGAAACTTGGAGATACAAGGTTTCTGCCCTAGCCATGACACTTTCTTACTTTTGTCGTTTGGTTTCTAAGCACTCAGTAGTCAGTACAGTAAACAAAACAAAAAGAAGAAGAAAAAGTTTGCAAAATGATTTCATCATGGCTAATGTAAGTGGCTTTTGCAGAGGCTAACCAGCGTATATGGCATTATTAAAGCCAGAGCCAGCAGATCTACAAGCTCACAAGCTTGGCATAGGAGTGGGAGTACATCTTGTATTTCGTAATCGCTAACCAATAACGGTGCAGAGGGGCGTCCCTGGTGACGCCAGTGTTCTCTGCTGCGTTCTAGGGGAGGGGATGAGGAGAGGATATTTTATATTTAGTATATACTGTAGCCTACATGTATATATATACCTTAAACTGAGGGGGTAGAATTTGCAACGGAGGGTGCCAGGCCCCCCTCTGGCACCCCCGTGGCGCCAGGCCTGGTTGAAGACCCCTGGCCTCAATAACAGATTTTCAAAGGAAAAGGTCAGTTATTTCTGGCAAGTATGAATAAAGAAATAAGGCGTTCGAGATATGTGGTTAATTTAACTATGTGACTAGTGTGAAAATGGACGCTTTACGCATGCAGGTCCAAGTTTTACACTATCTCAGAGTTCAAATAGCACTGGAGGTGGCGTGTTAAAAGACAGGCAGCTGGTACAGTGTTTGTGTGTTTTAGCCCAGTGAGACTTGGCATGGGGAGCTGGGTGTTGCGTTACCGCTACACGGTTGGGGCTGATTAGGGTGAGGTGGGGTGATGCATGAATGGTGATGTTAGTAGCGAGAGGAGAACTGATCAGTGGTTGTGTGTGTGTGTGTGTGTGTGTGTGTGTGTGTGTGTGTGTGTGTGTGTGTGTGTGTGTGTGTGTGTGTGTGTGTTGTGCGTGCGTGCGTGAGTGTGTGTGTGTGTGGGGGGTTACTGGGTGAAGCGGTCTGACACCCAAAGTGCTTCACGTGCTTTGACACTGGCCATTGTGGTCTGGAATTTGAGAAATGCATTTGATCACAACAGAACAGGCTACGTATGAGTGTGTGTGTGTGTGTGTGTGTGTGTGTGTGTGTGTGTGTGTGTGTGTGTGTGTGTGTGTGTGCGTGCGCGCACGTGCGTGCGTGCCACAAAACAGCTACCAAAGAAGAAATACAGAACCAAAGATGATAGAAAATAACAAGTGAGATGGTGGATGGATGGATGCAATTGCAGAGTGGATTCCTCAGTGCTATAGTTTAAGGCTGATCATGTATGTCACGGGGCAACCCGTGCCCTACAGTATATACAAAGACACATGAAACTGCTTTCTATAACATGCAAGGAGTAAGGACTAATGTTTTAAACGTGTGTATTGAAAACTGTGTGCTCACTGATTGTTTGCTAATTGTCTCTCCTGCACGGCTGGTGGCATTTCCCTTGATTTAGGAAGGGGCCAAGTGCTAGGCAGGGGAGGGGTGTTTCTCCTTATGCTTTGAGTAATTGTCATTGAGTTTTCATTCTGATTTATACTTGTTTAATTGTAACACATTATTGAGAATGTTTAGGTTACTGTTTATTCAAGGTGTTGTTGATGGAAGTATTTATATTAGTGAAGTATTTGAGAAGAAATGTGCTAATTGAGTCTGTGCCCAGTGGTAGGATCCACTCCTATTTAAAGGAGGCTGCAGGGTCAGGCTAGTTAGTTGTTAGAAGTGGGCAATGACACAGGTAACATCCCTGAGGCAGAGCTACAGGGCCTTGTGTGATCAGGGTACAATAGCCTGAAGAGAGCTCTTAGCCAGTTGGGTTTTGTTCGTAGTGTTTGCTCAAGTGTTAATTTAATTTCTCAGTATTATTATTATTGTTATTTTCCTGGTTTCACACTGTTGAATCTGTACTGGACTTTGGTGGAGGAGTTTGGGGAAAATAAACGTCCTTAACTACAATTTCTGACTGTTCTTGGAGCCTTGGCCGTTCGGGCAACTTCACAATGTAGAAACTGTCCCATTTGGGTCATATGACTTGACTTAAGAGTGTCCACCCTGAGACTGGGAGGTTGGGGTTTCAATCCCTGACTGGGTCACACTAAAGACTCTAAAAATGGGACCCAATGACTCCCTGCTTGGCACTCATCATCAAGGGTTGGATTTTGGGAGTCTCTGTGATATACAGTATAGCGTCATGACGCACAAGTACACCCCCTGCATGACACCGCCATGCAGGGGGTGTATGTATCATGTCCAGGGGGTGTATCCGCAGGGGGTGTATCACGCTGCCTCAAGCTAAGGAAACAGTAGATATGCTCCTGCCCTATGGGCCACATGGCTCGGCAAGGCTTACTATATGCCTCCCTTGACACTATACATTGTCAGTGAGCACTTCTTGAGGCCTACCTGTACTCTACCTGCAGCCCTGCACTGAGAAGTGCCATTATCAGCCATACAGTATAAAACTCTGAAGGTCCCAGTCTGAGTGTATATTGATTGATTGATTGATTGAAATATTTATTAACAGTTTGTAGAATTACAGTACATTTCAAGCACAAACTCAATAGAAAGACTGTTAACTGTGAGTGGACGACCCAATTAAGCATTACACTTGTTTACAACAGGGTCCACATTGTTCAATTCATCAAAACATTTAGAGACATACAAATAGACACTTCTATGTAGTTAAAGGTGTAAGCAAGTAAGTATGGGTCAATTTAGAACCCCACGGAACCTGAGAGTCCCTGGACCACACTTTGAGAACCACTGCAGTACAGTACAGTACAGTACAGTACTGTACTGTACAGTACAGTACAGTACAGTACAGTACAGTACAGTACAGTACAGTACAGTACAGTACAGTACAGTACAGTACAGTACAAGGCAGCAGTGCTACCTAGAGGACGGATGCAGGAAAGTCAGGCGGCCCAACAAGCACTTTGTCCATTGTTGCTTGAATAGAAAACAAACAATGCGGATTTCACGGATCTTGCTCTGTGAGAGTAATGGGAGATTCTGTTGGATGAATAACAAATAAAAAAGAAAGGGGGGGAAACGTAATTCCATTCAGGATATCTAGAAAGTGGAATTAAATTGTGGGGAGGAGTCCTAATGGCATTTTATCTGGTCTCAATCTACACTTGTAGGGGGAATCCCCGGCTTTTGTGTTTGACCTCAAGCATTCCACAGAGCACATTCCAGGCCAGTGTGCGTGTGTGTACGTGCGTGTGCATGTGCATGCGCGCGCGTGTGTGTGTGTGTGTGTGTGTGTGTGTGTGTGTGTGTGTGTGTGTGTGTGTGTGTGTGTGTGCAAGCTTCTCTACGTGTCTATGGGTGTGAGTCCAATCACCCTCGGTCTACTTAATGTACCGGTAATTAATATGACCGTGGCCGTTTTGAGGGTTGAGTAAATCTGAGAGGAAACCCACACCTGAGCGGAAGCTCTGGTGTCTCTAGTCTCCAGTTGCTGCTGACCTGTTTTAGAAGAGGCTCTCAGGCAGACTGAGTTTACCGTTGATCGGGCGGCGATGGCTCAGGGATAGAGTGGCTGGATGGTAACTGCAAAGGTTGACAGTTCAAACCCGGGCTCCCCCAGAGTTAGTGAAGTGTCCTTGAGCAAGACACTGACTGAACCCCTAATTGCACCTGATGTGCTGGTTGGTGCATTGCATGGTTTCTTCCGCCATCGGTGTATGAATGTGTGTGTGAATGTAATGCCCAATCTATGTAAAGAGCCTTGGATAAAGGCACTATATAAATTTACCATATTGATCAAAAGGCTGGGTGGATTCAGTCATAAATAAGCCTATACACCAGTGCTTCTCAAACTGTTTCATGTCAAGGAACTGTATTTGGCTGCAGACTTCCCATATGAAAAGGTGTGGTGACAGGGATCCCTGTACAAGATTTGTGTTGTTAAAATGTTTCAAGAGATATTCCACATTCTTCAAGATTTGATGAAAAGAACAGATCTACTCAATGCTCAATGCATCACACTGCGAGTCTGCAATTGTGAACTTACATAGATTGGATATTTTCAAAAAGCTGATGTAGGCCTATACAGTCAACAGGATAAACCGATTTTTATCCTAGATATAAATATATAATCTAGCTGGGGACACCCTGGAACCTCTTCAAGTCCACGGACCGCACTTTGAGAACCACTAAAATCAAGATTGCTCAAAGTGTACAAATGGAACCAAATGGACCCATATTCTTTTGTTAAAAGGTTAAAGCTCTATATTAAACAATATAGTGTCCTATAAACCTTCACACTACCTGGTGTTATAATGAATTGCAACTTGCACGGTAGGCTATGGCTCTGTGATGAGGCAGAGGCACCCTGTGAGGAGACATTACTAAGTATTGTTAGACCCCAGTTAAAGGGAAGCAATATAAAGGACTTATACTCGGTTGACCAGGGTCCCCCAGGAGTCTGTAATTGGTCCTCCGTTTTTTCTCCTTCTAACAAAGTCTTTTGGGCAGATAAAAGACGGTAGATCTTCAAGATCATAATGTGTCCCACTGTGACACCGTGGCATGTCCGGTGTTGTCCGCCTATTATGACCTTCTCAGAATAGGCCTACTGATTCTAGGGTTCATGTTTTCATGTTAATGTGTTTTTGACTTGTATTGTCATTTTTTTCTCTACACACCAAATCTTTGCTGAACATACCTGATCTACAAGGTCACGTGTTGTAGATCTATTTCTGTTGATTGCTGATTTACCATTATAGGCATTTAGCAGATTCATCCAGATTGAATTACAATAAGCAAGGTAAACTACCCCATACATCACATTCAGAGACAGACAGTGTGGTGCCTCAGTAAACTAGGATTGCAGGTAAGCCAGGAACCTATCATCAGTCTAAACAAGACTTAATAAATCAAAGTAACTCTCTGGTTCGTTGCTTGAGCATTTCACTATTAGGTGAATATTTCAATCTGGCCACCCTAATTGAGATCATTAGCAGTGAGTCAGAACATTAAAGAAGCCACCAAGGCTATGCTAACAGCTGCAGATGCTTGTGTTCTCAATGCAGAGCAGGGCAGACAAACCCGGATCACTAAACCCCATGCAATATGATGCCATTGAGTTGAGTTGATTTGAGTTGAGGCTTTACATGAGAAGAAATTTGAGGATAGTGTGGGAGTGTTTCTTAAAGAATTCCTAGTGCTGGCTGCTGATAATAGCTAAGTGTTCCAACTTACAACATCTGCTATGATATACCATCAACCAGTCTTCTCTGTTAGAGCCTCCCATCACTAGAACAGTCTCCCTACAGAAGTATTTGATCTTCAAATTCAAATTTAAGAGTTGGCTAAAAACAAATTAAATATGTAACCATGAGTAAATCAGTTGCTCTATTCTGTTCTGTCCCATGTACCCTTTTATTTTGTTCTTGTATTGTATTGTATTGTATATGTTTTTGTATGAATAGTTTTTATCATCACGTTTAAGAGCCTGCTCAGGGATGACAGATGAAAATTAGCTTTTGGCTAACTCTGGCCTATTTACATGCATTTGCAAAATGACGTGTTGATTAATGTGCATTGTCCCTGCTAAATAAACGAATAGAAATCTGGGAGTCCATTCGGTAAAAAGAAAATCCTCTTTTAGCTGGATCTGCCTTGAGAGATTATGATACCATAGATTACCCACCCAGAAATGCATAGATGCATTGCCATCTATTGACAGAAGAAAGAACTGCATGACACAAATATTTTCAGATAGCTTGTACAGAAGTAGGGTATATGGGGGTTGCTGTCAGTTTAACTGATAAATCAAGCCATGGCAATGCACTTTTTATCATTCTCATACGTTTAATTTTACACAATGGTTCATTTTAACCGTGGGTAGGTAAGATACCAAGATGTTCTTACAGTTTTGCACACACTGCTTGTTATGAAGAAGAAATACTGTCCAGAGAGAGCAATTAACTGAAACAGAATTCAAATACTCTATGGAACTTAGTGAATATTGAAAACAAGGTTTTTAAACTAGAAGGTGTAGATGTGGATGTCATATTAAAATACTCCATTCCACCACAAATACTCCCAAGACAATAATAATATAATAAATATACTTAATAAGTAGGGGCCCGGGATGTACCGATGAGACATTTTGGGAGATATCCACATCAATATAATGAATTGCTGCTATGGCCGTTAAACAGTCACTGACTGACAAAAGTCAATGTCATTCTGTGTTCAAAAGATTTAATTATAAACAGGCATTGCCTCTTTATTCTAAAACTAGGGATGCACCATTATTAAAATGTTGGCCCATATACCAACATAAACAGCTTGAATGTAGTATTTAAAACCAACTTGACTCTTTTGAAAGCTTGCCAATGAAACCCTCATAGAATGTGCAGCCTTCATCACATTTCAACATTATAAAATATCTGCTAAAACCGATATTTTGATATAGATTCGATACCGTTGCATTTTAAGGCCAAGATCGGCCGATATCGATGTGATGACCGATTAATTGCCCATCCCTCCCTACTAATAAGCGGACATGATTGGGGTTGACGTTGAGCCAAGTGTTTACTTGATATTTATCTCTAGCTTGAGTCACATGGTGAGCTAGATGATATTCTATTTGGTGTACAGTACCGTTCATTTATCCATTCGTAACTAAGTGTACTAAATGTAACCAAATAGATCCCATACTGAAAGAAAAAAGGAAGCAGGACGCTATCTAGTTACCGAATGCATTTCAATTACATCAGTAAAGTTTAATATCGTCAACCCAAGATGTATAGTGAGGAATGGGTCGATAGAGAATCAATAACAAGCTTGAACTTGCGGCAGGTAATTTTCTCCTCACCGGTATCAATAAAACTATGCTTAATGCCTCGTCCTCCTTCACCTGCATCACATTGGCCTCATCCTGTCAACAACACATTTGAGATTGGGACATGAAATGCTTTCGATGAAGCTGCTCTGAACAGAAAACGGTCTGTCTAGTCTTCTACTGAATGACTCTGTGCTACATAGCGTTCCCACGCCCGTCAGGTGTCTTGCACTGAACAGTCTTGAAGCAGCCTAACATGATCCCTAAACTTTCCTGTAAAAAAGAAATCACGTTGAATGTTTCAATGCAATTCTCATAGGATTAGTAAACTTCAAAATGTCATTATTCCAGTTCAACTTCTGTCCAGGATGAGTGCTTGTAGGTGGGTAGGTTTATAAAGTACTCTTATAAATGTATCCCCTAGTAAGGTCACTCACTATTGAGGTCAGCTTCAAGGACAGTGGCCGTTTCTTTTTTAAGCCATGAGTGTGTGAAGTGAATGCTACCCGAGTTAACCGTTGGCTCCTGACTTCATGGTCAATGTATCATCAACATGATTATGAAACAAACCGAAAATCAATAGAATCAGACTGTGTGTTACAAATCACCTTTATTCAGGGAAGCTAAGGCACCGTGTAATAACAATTTCCCGAACACTTGGTTAACATTAGCCACAGGCATCATACAGGTACAGAATAAGTGCTATCTGTTCACAGTGAGTTACTTCTACATGAATTAACAGTGCAAGGAATTTGCATCTTTGCTGGCTATAGCAAAGTAATTATATATTACATTGCTGAATATTATTTTCTGAACAGTCAATACTATGTGTGATCTGTTGTTTCCTGTCAGGCGTTTTGCCGTACTGTATAGCGATATGAGGAGCTCAAAAAGATGGCTCCTGTACCATCCATACATGGGCAGTAAAACGAGTTTGACTGGTTACAGTACCCGCGATTCCCCACAGTCAAGATTTTAAAATGAAACTGCAGTAAACTACAGGGGAGTGGAGTCCTTGCTGAGCCTATTGGGAATGTGCTGTAGGATGATTGTCCCGTTTCAGGGCTGGGTGTAGCGCAGGTATCTTTTCCCAGAAGGCACCTCTTTGGTGGTCACACCATTGGGGAAGAGGGCAGCCGCCTCTGCATCAGAGAGTGAGGGGATGACCATGACCTTATCACCCAGCTAAGAGAGAGATAAAATATGTAATAGACAAAAGGTTAACCATTAAACCCCTATACAGTAGTTATCCTTGACTCGCTATCATGGAAGAATCATGATATGCGTGGCTCTGTAGCAGACAATTATTGTCAAATGACAAGCGGGAGCAAGTCATGGTTATGTATCAAGAAGTTATTATCAACATCAGGGTACTGCATTGTAGAACATAAGACTTGCATGTTGTCCCCCCCCCCCCCCAAAAAAGGAGTGGGCAGTCAGGTACATTTAAATGTTCAAAGGGAGAGTTCAAAGGGCACAGAAGGAAGGCACTTGGGTCTGTGGACAGATGTCCTGCACTTTGGACCATCAGTGAGGCTGAAGCAACATCTCCTGCTATGTTATTGGTTCTAAGTCGTAAACAACTAAATGATTCTAGTACCTTCCAGTCCACAGGCGTGGCAACCTTCTTCTGAGCGGTGAGCTGTAGGGAGTCGATGACACGGAGTAACTCATCAAAGTTCCTTCCAGTAGTGGCGGGGTAGAGGATTGACAGCTTTAGTTTCTTGTCTGGGCCAATCACAAACACCTGCATGGGAGACAGTTCAGAGAGGCATTGGGTGAGCTTCAGTTAGTCTCCGACAATTCATGTGATTCAATCACATGATCTTTTTTAGTGACCAGCAGAACTTGTACAGTTATAGTACAAAGCAGTACAGTATGCGTTCCAGTGTTTCCATTAGGATGACTCAGTCTTATCATGTCAGACATACAGAGTGGAGACGAGACAGCCCAGCCGGGAAAAACACTCTTTGATCTCACCGATACGCAATGTTACTTTTTATATGCATTCATTGTTCTTGTTATCCCTGAGTCTAAGCACACAGAAACAAATTCCATTTGCTTCAATGTTTATCAAGTTACAACAAGCAGCAGGTAGGTCAACATTGAAGCAAACCAACGCTGAAGGTGAGACTGCAACTTCGCAAAAACAAACGAGTCCCGCAACTTCACAGGCCTACAAGCGACCATTGTGTTGCAACGCAGCTAGTTGATACCTTGTAGATTTGTTCTTTTTGTCAAGCAAGGAACACTGTTGTGCGATAATAGTATAAATTAACCTTATTCCCTACCAGAATGGCACACTTGTGAGTGCTGGGGATATCTCATACTGTTTTGTATCTTGTTTGTTTACTTTTGTCATTTTATATTGTTTGATTTGGTTTTTGTAGTTTCCGTTTTGTTGTCTACGATAATTTAAATCTTTATCATACACAGCGTGCAGTGAGGGGCAGTCCGTCCTTGTCCAACTCATCAGGGTCCAGCATGCCAAGCAGCACAGACAGCTCTCGATTGTGGTCAGCGATGATGGGGAATGGTAGAGGGCAGCCAGGCTCGCCTTTGAACGCCATCACATCCTGGAACACAGGGATGGGAAACATCATTTCACATGTCGTTTATGCCTTTCTCCCAGTGCAATAAGATGAAAGCACACATGCATGACAAGGTAATATGTCTCAAAGTCCTGACAGATGGCTGTATCCTAGTCTTTGATTGATTTAATCTCTGCAGAATCTGTCAGCAGCACCACTGCCATAAACATGTATTGTTGTTAGTAGGAATAAACACATAATCACCCAGGAAGGACAAACAGAGTTCCTGTTTCTACATAAAGAAAACGAGGTGGTGCCCCCAGAGGCAAAAACTAAGGGAAATATTTTACTTCCCCCCCCCCCCCCCCCCTGAATGGGTTCCCAGACCATGATTGATTAATCAGTAGCCAGGGCAATATTCATACAGTGGTTCAGCTGTAACTAGTTGGTTAAAATAAGACTTGGGATCTTAGAGGACCTTGAACTGTGTCTATTCTGACAGCTCAGAGTGACCAAGCAAATATCTTTCTGTGAGAAAGGTAACCATTATCTTTTGGTGATAAAGGGAACTACTAAGTAGTCTATTAGTAAGTCTATTTTATTTTTTAAGAAAGAGGTAGACAAGAGTCAGACATAACAAGCAATCAAAAGTGTGACAACGTTTCACTGTTGAGTCTTCCACAAGGGAAATTGAACAGATGTTATAATCAGTAGTTGGACATCAGACAAAGTAAATAGTTCAGTGTGGGAAAACCGTCCGTTTTCTATTCGCAAGGGTTCAGCCAAAAGTCTATGTCTGAGTGTTTGCCTAATGTGTTAGAACGAAGCAGCAATAAAAGAAAACAAAGGGGTGGGATTAGGACTCCCAAGAGTAATACTAAATATCCTGGCTCCTTCCTAAAACTACAGACAGACCTGCAGTCAACCCATTTCCACGGCAGATGATTAAATCAAAAGTCACTTTCATGGCATATGTAAAAAACGTAAACTTCAACAGTAGCTAAACAGCAGGGTTGAAACCCCCATGTGAAGTGTAGAGGTGGGCGGTGCTGGATGTAACCTAGTAGTAGCCAAGCATTCTGTCCAATCAGGAATGGCCTAGTAGAATTCCAGAACTTTACTGGCTCTGTCAACCCCCCTCCCCGTTGGACCACTCACTGACCACCAAGAGGGGAGGCACTGCCTGTAACCTAGCAACACAGCTTAAAGCCAATCACAGTGGTTCCGTTTATGAATGGGGGAGAGGTTAGCAAGCATACCCTAGTGCAGGGTTCCCCAATAGGCGGCCCGTGTGGCCCATGGAAGAATTTCAAAAAATAAAAAAATAAAATGTTCTTTTTTTTTAAGGGTCCCAGATATAAATGGCATTAAATGGGGGTCAGTAGCCTATGCATGTCAAACTGGGCAGCCTTTTCAAATGGGGTCTTGCCCTGAAAATGAATTTTCAGGGCAAGACCTCGACCTCGCTCGTGCAGACTCGGCCCCCAGCCTGGTACGCTAGTCAAAATATGGCCCTTGAGGAAAATGTATTGGGGAACCCTGCCCTAGTCCCATTGAAAGAGACAAACCACATAACAATGCAAAGACAATAACAGATTAGATGATCAATAAGCTTCAATATAACAAATCAATAATTTAAACAAATATATAGTATAAGAAAAAGTCCATAAAACCATGAAGGTCTTCGAGTTCATAAAGTTTACTTTTTTTTTATGTCAAAGTGCATTTCATGTGTGTGAGTGAATGAGTGGTTAGCAGTGGAGGGAAGAATGGTGTATTAAAAGTTGACTGCCAGGGGGGCAAAGTTGCACCTTCACAAGCATGTTTTGCATAGTTAGTTCAGTGACATACTTGTACAAACTCTGTTTTAAAAGCACCTTTATCCGTATCCACTATCCAGAGTTTAACATTGTCCATGGCAAACTTGTGGGACAGAGTGTAAAGCCATCTGTACAAAGTAAGCCTGGCCAGAAGAGGAAAAACCTTGGCCCATTTTCAAAAGGGGGGAAATATAATGAGTGGAAACTGCTGCCAAAGTTTGGTTATGGTAGTACATTTGCATATGCCATAGTGAGGTTACGCATCTGAACTGTAAACCATAAAGCAAGAGACAACGTTACCAGTAGCCATGTGAGTCGGGTGAAAATGGCGAGTGAAGAACTACTTGAAAATGTGGCAAACCTTTACATTCCTGAGTGAAACGACAATAGAGAGTATGCACATGCATGCTTTTCCCATCAGGACAAGCCCCCCTCATCTAGAGTGGCAAAACATTGAGGAGCATGGAGTGATGGAGTTTGGAAGCTCTCGTTGGAAATCAGTTGAGAACCCCTGCACTAAGGTACGATATACAAGAGAATGGAATGCAAGCTGATAATGACTTTATGTAGCTATGTGTGCCGTTTGCCACTATGCGTTTAAATCTTTGTAACTATTACTTTTGGAAAAAATGCTGCCGCTAATCTCAGCGGATCCGTCGTTCTTCCGGGTTCTTGCAAAAGCCCCCAGCCACTGCGTTTGATAGTTTTACTGTGGTTAGGGTTAAGGTTAGGTATAGTTTTACTGAGCTTTATTATAGTTTTACTGTGGTTAGGGTTAAGGTTAGGTATAGTTTTACTGAGTTTTATAGTTTTACTGTGGTTAGGGTTAGGTATAGTTTTACTGTAGTTAGGTTTATGTTTAGCTATAGTTTTACTGAGGTTAAGGTTAGGTATAGTTTTACTGTAGTTGGGTTTAGGCTGTCAATCACAGCATACCATCTACTCAAACACGCTGAAGATCCCATGCTTGCAGTAGTGAATGTACACCAGGATGCTTTTCAAGCGCCTGGCAAAAAGAGTGTTTGGAAAGGTCTAATGTCCTGTGTCCGACTGTCCGTAAGGTAATTCATTTTTCCCTGAGTTTCTGTTGCAAACTGCTATAATGACTAGTAATTTCTTGTTTTTTTATTTCCTTTAACGGGAAGTAACCTCAAACAGAAGATAGCTCAATTGGGTAGCCAACTGCCTCGACGAGAGAGCAAGAGAGCCTCAAGAACAATACGTGTAACAGACAGTATGTCCATTTGTGTATGGGTCACTAACCTGACTCCAACTGAGGTGGTCCGCCACGCTGTCGATGGACAAGGCGATCATCTTAACGTTCCTTTTCTTGAACTCATCACTGACCTTGGCAGCACAGGCCAGCTCAGTGGTGCACACAGGAGTGAAGTCCCTCGGGTGGGAGAACAAGACACCCCATCTACACAAGAAAAGAGCAGGGGGAAACAGAATTGAGCACACGTAGGGTTAAGGAAAGGAGAGACGTGAGAGCAGGACACAATGGAGAGGTCTCTGGAGGAAATGTCAGTACCAGCAGTTCAAGTTTGGAGCAACAGGTGGCTGGGAATCTGACAGACTCAGAACTAAACACACTTAAACCCAGCAGGGATGAACTGAGATTATTATTTTCTGCATATGGTCTGGGAGAAATGATTGGAAAGAAGTAAATGTATTCATTCTTCTTCTTACATAAGCATGTAGCAAAAATTATATAAGAGGCCTACTTTAACTTTACCGCAGCTTCTGATCGCTGCCAATTACGCCCGTCTATCTATTCAGATTGCGATGTCTTCATTTTGAATCCAATTGTCGAAACAATAATCTGAATACTTTTGGCAGTGTGACTGCAACTCACAATACTGGTGCTTTGTCTCAGAGGCCATGTGACCAGCTGCTAAAAGGGGGAGAGAATCACATGATTTAGAGAAGCAATGCTGTGATGGAACATTAATGAAAAGGCTAGTTTTCCTAACTGCTTCCTAATAAAAGCAACACAAATGCCATGTACTTGACAGCTGCAGCATGAACATTTTTTAGAGCCAAGATAATGATCTGAAACAACCAGGTGACAAAAGGAAGTCCTTTTGCCGCATCATAATATAACAATCAGGCTTAGTTTCTTTCTGCAAACTCACGATATGCGTGCAGCCGTGCACTCTAGTTTAGTTTCTACTTATCTAATATGTGCCTCTTGGACAACCACTCTTGGTGTCAATTAGGCCAAACAAATCAAATAGTCATATTCAATCATACTCAAATAATAGTAGTTATGATAAGCATGCAGTTGGGCAAGTATGCAACTTATTTTTTGTGAGGGGTGTGTTGGAATAATATGTCTGAGTTGCTTGTGCAGTTTGAGCCAAACCCTTAACAGGAAAGGAAATAAATTACTACAAATAAATGGAAAGGTGGGAAATCCACAAAAGACATTTAGTGCATAATTACAGCTCTCATCTGGTTCAGGGGTTGTTGTGGAGAGGGGATTGTGGAGGGACAATCAAACACTTCTAAAACATGAACTCATACCCTCCCCAGACCCCCACCCAGTTACACAATGTTACATCATCATGAGACAATGTTA
Organism: Protomyctophum bolini; assembly: GCF_963924005.1. Classification (NCBI taxonomy): domain Eukaryota; kingdom Metazoa; phylum Chordata; class Actinopteri; order Myctophiformes; family Myctophidae; genus Protomyctophum; species Protomyctophum bolini. Next base: position 26,150,464 of record NC_137869.1, on the reverse strand, counting down.
CATCATCATGCTCTTGTCCATGACCCCTACCCCATCCTTATCTGTCCATTTACTTGCTACAGCCAAGATAGTAACTTGGAAGTTAATCTGTGATTTTTTTAACTAACTGTTCAAAGAACTTCACACACACGGTGCATTGCTTCCTTGTGTTCATCATTAAAAGTGTGTGTGTGTGTGTGTGTGTGTGTGTGTGTGTGTGTGTGTGTGTGTGTGTGTGTGTGTGTGTGTGTGTGTGTGTGTAAACCATTCCTCATGGATTAGAATTAGAATCATAGGATTGGATGTCAAAAGTGAAGGCAGGCCGCCAGGTGTCGCATATGACACAGATGACAATCTCTGCAATTGCTACCATAATGGATGCACAGTTGCACCACCTCACACTAAATTCACCAAGTTCAAACTTAGCCTAGTTATAGCTTGACCAAAAGCCATTAACTAGGATAAGTTTGAACTTATGTGAGGTGATAGGTGTTATGAGCTACTTTCTGTCAAGGTGATCTGTGCAGGTGATTCTATTAGTTTGGAAAAGCTCCCTCAACTGTCCTGCTGCACCTCGATCCACCCGTTTCGAATTCGCAGTTCGCACATAATGCAGGAGGTAGCAGCACGACCAGTTAATAAAAATGAGTGGTTCTGAAGTCCAACAGCATGCAATGTATTGACAGAAAGTAGCTCATAACATTTTTATGAAACAAACGCATTGCATTTTGAAAGAGGATAAGTCAAGTTTTCCCTACAGCTGCAATGTTGGTGAGTTTAACGTCGTGTTATACAAACAGATCGTAAAAGCAATTTGGATAAATGGGATGTCAATGGAGGGTATTGCAACTCTAGATTCATCCCATTATAAACAAGCTAGTGTTGCACATTGCGGCTAAGCAATTTTACTATTAGATGTGGCTACTGGCTATAATTATGAAGCTGCTCTTGCACTTACGAATCGCCGAGGAAATCATGGAACTTGATCTTGCCGACGGTAGTGTCGGCATCGAAGTTAGGAAACACGTCTCCCAGCAGAATGCCCGGCATGATTCTGGTTAGGTATCGTGTGTGTGATCAGTCAGAACTCAGAAGGAAGAGAAGGGATGAGAAGTAACCACGTGGTCCTACTACTGCGAATAGGTCAATAGGAAGAGGCGTGCCATGGATTCACTTACGTAAAAACGTCAACCAATCAAATGCACTTGTTGAAAACAATGTATTTCCAACTCTCTAGCCCTAGAACGGCTTTTGTTGTTTCATACAGTAGGAGTAGGCCTAATATACAGTATAAAATCATGCCTGCACGTTAACAAACACCAGAGGGAGTTCAACAAATCATGTAACAGGGGTGCCCAAAAGAGTTCAACAAAATCATGTACAACAGGGGTGCCCAAAAGGTAAATCGTGATCTACCAGTACCAGTAGATCACAAAGGCTGTGCAGGTAGATAAAAATACAAATAAAATAAATGTTGGCATCTGCCATTTGAATTAAGGTGTCTTGATTGATTGACATCAAAAAGGGCCTGTCAGCTCAAACCCACACAATGCAATAGAGAGCGTATGCGGCTATGCGCGTCATCATACCTGGAAGTTATGCTGGTATGCCTATATACTGAGTGGCAAAAAACTACTTTCTGGCCTTGACAGCCCATACATCCAAACATTAAATTACTTTAAACAACATTACATTCACTTTGTCACTCACTTTGCCACTCGATTTGACACTCAATCTGCCATTCACTTTACTATGTTTACAAACATCAGTAGCATTACAAATAAAAAATAAAATAAATCCAACCCATTCAATTTCTCCCCCTCTATTTTATTTCCCATTCCAAGTGCATTTGTCTTATATGTAACACCAGCGCTGCTATTCAAAAGCCCCCTCAGGTACATTTTTGTTTTTAGTTCAATGTTTGTTTTAAAAAACACCATTGACAATAAAGAGAATTTAATGTTTGTTTTGTCTCAATGTTTGTTTTACATCATCATGTTGTAAGATGATAAGAGCGCCCCTCACTTCACACGGGTGTGATATTTTTTTGGGGTGGGTAGATCTTGATGAGCTGGTCATTTTGAAAGTAGCTCAAGTTAAACAAAAAGTGTGGGCACCCCTGGCTGGCTGATGTACAACCATGCACATGCACAAACAATTTACATTAATTTACATTAGCGGGGCTGCGGGTAGCCCCCATGAGGATCATCAGAACTCGACGGCACTGAAATACTTCAATCAATCAATCAAAGTCATGTGTAGAAATTCACGTCACATTTTAATACTCCATTTCCCAAAAGGCTTTGCGATAAGAACAACAAACATGGCGAATATGAAAAGTGTTGTTCTTCCATTCTATGCTGCCTTCCATTGAGAGAGAGACTGCTTCGCATGGACGTGAAAGGAATTGTCAAGTGACTGTAAAACGATGAAATAAATAAATAAATAAAGGGACGCACACATCGCGAACAGCACTGCAGAACACTTTCCCACGGTCGTGCACGACGTGCAGTCGGATTGTACTTTGCACTGCAAGTATAATAACAGCAGAGGAAATCGCATCAGAATGCCGTCTCCTAAAGCAAAGAACCCCGTACGCAGTGGAGGAGGAGGCTCCGGACTCGGAGGAGGAGGAAGTCCGAGCAGCACCAACAACGGCCGCTACGACTTCATGTCACTGAACCGAACCCCACCGCCGCGCCAGGGGAGCTCCGGCGACCCGGTGGCCGCCGCCCGCGGCCGTCCCCGGGCCTTGTCGGAGAGCCCCACGCGGCGCCGGGGCTCCGGTTCCTCCACGGGCTCAGCGTCGGGCATGCCCGAGGAGGACTGCATGAAGCTCAACCCCTCCTTTGTGGGCATAGCGATGAGCTCGCTGCTCGCTATAGACCTGTGGCTGTCCAAGCGGCTGGGGGTGTGCGCCTCGGAGGACTCGTCCTGGGGCAGCATCCGCCCGCTGATGAAACTCATAGAGATATCGGGGCACGGCATCCCGTGGCTGGTGGGCACCGCGTACTGTCTGTATAAAAGTGACACTGCAGCGGGACAAGAGGTCATGCTCAATCTGTTCATGGGTAAGCAGAGTAGTATTGACTAATGAGATGATGATGATATGTGTTTGCAGATACGATGCGGTATATGAATGAAGCAGTTCTGTCAACTCTCTCTCTCTCTCACACACACACACACGCACACCCTCCCAGCCACCATGTTTAGCCGTCCACCCCTATCCTGAGTTGTCATGTTCCCTCCTTCCCACGTCCATTCCTTTTTTACAGTCTATGGTCCATTCACACACCTGTCATATGCCCGCAGTAATTGCTGTCTTCCACCAGATGTCATCTGTCATTCGTTCTGCAATCATCACACTGCATTCCCAGGCAGCTCCCCCCCTCTTTCTGCGTCCTAGTTACATAAGTATTCCAACCATCTCTATCTTTGCCATTCTCATTCCATTCAACAAATGTATAGACAGAAAATGCACATCTTCTACTCATTCAGTTGCTTACCTAAAAATGTAAGCATATGTAGGCTACTGTATTGTTTATTATGTCTTATGTGTATAACATTAGGCATTACTGTCTGTTGTCTCATGTCAGCTCAATTAACTATAAATTGAACTGAACTCACTGTTTGTATATCATTTTCTTAATGTCTGTGTTGCTCATTGTGCTTCTGGCTGGTGTCATATGGTTTGTAATATGGACCCAGATTTGATTGAGCCTGATGATGGATGGAGAGATGAGTTGTACAATGTCCTGGTATTTAACCCCTTTGTAATGGCGAGGAGATGATGGTGGGAAAGGTGCTGCAACAGCTGACCAAAAAATGGTTAATTGTCAAGTTTCATGATTACATAATAAGTGGAACATAACATTGAATTTTTTCCATTCATTCAACTGCCCTAATCTGATGTTGGCTCCTCACCTAAACACAGAGAGCACGCCCACTCACATGAATGCATATCCCTGTACGGTTGTCCAAACTGTACTGCCGCATTGTCTGATAGACTGATACCAACCTACCCTCTCACAGGGAGAGTCTACCAGCCAACCATAAGCACTGTAGCATGCAGACACAACACTGCTGTCTGCTCCTCTGTGTGCAGAACACGCAATGCCAAGCAGGCAGGACCTCATTATCAGACTTTCTGGAGATGCAGTCCACTCAGAGAATGGGTGGGGTCTTTGGGCTGGATCCAGGCTAGGCAGGGCCACTTTAATAGAAGAAACCCCTTGTAGAGAGCAGGGATGGGATGGGGGATTTTTTTTTTTAAGATATATTTTTGCGGCTTACGCCTTTTATTGGTTTTTGAAGGGACAGACAGTAGGCTGACAGGAAACGGGAGAGAGATGGGGGATGATATGCAGTAAAGGCCGTGTCGGGCTCGGGAGTCGAACCCACGGCACACTGCGACTGGATTACCAGTCGGGTGCCCAGACGGTTACGCCACAGCCTGGGCTGCCATTGTACAATTCTGAATCACACAAATCAATGTCATGCCTCGCTGAGTCAACAAGGCCCAAAATTGATTTCCTATCCAAGTATCCAGATTGGAGTTTGATTGGTTTTATGAACAAGGCTAAGGTAAGGAGTGTGATTTGAATCTCATTAGCAAAAATTGCTGTTCAGACTTTATAAAAGTAATCTGATTCCAATCTGGATAGGCCAAAGATCTGATTTGGGATGCCACTAGTCTGTTACATTGTCTAATAGAATTGAGAAATATTTCCCAATCACCACACAGATTGTACGTTGTAGTTATTGATCCCGAGAGGTTGGATGGAGACACAAGAGGTAGCCTGTAATGTATTCCTCTGTGATTGTGACGAGGCTGACACAGACGTGGGATATTTTGCATGAAGGCTGTTAAATCAGTTATGTTTAATGGAGAACTTCACCCATTTTAAACCTAGTTATCTTTATATAATTTGTCCTATTCCTGACTGTTCATTAACGATGGCATAATATCCATCTGCTCGCTCACGCTTTCACGGGCTGCTGTCTGTGGACAGTTCATAAACCTGCCTATGACATCATTAATGGTGATTCCAAGCTAATAGAAACCACAGCCTTTCTCTTCCTGGAAAGTTAATACTGAGATAGGAGCCATTGTTCTTTTATACTGGCCTTTCTCTTCCTGGGAAGTTAATACTGAGATAGGAGTCATTTTTCTTTCATAGCCTTTCTCTTCCTGGAAAGTTAATACTGAGATAGGAGTCATTGTTCTTTTATACTAGCCTTTCTATTCCTGGAAAGTTAATACTGAGATAGGAGTCATTGTTCTTTTATACTAGCCTTTCTATTCCTGGAAAGTTAATACTGAGATAGGAGTCATTGTTCTTTTATACTAGCCTTTCTATTCCTGGAAAGTTAATACTGAGATAGGAGTCAAATCACACCAGTGTGAAGTGATGGGCTCTCTTATCATCGTACATCATTATCACGTAACATCTATCTTATTAAATAGACATCTGTCTATTTGCTCAGACACTATGATGTAAAATTCTCCATTCATTGTCAATGGGAATTTAATGTTTGTAAGACAAATCTACACTAATAGCTGAATATAGGAGGGAAAAAAGTTAGTGCAAGTGCACATGAATTGTATATTTTTAAGTGTAAAAGAAAAAGTATGAAAGCATGGGATTGTATGTGGTTGTTGATAAAATGTGGCGTGGGAAGGGTGGGTTGTAGGGTAGTATGTATGTGTTGAGTCTGGCGAAGAGGATTTTATCCTGTGATTAACCTTTTTCAATACATCAATATAAGATTAGAAAAAGGTTTGAAGTGAATGATCAAAAGCCTGCCTAGCATGTTGTGGTTTGCAAGTTTGTCTGAGTGAATAGACATAAATGGTGTGCACAAGTTCAGGAGAACATGTGCACATATTAATTGGTTCAGTACAACTGACGTGCCCACACGTCATAAGTGCTGCTCCTGTTCAATGTTACGAAGCATAATGTGACCTTAGTGACAGACCTGCTTATTAAAGCCAAAGCAATCTTTTTATAGTCACTGACTAAATAAAATAAAAGTTGATAACCCCAGGCTGTTACTGTCATGGATAATGTGTCTATAGTACCACCATATGTACCCAGCTTACCTCTTTACCTCTGTTTTAATCAGACTCTTATCTGTTTGAATAAAGATGTTTGTGTATAGAGTTTCATAAGGTACATATTCACTGTGCAGATGCTTTGATTATATTGTTTGTTTGTTACCACTGGGTGTACTGGACTCTTACTTCCGGGCACTCATGTCATTGCTCATAGTGATTTGTGAAACTCTTCTTCTCTCTTCCTCCCTGTCTAGCCCTGTTATTGGACCTGGTGTTGGTGGGCATCGTGAAGGCGCTGGTACGTCGGCGCCGACCAACCCATAACCGCATGGACATGTTCGCCTCCTTCTCCGTGGACCGTTACTCCTTCCCCTCGGGTCATGCCACGCGCGCTGCCATGTGCGGCCGCTTCGTCCTGGCACACCTGGTGCTGGCTGCCCCGCTGCGCGTCCTAGTTCTGCTGTGGGCCGCGCTGGTGGGGCTGAGCCGAGTGCTGCTGGGGCGTCACAATGTGACGGATGTGCTGTTTGGGTTCTGGATGGGCTACTGCCAGTACAACCTGGTGGAGCTACTCTGGCTCTCACCTCAAAGCCTGCAAGGACTGCTGGTGCCTCTGCCCTGAAAGGAGCGACTGGATGAGGAGGTGATGTGGTCAGCCATGGTGTAAGGTTTAATGGCATTGTTCCATTTCTATGAAAATGTAACCTTTCTTCCAATTGTCCATAAAGAAAACGGTAGTGAGACATGATAAGACCAGAATCCCAACCATAGTAGTTTACGTCGATAAATAAACGCACTGTTCATTTTATGAAAATCTATGCTTTCTTCCAATTGTGCATAAAAAAAAAAGAGTATAATGGTTGGGATTGAACTTACTTGACCAAAGGTAGTGAGAAATGAACACCACCTCTCTGTTGAGAGAAAACCACAAAAATGGGGACTCACGTGTGGTTCAACTGGGAACAGCACTCAACACTCATTCTATTCTTTTACATTCTCTAATGAATGTATATTATTTTAATATACTGTATGTGGTTTCCGGGGGGGGGATAGGTTAGTATTTTCTATTTCTGATACATCCAACAGTGATCATTCCTATCTTATAGATGTTAATTCATTCACACTGTCTGCAAGTCATTCAATAGACTCTGCAGGACACTGATAAAAACTTGAAATGTATTTTTAGGGTTGTTTTATTTGATTGATGGTTAACCCCCAGTTATTGTCCGTCTCATAAAACAGGGCTTTGTTTGCAGCAGTCGACCCTGTACCACTGTGAAATAGTTGCACATAAACTGGTAAAGACGTCAGAAATTACATACCTATGACTAAACGTGCATGTATGTGTGCTGTGGTCAAGACATAGGCTTTAGTTTGTACTGTTTCATTTAGCAATCTTGTTTCTCAACTCCTTGGACAATAATTCTGTGGCAATATTCTTGGATTATTCATTTGTAGAAATCTTGAAATTGCATCAATGTACGGTATGTAATTAGTAATTACGTACCGTACATTGATGCAATTTCAAGAGTGTGGTATTTACCACACATTGATGGCTTTGCGCCATGATACTACTACATGGCTTTATATCAGCATGGAGGGAGAGTAAGGACACCAAGCTGTTTGTTTTGTTGTGTAACATCTTGTGGTGGCGTCAATGATTATCAATCATTGATGGCAAATTGGACGGCAGAGTTTTATGCGTTGTCATTTTCTACCGGACCAGAAACGTGCTCTCAGATAAAGTCGTGTCAGAAGTAGGACAATAATGTACACAAGTTCCTGTGAGGTTGAAGGGACCTATAACTCCAGGTTGAAATCACTTTATACTTGCAATAATCTGTTAATTTATTTATACACATACTGTCCGTCCGTGAGCAGATCATTGTCTACTGACAATGGCATAAATGAAAAATACTGGGTGTTTATATTGGGACGTTTTGTGTTGATGTTCTAATATTTTGTGACCTGCATCCAGCCAGGTCTCTTGTGTTGCATCTTTTCTTATTGCTGAGGCCTACGCACATTTTCTTTTGTGGATTAGTATGTGCACGTGTGTGCATGTGTATGTGTATGTGTATGTGTCTGTGTCATACAGTATGCGGCTGAATGCTAGTATACTTCTACCATCATTAATGTTTCTAGGAGTTCAAACCTCAGTGACACCAATGGTCAAGATGTAACTGGTGACCACAGCTTTGTCACAGAGGTTGTAAACCCACTGTGTGGGTGTTTTGGACATGCTATACTGCTTTTTATCTTAAGTTAAGATAGTTAAGTTTCATTGGCTTTAGGTATAACATTTGTTGTTTTTGGCCTGAACATCCCTGTGAGTGAATGGGCAGTTGGCCACCCAATATTGGGGTCTGTCCTTGAGTAGCTGTCGTGACACGACTCACAGAAACACAGAGTTGACATGTGTTAGTCTTTTTCCAATAATCAATATAGCTATTTCTGCAATTATCAAAACAATGGTGAATGGAAATTCAGGTTATTATTGTTAATATATAATGTTAATTAATCGATGATTGATTACCAGACATGCTGAGGCAAGACAACTAAAATGTTTTACCTGTCAAAGTGAAGTATAATTTAAAATTAGCATAATTTTAACCCATTCAATCTGAGAAACCATCTGTGCCATTTTAGATTTTAGCTGTATACCCGTAGCAACAAGTTTTTCAGATTGGTTAGTATCTAGGAGGCATTTTTAGCATCAGCATCCTCCAGAGCTCTGCAATCCCCCAGGATTGTTATATCACATGGAGGTGCAGTTCAAGGATGGATGAAGTGTCGCAGTATGGTAGCCTGATTGTCAGACTCTGAGAACCAGTGCGCTCAGTCGAGTGGGCGGGGTCTATGGGCTGGAAACCAGGCTAGCAGTATGGTGCTGTTGCAGTATCTTGAATAATTTATCCGGAAATTGGGGCACATTATTTTCACGATAGCACTGGATCACCTGAGGTCCTTCTTCCAAGGTGGAATCTACAGTAGACCTGAGGTTCCAGAGAGGGTTCAACATTTAATCTTCCACCATATCTCCACTAGTGTCAGTATGTGACGAAACAACTGGCCACACAATCACATTGTGCAACAGGTGCCTTTTAAATGAGGCATGCCGTGGCTCAATATGAGGGTTTAATTGGTTATAAGAATTCAAATATGGATGTAAATACTGCAGCATGGGTAGGGAACATGAATGTTTTATGGTAAGTTACATAGGCAATAGGAATAAATTAAAAACAAATGGCACAATACTGACTACTTATTGACAGCCCCCTAGCTGCAAATGTTGGAGAGGAAATTGTAGTACATTCAGACTGAGAAAATCTGATCATGCCCCATTTTCACCCTTAAAATATCTTTAAAGGAAATCAGAGAAAAAAATGACAAAAACAAACAAATTTCACCCACTTATTTACATCTGTAATTCTGTGATTTGACAAATTTGATTATTGATACGTATAGTTCCTTTATATTGTTGTGTTAATGTGCATTTACCGTTTCTTTGAGTAATGTTTCATTGAGTGACATATTTCAACACGGTTTGTATTTATGAACTGGTCACCTACTTCCAAATTGATGTTGATTAGGTGATGTAATGGTGATAAAACAGTGCCAACACAAATATTATGAAGAGACTGTTCTTTGGTACATTGGTCCACTAGGCCTACTTTACCTTCTTTCTGCAATAACTGACCAAAAGCCCCTCCCACTGTTCTGTTGGCCTAGATTTGAATTTATTGTACAATAACGAAACATGGACTCTTCTGTTCTGCTACCTCTCAGTGACTATCTCTTTTGACTATCTTTTTTTTCTCTTTTTAATACATTCCCAAAATATTTGATTGCCCAAACAAGTGGCCCACTGCTTTATCACTTGACTTTACTAGGTTATAGTGGCTAACCAGCTGTATACTATACCTTATTGTCTCCACCAGCCCAAGGCATGGACACATGGACACACAGATGGACACATCTGTCCACAGATGTGTCCATCTGTCGACAGCTAATCTCTGGCACCGTTGGCTTGATCGCAGTCAAACTCTGCACACACATTCCCTGGATGCCAGAGCCGAACCTCTGCCCCAAATATTTCACATGGGCCTGTTATAGCGCCACCAGGAGGCTGATATTTGCAAAATACTTTATTTTTTTTTTACATTACACCTACAGATTTTGTCCAAACATTATGCAAATTGGTACACATGATCTCTATAGTCATGTGATCAACATGGGTCTGTTTGATTTATCATATTCCATCCTGATTAGCTAAGATTGGGTTCCAAAGTTTACAGGAGTGACCCGTTTACAAAATTCCGCAAAACATGAACACAGCATCTGATTGCGGTGACACTGCAGCATATTCCCACTAGGCTGAGGAAGAAATGCCACTAGACCTTTTTCCTTTTTTTAACGCTCCTATCCTGGTGGAAGCTTTTTTCTTTTCTTTTTTTTTGTGGTGTAGTCCTTAACCTGAGCTGTTTTATTGTGTGGCGCACACACACACACACCCCTGTTTTATTGTGTGGCACACACACACACACAACACTATCTAGTCATTTGAATATATTGTGAAATGTTATTTGGGGTTGATGGTGGTAGCAGGTGTTTTCTGTTTAATGTGAATTGGGGAGATTTGCCTACGACATAATCACTGCACTGTATGTATTTATTTCTCAATAAAATCAAAAGGAAGCAATTCAAGCAAAAGTGGTACTGTGTTTTATTTTATGGTATTCTATCAATGCATGTCTTTAGACTGTACCATGGTACACTTCCTGTTAAATAAGGTTGATACTATAGATTGCAGCTGCAAACAAAATATCACGCTGTACTTTGCAAAGCAGTTAAGTTTACTCAAGAATGCAGATTGTCTTGCATTTCCAAATGCCTTCCCTCATGCACGTGAAGTGAGTTGATATCTCTGTACGCTGGAGTTGGTCTTGTTTCTTCTTCAACTCAAGTGATTAACTACAACCCTGATGCTGTTTCCTGTGAACTTGGTTTATGAAACTGAAACAACGCAAGAGGATGAATGGATGCTTTGTAGATGAGTACTTTACTGAGTATTTCCAATTCTGTGTTTTTTCTTTTACTCCACTACATCTCAGAGGCAAATATACTTTTACTCCACTACAATTATTTGAAAACTTTAGTTACCTACTTTGTAGGTTTTCATTATTATTACAAAACATACTGTACATTAACCACTTCAGCCCTACAGTATACCGTATATACATTTTGTCCATTTGAAAAGATTGTTATACATTTGAAAACTTGTGAAATGGGACATGAGTCATTTCTAGTTTTGGCACTTTAAGTAACTTTTGTTGCCAACCTTTGATTTCCAGACATTTACTTGTAAATGTGTATTACTATTTTTACATTTACAGTATTGTTATTGCCACGCAGGTTCTCTGATAGCAGAGACTTTGCAGGCTGTCTGTGGCATATTTGCTATGCAAATAGACCATCCAGTTTGTGGGGTGACCCTGTGAGATTCAACTGAGTGAGGAACAATTGTTTTTAGAAGATGTACATTTAGCTTCCTAATGTCCAAATGTACCTCATTGGTACCTGAAAACTGACTTTATACATGATCAGGACAAGCTTAATTTAGTAATGAAAGTGTTTGAAGCGTTCCAAACTGGTTGCATGTGGTACAAATAAGTGTGTCATCCCCCTGTGTGCAGAGATCTGAAACTCATAGGTCGAATGTAGGTCTTTCATCATGAGTCACCAGTCTGTTAAGTGCAATGAATGATGTGAGGGGCGGGCAGTAAACTGTACTTTGATCAATGAAAGACCCGTAGCCAGCTAGACACAGGTCAGCTTGATAATTATCTTTTTGAGATGATAAAAAAAAGTAGAGTGAATTGGCCCAATCACACTGTATAAAAGGCAGCACCTGGGCATGAAGGCTCATCCCACGTACTTGACCAGCTAGATGAAGGTAAGAGCTGTTTTACTACATGTCTAGAGCTGTTTTACGAGTGTGGACTGATGATAGACTTTTAATTAAGTGTGCTGCTTTGCAAGTAAATTGAGAGGGGTCATCATACGGTACTTTACTTGAAACAGTTTAATCAATATTAACCCATTTAGGCCTGACGTCGAAATTAAAAAAATGTCTTCTATGGCTTTGCCTACTCATTTGGTAATCTCGTCTCGAAAACTCCTGGGAAACCAGAATAGGTAATCATAGCCCACATTTGGAGCTATGGCTCATGGACTTCTGACTTATGTTGGTATTTTAACACCTGTTGTCCAGGACAATAGGTGGCATTTAATATAGTTAATTATGTAATATGTAATTGTAGTATGTAATTGTAAACCCAATTCTTGTTAGATGGGAAGATTATTGACACATGAGACAGTTCACACCAAATATGATATCGGTCTTCTACAGGAATACACTATGCTTTTGTCTAACACTATGAGAACAAGCTGGTTGAATTTCATTCAACTTGCTTCTCATTTTGTATTGTGTATTGTCTTTTGGATGCACTGCTGCTGAAATTTCAATAGCTGCAAGTAGGCATGTAATAGGCTATATCGATATTAATCCCGGCGATATTAATCGATTTAACAAACACAACTTTTTTTAGAGGGGGAGATGAGTCACACAAAAAAAATCTGGAAAATATCTTTTGTTTAAAATATCATGAGAAATCGTATCGTGAACCTCATATCGTGATGCGAATCGTATCGTGAGTTAAGTGAATCGTTAAGTGTATGCCTAGCTGCAAGTTAATCTACTGTCTGATAGGCAATTAACACCATTATGCCTTGCAGGTGTTTGAGTTTTGGCTACTAATACTCATTTACTTTTACTGCTAATTTCTTCAAGTATAGGTTTTGCATGATGTGCTATTGTAATGGGAATAGTTTTACATTGTGGTATTTTTGGGACGAATTGTATACGCCCACAGCTTCATACCTGAATTGTATTATGAACGGCCTTTATGAACGGCCTATTTCATTCAAGTTTTTTAACCTGGACATTTCCCAGAGTATCATTTGTCAGTGTTCCTTGTTTAAATCGTTTAAATGCGATTCATATGTATTGTCATGGTCCGTCACTAGTCCACAGACCATGTCTCCTCCCTGGCCACTCCCACATTCCATTCCTTCACACTGCAGTCCTCTTCACTCACCTGTCTCCAATTCATGAGCATTTGTGCCTGTCGTAGACATGCGCAGAGCAAGTTCAGTCAGGGAACCTCAGTCAGCGCGCCGGCCGTTAATTGGGCCACCGCAGCATAATCCACATGATTCACTCAGCCAATCACAGCTCACCCCATCTCTCATACCGGCTACTTGAACCAGAGGTTTGCGTTCCTCTGCCTTCTTGCTTGCCCACTGCTGCTGTATCAACGTGCTGCTGTCATACAACCTGCGCTCAATTCTGCTTGCTGCTGCTTATTGTATACTGTGCGCTGCGTATACAAAGTGCTCACCCACCTCCACCCCAGCTACCACCTGTCGTTTTGGATCTACTGTTTTAGGTACGGGGGGATTCAGAGTCCCTATGGTCGGGACTGATGCGCTTGATCCTGAGTACCTAAAAAGCAGATCCAATACATCGCCAAACCAAAATAAATATATTGCATTGATTATCTTATATTCAATAAATATATATATTACATCCTCCTTGAGTTGTCTGACTGAACCTCTTTAGCCCACCTGTGAACATTTTGCCATTTTACCTGCTCCCTATATAACTGGACTCTTTGCACGCTGTCAGAACATTTGTCATTGTTCCCTGAGTTCCTGGTTTTGTTGTTCTTCTAAGGTTTGCTTTTTGGACTCTACTACTACTACTGGCTTGTACTCTGTTTTGTTTTGCACTTTTTAGTTTTATTTTGTACATTTGGACTTTTGGCTCTCCTGAGTTTCCTGAGCTTACAGCTACTACTCATTTGTTTGTTTACCCTTTTCTGCCTTGGACTTAAATAAATCTTTTGAGTGGCAAAGGGCACTAAAGCTAGTGCAGAGATGCAACTCCAAAAAGTACTGTTGCACAGAACACCATGTTGAATATTGGAAAGTGGAAACGGACGGCTAGCAAACCCATTTTTATATTGAAACCCTTCATCTCAGATGTATGCTGCATGGACACTGTATTTAATTTCTATATATGCCAAATGGTTGAATTTGCCTGGTAAGTGTTGTTTGTGTTGCAGCTCAGCTCCAGTTCCAACATGGTACACAGAGTGGCAGTGATCGGGGCAGGCCCCTCTGGCCTCAGCAGCATAAAGGCTTGTCTGGAGGAGGGCATGGTGCCCACCTGCTTTGAAAGCAGTGACGACATGGGTGGACTGTGGAAGTTCAAGGCAAGGCTAATGGGGGAATGGCTCTATTATTATACTACTGTAGAGCCAGTACAGAAACTGTGCTCAGCATTAAAGTGGCACTATGTAACTTCTTTTAATGAATAAAATGCTTGTGTCCAATGATCTGTATGGTGGAGTATACTATTAATTCGTTTAGTCTCCTGTCTGTGCTTCTGTTATTTAGATTGTGTCAAAGGTCACTCATTTCTCACCTAAACATGGGATCTGCCATGAATTTTGACCTGATGGTCAAGATTCAATTTATCCCCTGAGCAAGCAGACTATGGTAAAAAAAAATGTCAGCAGAAAAGCTGTTTCAAATCTGTGGTAGAAGAAGTTACATAGTGCAGCTTTTATTTCTTCATAAAATGCATATTTTCAGGATGACATATTTTCAGCATGACTTATTCATAATTTAAATTGTTTAATATTATATTTGTAGTTTTCAATTTCTAACCACTTTGTTGCTTTGAAAGTGTACCTGATGGGTATATAAAGTGGACACTGGACAGATGCCGACATCATTGACCAAAAACTGTTCTTCTCCAGGAAGTGTCGGAGCCTGAGAGAGCCAGCATCTACCGCTCCCTGACCATCAACATCTCCAAGGAGATGATGTGTTACAGTGACTTCCCCATCCCTGCCGACTACCCAAACTACATGCACCATTCTAAGATCCTCAAATACTTCAGGATGTACGCAGAGCACTTCAAACTGCTCCAACACATCCGCTACCAGGTAACTTAAGACCCACATCATCATGCCATAATCACTGTCGGGAAACCTTATATATCTATTTTCATTAACGCATCATACTACGTAGCCGCAAGCTGAGCTCAAAATGTGGTGTGAATCGACGCATTTTGAGCTTGTATCTGCTACTTTTGATTTGCTTTTTTATTTGAATACTGAATATATACTGAAATATGAGGTTTCTATCCGACAGACGCTGTACAGATTTATCAAATGGGCTTTAGATCCTTCTCTCGTGTATATAATTTACTTGTATCCCATTGTGATATTTATGTCACAATGGTTGTGACTCTCAACTGCTACTTAAAGAAATGGATATCAAAATTACCTGGGACTGGACTTTTTGTTTCCATTTCAGACCTCTGTGAAAAGCGTCAAACAGCGGTCAGACTATGCCCGCACCGGCCAGTGGGAGGTGGTGACCGAGAACAAGAACGGACAGGAGGAGAGGCATGTCTTTGATGCAGTCATCTGCTGTGCCGGCCATTACACCTACCCTCATTTACCACTGAAAGACTTCACAGGTGAATGCAATATAATGTATGTTTTCTTTTTTTAATCAATATGTTATTGTTTTTAAACAAAATTATAAAAATCCCTGGAGGATGAGACACTTGATGAAGGTCCAGGGGGACTAAAACGTCTGTCAATTTGAATAAAAGATGCTGCTGAGCAAGAGCAGTATGCAAGCTTTTTGTTCATAATTGCTTCAGTTGTCACTGACCAACGCACCTGCATCTGAACAAAGTGGATGTGCGACTATTTCCTTTGCATAAACGTATAAGACATGACAAGACAAATTTTACACAATGTTTAGATATATTTTGCACTGAAGCAGAAACAAAAATGCTACAGCTATTTCCATTATCATCCTTTCGAAGCATGTCGGGCACGTTAAGAGTTGGGTAAAAGGTCCAAACCCTATCATAGAATTATCTTTTCCTCTTCGAAATATAAGTTATCCTTTCAAATGTCTATCTTGACTGTAGTGAAATCACATAATGGAGCCATCACTTTTTACCGTCCGTAAATAACTTGTGTGTGCACGTGTGTTGCAGGAATTGAGACATTTGAGGGGAAGTATTTTCACAGCTGGGACTACAAGGGGCCTGAGGACATGCATGGGAAGAGAGTGGTGGTCATCGGCATCGGCAACTCCGGTGGTGACATTGCTGTCGAAGGCAGCAGAGTGGCAGAGGAGGTTGGGAATTCATCTTCATTCATATACTGTATACTGTGTGATTGACCTAAGATATAGTGGTTCTCAGCCTTTTCTGGATCAGGGCCCACTTGAAAATCTTAAGGGGTCTTCAATGTTTTTCAGGCCAGTACCCCACGGGATAGCTGAGAAAGGGCTGAAGCTAGCCTCGTGTATACAGCGATACCAATATCACTGCGTGGATATTAGTCTCATCCCTCTCAGTATTTGATTTATTTCGCAATGTCCCGCCCCATATTTGCATATACTGGCCCCTGGTTGGTTATAGCCTGGCTCTAAACTAATCGGCTCGTCACCATTTTGGCCATGAAGTCCTCCCACAATTGAGAGGGGCCAGACTTAATCTGCCTGCCCTGGGGCATTGCAAAGGCAGATGAAGGCTGGCTACGCAAGGCTAGGATGAAGCAGCCAGGGACCCCCACTATATTGTATAAAATTGTGTTGCAGATTACACTTTTTCATAGTTTCATAGACTTGACAGCATTATCATCAGTGTATTCGTATTTCATAATGATTCATGTTAATATTATATGTATTTTCCGACATTTAAGTTAACTTAACTGTCACTACTTTTTAACCTTCACCTTTCACTCTGTAGGCTACTTGTTCTGCTTTTCCCTCTACACCAAACCTCTTTGCAACACAACCCATCTACAAGCTCTCAATGCCTTGCAGCGAGACAGGCGTTGCCAATTATTTGTCTCCCACTTGTAATCTCCTCATGGCCTATGAGAATCGGTGGCATAAGCTATAACAGTTAGCTTTAGCTATATGATTAAATGTGTTAGCTGCTAACCCATTTAATCATCCATCTCTCTGTTTCCTCTGAAGATGTACATGAGCACTCGTCGTGGTGCGTGGGTCATCCGCCAGGTGTCGGACAACGGCGTGCCGGTGGACATGCAGTGGAACACGCGCTTCATCCATATCCTGTTCCAGCTGCTGCCCATGAGGATGATCAACTCCATAGGCGAGGGCATACTCAACGCCATGTATGACCACACCATGTACGCGCTGAAGCCCAAGCACAGGTAACACTTGTAACAACTGTTTATCTTATCACGTAAAGTCATAATGGTCTGTTCTTTGCTGGTAGATGCCTTTGTTTTGTGTAGCCATTTTTATTCAGCAGATGTACAAGCTCACAACCCGTCACTTTGTTTGTTTGACATGCATCTGAAAGTTTCAGAATGGGGGGGGGGGTTTCTGTGGCCAAATGTATATCAATTTGGGGGTCCTTGGCACAAAGTCCCCCTCTTTCTACAGTGCGAGTCCTGTATGTCAAGACTCAATTGTCCATGTAACACTTAATAACGAGCCTATCCATCTATCGTCCGTTGAGCATACATATGTGGACACATTCCTCTGTGCTCACATTTTTGTGGACAAGGAATGTGACCTATTGACCCCTGCAGGGTTGGAATGAGCTCCCACCACATAATAAAAATAAATCAAGCTTTAAAAAGAAATTGAATGCAGCGATGATTAGGAAAGAAATTATGTTTAGCTTGTAGAGTGTTTGATTTCAATTGTTAATACAGTAATAGGATATACAATGTTTAGTTTGTAGTTTATAATTTGTAATGTACAGATTGTAATTTATAGAAGGTATTTTTCCCCCTTATGTATTTTTTGGGTCGGACTTAATTCTAATGCAGTATAATGGCAATAGTTTTCCAGAAAACATTGCAAGGTGTTTCTTTTAATAATCTGCCTCTAAATGCGATGGGTGGTGGGTGGTTGTTCATTGCCACTGCTAACAGGCTGTTCAGCCAGATCCCAGTGATCAACGATGACCTGCCCATGAAGATCCTGTCTGGGAGTGTGGTCATCAAGCCAAACGTGAAGGAGATCCGGGGCTCTACTGTTGAGTTTGAGGATGGCACTGTTGTCGAGAAGGTCGGAAGAATGCTTTGCTTTCTAGATAAGAGTTTATTGACGATATCAAGCATGAATATATGTATCAGTTTGAGCCATTGCGGCTAAAAGCTCAAATTTCACCCTTTGTTCCAGGTGGATACCATTGTGTTTGCCACAGGATACAGCTACGGGTTCCCCTTTCTTCCCTCCAGCATTCTGCACAAATCTGGTCATCGTGTGGCTCTGTACAAGCATGTGTTCCCCCCCACCCTGGAACATCCTACCCTGGCTGTGGTGGGCTTCATTCATGCCCTGGGAGCCATCATGCCTCAGGCTGAGATGCAGGCTCGCTGGGCCACGAGAGTCTTCAAAGGTGAGGAGTCCATATACCGTATTTATAATTAAAATATAAACGGCGTGGTGCCAAGGATGTGTATAGTCGTCTTTACTTCCTTTTTTAATGATATAAAACTGGATCGCTGTAATCAGTTTAGTTATGAAAAGAGAGGACTTTGCCACATATATCTCAGTTTACTGTCTGTTGTTCCACAGGGTTAAATAAGCTGCCTTCCAGCCAGGCCATGATAAAGTCTGTCGATCGTGACACCGAGGACATGGGCAAAAAGTATGAACTATATTTTGCAATATTATAACCACCAATAAAGTGTAGGTACAGTATGCTCAAACTGACTTAATTCCACCTGGGAAACAATAGTTGTATTATTCTTATGCATCTGCTCTACAGAAAGGGTCTCTAACCCCCTTTAGAAATGTGCAGATACCCTGTATAGACTTAAACTGTATGTTTTGAGAAGTTGCACCACCCCTCACTAAATTTAGCCTAGTTGTATATTTAATGGCTTAAGCTTTTAAACTATGACCAGGCCACTTGGTGTGAGGTGGTGCAACTAGCTCCGGGGGGCCCCAAAATTATTTGGGGTCCCGAACCCCAGTTTGGGAACCACCCCTCAACTGCTGTATATTGACCGACAATCGCACTCACTTTCTTATCTTGCCTCCTCATAGCTTCAATGTATCCAAACTGACACCCATTCAAGTGGATTTTGTCAGCTACATGGATGACCTAGCTGGTGAGATTGGAGCTCGACCCAGCCTCCCCTGGCTCTTCTTCACAGACTATCCACTGTTTAAGAGGATTCTGTGGGGGCCCGTAACAATGTACCAGTACCGTGTGATGGGAGCACGGAAATGGGACGGAGCCCGTCGAGCCATCTTCACGCAGTTTGACCGCATGCTCCAGCCCCTGAAAACAAGAAAGGTGAGCAGTTGGTTGCCGTTTGCCCCTCTCTAATCCACTGTTTTCCAGTGGGTCAGGACTGACCTTGTGGGTCACCGAACAGAACATCCCCCTCTTTTCGTTTCCTACAACAATCACACGTGTGAAGTGATAATGACATCATCAGACACTATGATGTAAAATTGTCCGTTCATTGTCAATAGGAAATACGCTTACACTAAAAGCTGGACAAGTGCCCCTCAAAATTATTAAGTTAAAGTTAAAAAAAACCCGAATCTGTTATCCATAAATGAATTAAAAATGGAGTAGAGCCCTTGGCGGCCCCAATCAACTTTAATATTCAGTGGTTTTCACTTTTCAAACGACTAATTCGGTATAATTGAATATGTGCCCTGTCTCTTGCCAGGTGGAAGAGCCTGAGAAGTGCATTGCTGGCCGTCTGATCAAGTGGAGCCTGACTGTCATGGCCGGAGGAGCTGTTGTCTACTACATCCATGCCCGTGATCCCTCCACCTTCCCTACCCTCCTGGCCAGACTCCGTCCACAGACAATCTGACCCGTGATCCCTCCACCTTCCCTACCCTCCTGGCCAGACTCCGTCCACAGACAATCTGACCCGTGATCCCTCCACCTTCCCTACCCTCCTGGCCAGACTCCATCCACAGACAATCTGACCCGTGATCCCTCCACCTTCCCTACCCTCCTGGCCAGACTCCGTCCACAGACAATCTGAACATACTATACTTATTCCATGACATGAAAGTGCCAACTCTTGAAGAACCACTGTGCAAAGTTATTGGCTCAGACTTGCAGGATTAACATCAATGATGCATCTCATTCTGTATAAATGTCTGCATTAGGAGCTAAAGTGAACTTTGTCTTTCACTTGCATTTATGAACCAGAATAAGCTTTATTACTATTCCTCCCACAGGTTATGGGGGATGATTATTGGGTATCCTTATATGAACATGTTAATCAATTACTAGTTCCAGCCTGTAACTGATTACCCTTGTCAGTGACTGGCGTTCATCACATTTTCACAAGGGCCTACTGACGTGTTGGGATAAATTTACAGGCTTTACAAAAACACTTTTATACAAAGAACTAAACTGACAGGCACTTGACTCTTGTAGCACACTATTTAATTTATAACTGTATTTTTCTAATGTCCATGTACATACTGCAAACTGTCTAAATAAATTGTTTAACCCCTTTGTCCACATTTTGTAGAACGGTTTTATTTTGGTAAACGATAAGAGTAAAACAATAACGGCACATTTACAAAATAAAAAAACAGGCATAGTCGAGGTGACAATGGATCGACGTGACACCAAATGTCTTTGTTTTACAATAATTGTAGTTTATTTGCACGTTTAGAGATCACCTTAGTTGTAATGTCGTCCCCTGACAAGGACTGGTCCAATGTTACCGACTTTGATCCAATGTCGTTCCAAACAATATTAAAACGTATTTCTTTGGGGCGAACAAGAAACTGTCTTCACAATTTATTTGAATTGCCATTTCTTTCTCAGCCTAGTGGGAATGTGTGTGGCTGTGCATAATTTGATGGAAATTGCATGGTGTTCATGATTTGAGGCATTTTGTTCAAAACGGACCAATCCTGCAAATTTTGGAAGGCAATCTTATAGCCAAGGTCCGTGTTGATCACATGACTATAGAGATAGTGTATACCGATTTGTGTGTATGGATAAAATGTGTACGTAATATAAAGAAATGTGTTTTGCAATAATCTGCCTCATGGTGGCGCTATAATAGGCCGTTGGGGCAGAGGTTCGTCGTTGGCATCCAGGGAGTGTGTGTGCAGTTTGGCATTGACCGGCCAACGGTGCCGGAGATTAGCTGTACGCAGACGGACGGACACACACACACACACACACTCACGGACGGACATACGGACACACACGGATGGAGTGCAATATACTCTCCCCATGCCTTTGGCTGGTGGAGGCAATAAAGGGCTGTTGCCTAGGAATGCCTAGGAATAGTAGGAATCATGAGTTTGCACAATGTTAATGGGTTAATGCACCATGAAGTTTCTATTTTCTGCAGCACTGCCCAGATGGTTTCTTGGATCTTGAACAGGAGCCACTCATATGGCAGAAGGACAGATTTTATATGAGATTTTATCTGACCTCCTTCCTAAATTATTCATGGCCTGCCAGTATATATGAGTGTTTTAAAATTAACCTGAACAGAGGATTTCTAACTGCTAGTGGCTGGGGAAAGAAAGGCTTTTTTCTTTTTCCATAAGGCTGAATTGTTTTTTGTTTTGTGCACAGTACAGATGAATGACTTACATTTGGCTACATGTCCAACAAAAGACTATCGATGTCGTAAAATGATAAATTCTTACGTGACTATATGGTCCAAAGGATGAGAGGAGATGAACGAAGTCAGGTCTTTTCACATTTTCAAATATGGTCCCCTTTGAAAAACATTTGGACACCCTTGCCATATGATGTAATAAACACCACATACTGTAGGCCTGCTGTCATAGAATGTAGAGAGATTAGTCCACAACATTATATTAAATTGCATTTTTATCGCGCTTTTCTATGCACTGCTTACTCAAAGTGCTTACAATGGTTAATTAATTCACACATTAGGAGGTGAAGTGACAAACGGTCATCGCCAGCGTCCTCACTTCCCACACCAATGGTGGCAAGCTAGCACCGACCGACTCATTGGAGGCAATGTAGGGTTCAGTGCCTTGCCCAAGGACACTTTGACATGTGGACAGATCAGCCCAGGATTGAACTGGAAACATCACGGTTCCCATCTGGTCTCTGCAGCCACTCTACCCACGAGCCACTGCCACCAACATAGTACTCTGCACACATTATAGTGAAATGTTTGACTGAAAGACTCAAGTCAACGTATTTCTGTCTCCGAAACCAGAATAGGGATATATTCAACCATAGATTTGCAATTCAATTTTAATATCGGAAATATTTATTTTGGTCAAAAGGTGGTGCTGTTTTTTATTTAGGGTATTCTGTCTAGACGGTCTAGACATCAAATAAAGGGTTAACAAAGGCTTCCTCTGTTTTCCTTTTTAGTTAGTTTTCAGACATTCATACTGTTTGTGAGGAGTGGACACATGCTATACAGATTCCAACTGTGAGAAGGTGAGTGTTCAGGGAAGATACAGAACATTCTGATAAGATAGAAAATTCTGCAAAGTAAAAACATTTTTACCTCACCAACAGGGTTAGAGTCTGACTGACTGACTGACTGAAAAGTTAATGTGCAACAAAACATATCTAGTGACTCTAGTCTAGAGGCTTCTCCTGCACAACAAGCTTACCTGCACAGTGCACACAAGCCTCAGGGGTATACTGTAGGTAAGAACAGATGTCTTTAATTTCATGCATTGATCATGATGTTGTGTAACATGTGTTAAGTTAATGATTACATGTTGATGACCTCAGTGGAGGTGGGATCACAAAGTATGGGTGTTATTGAAACCCAGCATTACTTGCCTTTGGATTAATTGTCCTCCCTTTTCTTTATTTTATTTTTCCTTTATTTTATTTTATTTGAGATATTCTATAAACAATCATCTTGTTCTTTTTACCTTTGATCCCTCTCTAACCCAATTTAACGTGACATAACATACTGCACTAACATGCATTCTGATTGCTTTTTCTATTCCCTTAATTGTTTTCTCCTAGCACTAATTCCTTTACACTTTGTAAGTCACTATAGATGAAACTGTCTGTTAAATGCCTAAATTGTAGCTAGCTGTCATTGTTATTAGGGATGACACAAAGTCTTAGCAGGAAATGAACTTCGGACACTATTTTCATACTTTTTTATTTTTTTCCTGTCTCTCTTTTTCATGACCTTCTTGACGAAAAGTCTCAATATGTTGCTGACACCAACTGTTTCAGTGGGCATTGTTATAAACATGATCGCCCATGTCTGTGTACTTGAACATGAGACACAGTGTACTTGATATGTATTGTGTACTGCCTGAACTGTAGCATACTTTATACTGTAGTTAGGCTACGAGAGACATCTCAGACAGCAAGGTCAGCCTTGCTGCAGTAGGCACGTTATTATGTCTGATATCTTGTTGTCACGTCATTATGATCCAGCACTATATATGTTCCTGTTTGTGTAATAAACTTGGTGAACCTTTAGCGTGATACTGTCTCGTGTCCCGTTATTTGTTCTCCCGGGCCCGCCGCCGCAGTCGTCGTACCAAAGGAATAATTCAACTGGATTGTCACACACCACCCAGCCTGCACACACACCACCCAGCCTGCACACACACCACCCAGCCTGCACACACTACCTGTCTGCCAGAACCAGACTAGGGTCCAATTAGAGTTTACAACAGGCATTAAAACTGCCCTTCCCTGTGCAGGTGAACGATGGTCCGGCGCGTGGCAGTGATCGGAGGTGGCAGTTCAGGTCTGGTCTGCATCAAGACATGTCTGGATGAGGGATTGGAACCGGTTTGCTTTGAGAGCAGTGATGACATCGGTGGTCTGTGGAAGTTTAAGGTGGGTGAGGGCACAACCTTTTAATGGCAGAGCAGGTGAGAGATGGAGAAGATATAGAGGATAAAGATAGGGAGGATGAGATGTGACACTGCAGAGTCAAATGCAAGCTATTGCATGGACAGATATGAACTTGTTGAGCCACCAGGGTGACCTGTGAGGACATAGATTTAAGACATATTTGCCATTTCCTCACTGGGGGAGATAATCCAAAAGATTGGCATTCATTATGCACAACAAATGACTGATAGACTATGGGCGGCTGTGGCTGAAGAGGTAGTACGTCTGATTGGGGAACAGAAGGTTCCATCTCCGGCTACTCCTGTGTTAATGTCCAAGTGTCCTTAAGAGTGGGGATAAACGAATAAGATAAAAGTTATAATAATAATAATAATAATAATAATAATAATAATGAGGGTAATAATAATAATAATACAACATTGAATAAATATAAGATATAAAATAAATTACCTTTGACATAATCTAAATGTCTCATTAGTAGATATATTACTAATATCTACTAATATCTTCGTCTTCAATGTTTGTGTTAACACAATGTTTGTGTTTACAAACCCTCAAAGATGGACATAGGAAAGAATGTTGCATAGTGCCACTTTAAGGCCCTGGCTATCTTACACCTGTACAACACAAAGCAGCGGTGCAACGAGGCAGGTGTCATTTTCATGCCCTGCACACATGTGTAATTACCATACGGTACTTGCCCTTATCTAGTCCTAAAAGTTGGTGTGCTCTGGCGCATTGCTATCTTAGGTGCAGTGAGAAAAGTCAGAATGTGATTGTACTTTAGACTGTCTAAAGCAGTGCATGGTTCTCAACCTGGGGGTCAGGACCCCCAGGGGGGGGTCAGTCCCCAGATGATTGTGAAGTGACCATTTAAGGACTGTTAAGACCTTTTAAAGGTCCTGAAGTGTCCTGAAAAGGTTGCGAACTGCTAGTTTAAAGTCTAGCGCAGTTCCTCACTCTACTAATCGTTGACACGATTGCCTGGCCTGCTCCTGTCTGTGTCCACATGCAGGAGTCACCTGAGCCAGAACGTTCTAGTATCTACCGCTCACTGGTGGTCAACACCTCCAAGGAGATGATGTGTTTCAGTGACTTCCCCATGCCTGCTGATTATCCAAACTACCTGCACAACTCCCAACTGCTGCAGTACTTCAGGCTGTATGCTGAACATTTTGACCTGTGCAGGCACATTCGTTTCCAGGTTATTCTCCTCTAATAATCCCACTGTTCCCCCTCCGTATACACTCCTGCTGCTACCGCAACTTTCTTTGTTTCTAATATAATGTCATGTCTTCTCCTACTTCCTTCTTATTTGAAATATTTAGTTGCATCTGCACATCATCATATCCACTTATAGACACATGCAATATCCTTACTTTGTTGTCCCACAAATCTTTAAACATAGGACATAGGATCTTATTCTTCTACAAAGCTCCAATTGATTGGAATGATCTTCTTCAATCTCTTGAGTCTTAGATCCATTACATCTTTCTGTCGCTTCAGGACTTCACTACCTGCATTCACGCTTTGATACAACTTGTTTATGCTTTTAAATTGACTACCAATAAGATCATTATTATAAGGTACTTGTAAGGATACTGTACTTGTATTTGTACTGTACCCTTATTTATTTACCCTTAAATATTATATATTTGTGTGTAAGGGTTCATATAACTTCATGGGTATGTTCTTGTACCTGTCTTTAAGACCACAGTGCGAAGCGTAAGGCAAAGGCCAGATGTCTCTGCGTCTTGCCAGTGGGAAGTGGTGACCGAAAACAAAGTTGGGCAGGAAGAGAGGCACGTCTTTGATGCAGTTCTGGTGTGTTCAGGCCATTACACACACCCTGTCTTACCCCTAGAAGACTATCCAGGTCCGTACACAAACCAAATCAGACGTACCGTATTCACCTTTTCCACTCAAATTAGGCACAGTATACAAAGACAGTTAAAGTTATTGTGATATTTGATGTACATGATGAGTTGAGTATAATTATGTCACGTTGAAGGAGACTTTCCCCCGAAAGCTTAAGGACAACCCCTGTGTTCCACCCCAGGCTCTGAAACATTTCCTGGAAGGTGCCACCACAGCTGGGAATACAAAGATGCAGAGGACTTCAGAGGGAAGAGGGTTGTGGTGGTTGGCATCGGAAACTCAGCCGGAGACATTGCTGTGGAGATTAGCAGGTCTGCAGACAAGGTGAGGTGGAAGAAGAACAGAAAAGCACAACTTTAGTCATTAGTTACTGCAGGGTTAGGCTTGTTTTATACTGCGCACACTGACAGACCTAAAATAGCCACCCTACTGTACAAGCTGATGCGGCACGTTGTGAACTTGTAGATCGGCCATTATTGGTGAGCGACAATGGCACCCAAATACTGCCTTGTGGTTGTATGCCTTCAGCCAATTACTTGCCGTTTGTATCTGTCTCTGTTCAAACTACCATTCAGTCGATGAAGACTTTTCAAGAATTTAATTATCATGTTTTGTGAGATCACCGTGACCTGGATATTTTATCACCTACTTCTAATAAGTTCATCCTTGAGTCCAAGTGGACATTCATGCCAAATGTCATGACATTCTCCTCAAGGCATTCCTGAGATAACAGAAAAACATAGACAGTGCCTGTGCCTGCCTTGATCTGGCCACAGCTGTGGGGGCTGGTGGAGGTACAATCAGACTTGTTTAGGTGACTAATTCTATTTAGCCTCCCAGGTCCAAATTAATAATTAGACGACCAGCATGAAAATCAGTTACCAGAATTATGTTATCGGTTCATCTATTGATTATACTTTCATTCAAGTCTTAAAAGTTATTTTAGCAAGCTATGATTACGTTATTTGAGCTATTGTTAACACACTCTTTGTGGTAGTCGTCCAGTGTTGCCCTAGGAAAAGGTGTTCTCGTGACACAGATTGTGAAGTACAGTAATCTGAGAAGAATGGAAGCTTTCACAACCAAAAAACAAGCCCCTCGGACCCTTAGTATTGTCAATGGAATTTGAGACTATGCGCATCCAATGATCAAAAGAATTTCAAGATAATCGTCAGCTGGCACTTAGTACCTTTCTGCATCATATTTCCTTTCAGACATTCCTCAGTACACGCCAGGGCGCCTGGGTGATTGGTCGAATGTCCAACTCTGGGCTTCCTCTGGACATGACATTTATCACCAGGTTCAGCCAAATCCTGACCCGACTACTACCAAAGGCTCTGGTGAACTGGGTGGCAGAGAGAGATTTGAACCACAAATATGACCACAGTTTATATGGGCTGAAGCCCAAACACAGGTGACTATATTGCAACTTTGATAGAAGACACATTTGGCTACTAGCACAGATCTGTCTATGATTCGGCTATGAGAATGAGAGCCTGAGAGCTACAAGGCATTAGGTATCCATATTTTGGGCATTATAAGCAAAATGTTTCAAAAAGCTCACATTTAATCAATAGATTAGTAGTGTATCCCTACAGCTCTTCTTCTCACCATTGTTGTTGTTTTTGTGATTTACATTGCCATTTTCCCCAGGCTTTTAGAGAAGAATCCTATGATCAATGATGAGCTTCCTGGTCGAATCCTTCAGGGGGCGCTGGTGATGAAAACTGACCTGAAGAGCTTCCAGAGCTCTGGACTTGAGTTTGGCGATGGCACAGTGGAGGAGAATATTGACGCTGTGGTCTTCTGTACCGGCTATCATTTCACTTTCCCATTCCTGCCTCCATCTCTGGCTGAGGGGCCCGGAGGAGAGGTGACCTTGTACAAGTAGGTGCATGATGTTGTAAATACAGTGTGCTATTACTGTCAACTTTCACTGTCATGTATTATCACAAGTTAAAATCATCATCGATTTTACAGACGCATGTTCCCGCCTTCTCTAGAGCGCCCCACTCTGGCCGTCTTGGGCCTGTTTCAAACAAAAGGACCGATTATGCCCGCAGTGGAGATGCAGGCCCGATGGGCTGTCAAGGTCTTCGCTGGTAAACGGATCTGACCACACGCACACGCACACACACACACACACACACACACACACACACACACACACACAGTCACACACACTTTTATGTACGTAGGCCTAAAAATGGCAATTGTCTTTGTTTTGTTTTTTAGGTCTGAACAATCTTCCGTCCAAGGAGTCCATGTTGAGTGTCATCGAGTATGAGATGAAGAGAAGCATGAGGGGGTATAGTTAACAATGTGACAAATATAAGCTGATGTTTTCTGATGCTGCTGAACCAGTTAAAATGATTTGCTTTAGAAAGGGCATTTCACTAGAAAGATATATTGTTGATTTATTCTGGAAAAAATGCATCATGTAAAACACAGTGACGAGCTATGATCTTGTAGATCTGTTATTTTTGAGGAAAAACATTTGTGGAAATCTCTGAATTAAGCAAACATTTCAAATCTTTGTTCTGACGGGTCCCTGGAACTAAATATTTTTAAATTGTGGTCTACGGGTCTATTGGGGGTCCTTGACATGAAGGACCACTGATATTATACAGTAGCAACATAGTTTTTTCTAGAATTTAGAAGAACTTTGTAGAATCTGCCTCAGATATGTCTTAATGGGTTAAACATCTTTAAGAAGCTGATTTGTAGTTTGAATGTGTCCTTCACAGGCCCATGTTTACAGTACACTCATTTTGTTATAATGGCCGATCACTTTATCCATGTTTCTGCCTTTTTTCTCAGCTACTCTTGTCCACGACAGGCTGCCCTCCTGGTGGACTACATATCCTACCTGGATTTCATGGCTGAAGAGGTCAGTCCACATCAGCATGACTCTAGAATCTAGACTAGAGCATGCTGTGGAAACGTAACGTAACGTCCATTTATCTAGAGCAGTGCCAGTGGTTCTCAGCCTACCCCCCCAGGGAGGTCCCCACATGGTATACCATTATGGGAAAACTGGCAGAAAGACTCACTATACTTCACTTCACACATTTCACTGCGAGTGAAATGTTTGTGGCTGAGAGTCAATACTTTTCAAGCTGTTCTCCGGAACTTAATGCATAGATTCATGTGTCACTTGGTCGACTTGGATGAGTCTGTGAATAGCATTAATGTCAGTATAAGTAACCCTGTGAAGAGTTGCACTATAGATACTCCTCTAGCCTTAGGAGACATTGGCTTAAAAGCCTGTATAACTGTCACAAATGCCAGGTTTAACATGTACATTTAGACTGTTTTTTTATTGTATATGTTTTGTGTTTTTGTTGTTTTTCTATGGACCTTGAGTCTGCAATAAAGGCATTAATTCATTCACTGCATGAATAATTAAGGAAAACTAAGAAACTAAGTAAATAACATTTATTTTTTGTTCATAAAGTGCTCTGTGCTCATTAACGTTTCTTCTTCAGTGCTACAAGGGTATACTAGTAGATGATAGGGTATCTGCACATTTTGTAAAGCGACAATTAAAGTTTTTAGGCCTACATGTAAAATAAAATAAATAAAACCATTACTGCATCAAAGTAATCAACAAACTATACTACCAAAAATTGTTAAATATTGGCGAAATTGTCAAATATCAGAGGAAAGATTTGTGAAAATTGCATTGTAAAGTGTTTGCATGTATATCACGTATTTTCACAATGGAATTGAGTCAAACTAAATTAACCTTCATCTCCTGAAGTGCTTGTCAGGGCGGGGGCGTCCCCGGTTCAAATATGATTATTTTGGGGGTCGTGCCCTGAAAAGGTTCCATTTATCTACAGTCTAGAAATGATAAATGGATTGTTTTGTTTCCACAGGTAGATCTATGCCAAATTCTCATTCATCATTATATCTTTCTAATCACAGATAGGGGTTCGACCGAACATCCCAGGACTTCTACTGAGAGATCCAGTGCTGGGCCTGAAGGTGTTGCTCGGCCCCTGCACTCCTTACCAGTTTCGCCTGACCGGGTCGGGCCAATGGTCCGGAGCCCGTCAGGCCATCCTCACTCAATGGGAGCGGGTGGCCCAGCCCTTCAAGACCAGAGCGGTGCCAGAACCTGAAGCCAGGCGACTTGCACTCTCGTCCCCGAAGCTGCTCACGCTCTGTGGGGGAGTAGTAATGGTGGTTGTGCTGTTTTCCCAGTATAAACTCCAGGCCATGCTGGAGGAACCAGCTCAGATTCTGGAGAGACTCAACACGTTGCTCGGGGGCTTCTGGTAGACACTGCAGTGTGTTAAATATGGACTGAACTGTATATTCCAGTCTTGTTCTTCAAAATGCCTTTAAATCAGTAGTTCTTAACAGGGAGCCTGCCTTTGGTGTGAATCTGCGTCTTTTTAATTAATCTGGCCCACCGCCATTGACAATATTCAGACCGCGGCCATCTTGCCAGCAAGGTGCTAACTAGGTGGAACTTCCCATTGACAGCCCATTCATCCAAACAGAAAAGTCCTATCTAACTGTATTAAACAACGTCAAACTCTCCAACATTGCAGCTGTATGGAAAGCTGTTTAATACAAATCCACCGTAGACATGTTATGAGCTACTTCCTGTAAAGAAATTCCGTGCAGGTTATTTTTTCCTAATTAAGGCCCAGGCCACACTACTCTGGATCTTTTGCAAAACGGATATTTTCGTCCTCCATTTTAGAAAAAAATCCCTTCTTTCATTGTCTGTCAGCATGTCACACTATGTGCGTAATTCTCCAGATCCCGACTCGACTTTTCTCTCCATATAATTAAAAAATGATAGACACTTTACCATTGCTCTGGCGACTTGGCAAACTATAGAAGTGTCCACAACCAGTTGTGAGCTTGTATAGTGGCTATATATTCGAGCTGTATAATAAATGTCACGTTATAATGTAGGCTAATACAAGTTCACGCAAGCACATTGTCAGCATGGCAGTAACATGCAGTCAATGGTGCGCCCTTAATTACCTAAACATGAGAGAGATGTGGCTATGGGTGTTGAGGGGTTATCAACCATTATCTTGGTTGATACATCTTTTCAACATTGCGTGGAAGTCTGGGACAGTGCTGACTCATGCCGAGGGAGTTGTGGGACCGGAGTGGTCCCACATTTTAAGAAAGTGTGTACAAAAGCCTGACTGTGAACTAGGTTCAGTGTGCTCGTTAGTGTGGGTGTGGGTGATGACAATGTGTAATCAGTGTAATCAATGACAATGAACAAACCTGCAGGTAATTAGTTCATTGTCTCTGTTTCTCCTCTTGCCTTAGCCTCGGTCCCAGGCTTACTTATCTGCTCTTGCCTACAGTCAGAAGAGTGTTTAGGTCCAGTTCACATCAAGTTATGTAAGCAGTGTGTAAGCATAATGCCTTTGTCATATTGATATTGTTTACTGTAATTATTATTTCTGTATCATTGCAGACACCACACATAAAGGAAGTGTCGTTGTACTGTACTGTGCTCAGTCAAGACTAAGTAAACCACTTAAATGAGAGAAGTTGTCTGTCCTATGTTGTGTTCTAACCGACACTCCTGGGTGAAGTGGAGAAGCCAGTGGTGACCAGCATCAAGGCCTGTCTGGATGAGGGTCTGGAGCCCACCTGCTTCGAGAGCACCAATGACATCGGGGGACTCTGGAGGTTCAAGGTGAGGACTCAGGGTTCCATTAAGAACGTCATATTCTCTGCCATGTTTTATCCCTAGATCTCTCTTTATTTCTTTTTTTCCGCACACAATGATGTACAAATAATGGTTTCCCAAACGCATATGGTGTACGTAAGACTTGTATCATGCTGCACATGTTCAGATGCCCTCTAGGCTTCTGTTCACAGAAGCCTGTGAACATAGACATTTCGTGCATAGATGTGCCACGCAATGATAGGCCTGAGGCCTGGTATGGTATAGGCCTCAGAGGGCATCTGAGCATGTGCAGCACTACAAGTCTTACACCATATGCGTTTGGGAAACCCAGACAATATACTCATGTTAGTTGAACCATTTTATTTCTGCATGCAGGCAGCATAGACATGAGATGACTTTGTCACATTTGGGTTAAATCATTATTCCTATTGCACTGCTGTCTCCTTTGTGCCTCAAAAGAACAGATCTACAAGCTGTCGACAGCCATGATGTGCATGATAGCTTGTAGGCCTTTATGTCTGCTTTTTGTGGTTATGTAAGTGTTGGAAGTAGGCTCCTTACGATTTTGCTGGTATTGTTTGACTGAATAACAATAGAATCAGGTACGATACAGTGAATGAAAGCAAACTTCCTAAGGAATATGGGGAATTTTACATAAAACGGTTGAGAAATCACCGAATTATGGCCGTTTCAAATCTCAACTTTTTAAAGACAAGACGGGGCCCTGTGAAGAGCGTCCTGCAGACAAGGAGGAAAGAATTGCAAGCATGTATGCACTGTTGCACACACCCTCTTTATTTGTTTCTATGGAAAAACAGCTGTAAAATAACGTTTATTTTATTTCATTCGATTCATGAAGAAATAAGCCTTTGAAATGCCACCTACCGTAATGGTGGCTGTTTCAAATCTCAACTTTTTGACAGAGAAAGCCAGTGCCATCCAAAGTTGTAGTTTAACCAGGAGTTATATGAGTTTAGTTGGTTTGACTTTTTATTGGTTGTAAAACCGACACACGACTTACGTCTGGTAAGGGTGTCCTAGCACCGATTTATATATTTAAAAAGAAATACCGACCTACCCAACAGCGACAATATGTTAACGAATAAATGTTATATACAATAACGGTTAACTTGTTTAGGCAAATCTGGGTGGAAATTGCAGCAACAGAAAAGTCACAAGGCTTTTATCGGTAATTACAGCCCTTTATCAACTTTCATTGTGATTCTACTGATATTTCTGGAGCTAAATTGGAATAATTTGTATTTCCTTACACAACAAGGATGATAACATTTGTTTTGAACAGCGTATCACTTTCCAAGCTACAGTAGCCGTGTGTGAATGTCCAGTCTTAAAGTCCTGAGAGCAGCACAATGAGTATTGAATGCCTCTATTCCTTGGGGAAGCCAGAAAGTGAAGTAGTAATAATGGGCAGTCTTAAATTCATCATGGTGATCGATGGAGCCTGGTCATCCTGGTTGGACCTGAGCCCGGCAGCACAGCAGATTCTCCCTGATACAGCACAGTATGCCAGCAGACAGCAGTCTCCGGGGCCCTGTCTGGCCTGACATAATACTGTATATTCACATGCAATACATGCACATGTATTCATACAGATTTATTAGCAATGTCAAAGCTCTATTGGACACCATAGATAACTCTAACCCCATTGACGCAGCCAGATGCATTACGGTATATTGGGCTCACTGTTATTATGCTTGATGTTATCAAATGTATTTTAATTGCTGGATTACTCATGCAAACATGATGTACAGTATGAATGTACACATATTCAACACTTTGAGCTTGCTGTGAAATGTTCCTGACTCCTGTTGTCTTTATGGTACCATTTAACTATCCTGTTTTCACACACACAGGTTTCAAGTTAAAACAGTTTATTGTTTAAAGAAGGCCGACGCACACCTCAAAGATTAGTGACAGTAAGTAAAGTTTATTTATAGAGCACCTGTCTCAGACAATCACAGTCACAAAACAAAAGTAAAACATGTCAATAATAGTCAAAAGTAAAACAAGTCGATAATAAAATAAGATTTGATCCTCCAACTGGTTTGGAGGATCAAATCTTTTTAATTGGTCTGCCCCGGGGTCTCCTCCCAGTGGGACGTGCCTTGGGGACCTCCCTAGGGACGAGGCGCCCGAGAGGCATCCTAACCAGATGCCCAAACCACCTAAGCTGGCTCCTTTCCAGGCGAAGGAGCAGCGGTTCTACTCTTTGAGTCTCTCTCGTGTGACTGAACTTCTCACTATCTCTAAGGAAGATGCCTGCAGCCACCCGTCGAAAAAAACTAATTTCCGACCTTATTCTTTCGGTCATGACCCACATACTGTAGGTGAGAGTAGGAACGAAGATTGCTCGGTAGACAGAGAACTTTGCCTTCTGGCTCAAATCTTTTCACAACCGTGCGTTAAAGCTCTGCTATACCGCCCCTGCCGCTCAGATTCTCCGGCTGATCTCCTTCTCCGTCCTCCCCTCACTCGTGAACAAGACCCCGAGATACTTGAACTCCTTCACCTGGGGTAATGCCTCATTCCCTACCCGGACTGCACAAAATCCACCGGTTTCCTGCTGAGAACCATGGCCTCAGATTTCGAGACAATGATCCTCATCCCAGCCGCCGTACACTCTGCTGCGCACCGGGCCAGAATTAACATCCTTATCTAAAAGCACATACTGCTCTAAAATAACGCCAAGGTTTCAGGGGTTAGAGCATATATATTCTGTTTCAATGACCCAAGACGGTCGGCAACATGTAAGCAACTAGCTACTTGGGGCAACAATTAAAACTTCTGTTTTGTAGGTATTCAGTTGCAAAACGTTGCTGGCCATCCAGTTCTTGATGGCAGTAATATATTCTTGCAGTTTGGTGATCACGTCCATCTTATCCGGTTTGAAAGAACAGTATAATTGGATATTGTAAGCATAACAATAATAATAAATTCCCTTGAAGGAGCTAATAATTGGTCCTAGAAAATAAATATGAAATATAGAGGTCCTGTGTTCTGTCTGGAACTTGCAATAAAGTAAAGTTAAAACGGTTATCACTGCATGGGGCTATTGCTTTGTAACTAGAGTTATACTGTATGGATATTCAACAAACCACATGCTGGTTTTTAAGGAACAGCTTGATCACTCTGGGTGTGTGTGTGTGTGTGTGTGTGTGTGTGTGTGTGTGTGTGTGCATTTAGTCTTTGACTTCAGCTACTCATTTATCTATCTCTTACAAGTTACTCGTAGGGACAGAACATTGTGTCCAAGAACAAAAATGCCTAAGCTGTTAACACCCTGTCTGGTTACTCCAGGAACAGCAAAAATGTTCCTGGGTCAAAATGACCGTGTGTGTGTGTGTGTGTGTGTGTGTGTGTGTGTGTGTGTGTGTGTGTGTGTGTGTGTGTGTGTGTGTGTGTGTGTGTGTGTGTGTGTGTGTGTGTGTGTGTGTGTGTGTGTGTGTGTGTGTGTGTGTGTGTGTGTGTGTGTGTGTGTGTGTGTGTGTGTGTGTGTGTGTGTGTGTGTGTGTGTGTGTGTGTGTGTGTGTGTGTGTGTTGCATGCATGCATGCATGCATGCATGTGTGTCTGTCTGTACACCTCTCTGAGAGTGTGCACAACGTTGCAGGTGCACGTGTGATTATAATGAAATAAATTGGGAGGAAGTAGTATAGCTTATACTGCAAAGAAAGACATCTTTTTTTGACCGCTTTTAGGCTCCACCGTCACTGCAAGATCAAATTGACCTGAACAGTACTAGTGTAGTACTGTATAAACATTAAAAACAAACCATTTTCTATGATATGTTTAACAGTAATTAAGGCCAGCATGTTGTTTTCATACTGGAAAGAAATGTCAGGAGGCTTAAAAAGGCATCAGAGAACGTGTTCAATGCAATAGAATGCAGAATTATTTATTTAATATAACAAAAAAAAGATGAGACTCTCAGAATGGGAGAATTCACATCAACAAATCCTCCGTCAAAACATCACCGGCATGACCCGGATAAACGGACAGACACTCGATAATGAATAATAACTAAGCATAAATAAAGTGATTCTGTCTGCAGGAGCAGCCGGAGCCTGGCAGGGCCAACATCTACCACGCTGTGGTAATCAACAGTTCCAAAGAGATGTCGTCCTTCAGTGACTTCCCCTCTCCGGCTCACCTCCCCAACAACATGCACCACTCTGACGTGATGCTCTACCTGCGTCGCTACGCAGAGGCCTTCAACCTGCTGCAGCACATACGCTTCAAGGTCGGTCGAGTGCAGGTCATTGGTGTCATCCTTTGGCCCTGGAGGGGCCTTCAGCGTTAATATAACTTAAATGTTACATTTGTTCACACGCTGAGTAATAAATGGATACATTCATAAAGAATAAGATTTTACTCCCAAGGACATTTTTGTATAATCCTTTCTGACTGTAACACATACTGTTTTCATTCTTGAGGGGCACTATCCCATGTCATGTGGCAGCCAAGTCTATGGACTTTTAATGTTTGTTTAGAGTACGATGTGAGGTGCCCCTCACGTCACACAAGTGTGATTTTTGACTTAATTTAAAAGTAGGCTATTCAATCAATCATATACTGTATACAGTAAAAGTATATAGTTTTTGGCTTGTTTTATATTAGTCAATAGTCAGCACTCAGCAGTGATGAAAGGGACAGGTAGACAAGACAGAAACCTCAAGTCACATCACTTGGGTGTGTGTCTGCAAGCATGCATGTCCGGCCGGCGAGGATGCGTCTTCACTTTGACTGGCACTTTGACTGGCAGTTCTGCCTTGGTGTCTTGGCAAATGCCAGGATGAAACTCATCGTCTCCCCTATACATAGAAATATCCCTAGCAGGGACCCCCCTGAGTCTAAACATTTACTTAAGGATAATTCTTATACTTTTGTGGAACATAACATGCTATAGGCCTATAGTTGTTACAAAATTGCATCAACCAACAATGTCCAACATCATGACACACACTAATGGCAGTTGTCAAGCATATTAATGTTTTTCCATTTTGTCACATTTATCCTCTCTACAATAGGGGCAAATTTAATGTTATAAAACTCTGAATTGCCTGTTCTCTTTTCAGTGTAGCTTATGCACTAAAATGGTAATTCAGTGCATGTTCACGAGGAGAGGATTTATTTTCCTTTTTATACGCTGGTAGCCTGAGGGGTATGATGACCTACTATAATATACTATACTATCTGATTGCTGCTGCTAAAAAGCAGGAAAGGTAAACAACTTTCTGGGCTCTCTTCCAAGAGGGGTACAATGTTGTTTTGGCGGAACCAAAGGCTGTGCAATGATTTAAAGGTGGCTTTAAATGCTTTGGTATCGATGTACAGAAAATGTCATCGGGATCGGGACTTGAACAGGCAATGCACTGTCAGGCTACATTGAGCCTAGTTGTCCGGGCCAAAATACATAGCCTTTATTAACGGCCATCACACATTTGTCTTGTCTATACAAAAAAGTGTATCCAATGCTAAGAATAAATTCACTGCCCAATACTTACTATATAATTTTCAGTCACCTGAGCATTTTGGAGTGTAAACAATCAAACAAATTGTGTAAAAGAACGTTTGTATTGACGGTTATGGTTATATGACACTACTCTCTTACTCAGAGACAAGCTCCATTTATCCTGCCTCTATTTTCCTGAACATCTGAACATAACATTAATTGATTACATTAAATATATTCGCACCCATTCTTTTCAGAGCCAAGAAAGACATGCAACCTTGCCAGCTCTTATCGTGTACACCACATGCTGGAGCTCTTCAGATGACTTTACTGTATTTAGCTTCTAGTTTCCACTGGATCAACGAGCCGTATCCAGATAGTGCGTGAGTAATGAGAATAAAAGGCTGCATGTTATCCGTAGTGACTCAGACACTACTTTGAGAATGAAGGGTCCTCTGGCTTTGTTTGTTCTACTGTTCTGTCTGTCTGAGGCTGGGGTCCAGGGAGAGAGGGCCAGGTTGAACCAGGTTGTTCTACTGTTCTGTCTGTCTGAGGCTGGGGTCCAGGGAGAGAGGGCCAGGTTGAACCAGGTTGTT
The DNA here is from genome assembly GCF_963924005.1 of Protomyctophum bolini. Taxonomy (NCBI): domain Eukaryota; kingdom Metazoa; phylum Chordata; class Actinopteri; order Myctophiformes; family Myctophidae; genus Protomyctophum; species Protomyctophum bolini. The sequence goes on along the minus strand of NC_137869.1, from coordinate 26,112,824 downwards.
CTACTGTTCTGTCTGTCTGAGGCTGGGGTCCAGGGAGAGAGGGCCAGGTTGAACCAGGTTGAACCAGGTTGAACCAGGTTGAACCGATTCCTCCACACCCGACATCATTCTTCACCGAGTTGAAGGAGCTCAAAAACTTTGTGACCGATCTGCAGGTGGAAGTGGCCGAACTGAAGAGACAGAATGCATGTTTTAAAAAGCAGAACACTAATACTGTGATATATTCCTGAGACGTGCATAGAAATGAAAAATATCTGAAACAAGTAATACAAATGAATTTTGAATCAGTGTCCATCTGCAAGAGAACAGATTTGAAACATTCTGCACATATACTATAACTTTTGATACTTTAATGAGGTATTGGCTTAAAAGTATAATATAGGCTACGGTTTTATAATATTAAAAGACTATTTGATATTATGCTCTTGTGTTGACAGAGCAACCAAAGGTGGCCTTCTCCGCTGGTTTGACAGATTCTGGATCCGTTGGACCATATAACTTCGGATACAATAGTCATTCATGGTATGAATACATAACCAATGGAGTCATGGTAGAGCTGGACAAGGGGGACAATGTTGACATGCGTTTACCCAGTGGGTTCAAGCTCTATGACGACACCGGCAAACACAACATGTTTAGCGGTTACCTGGTTTTTCCTATGTAACCTGATGAATTTAATACATATATAGGACCACAATGGAAACATTGTGGTCCTATTTTAGCATGATTGTATAAATGTACCTTTTTCAAACTGTTAATAAAGTATTGAATCAAACACTGGTATTGGTAACATTACATTTACTGTTCTGATCATCTTGTCTCTCAGGTCTGTATCAGGCCATAATATCTCATCAATGTCAACACGTTTGATACATCAGTGGTTCTCAACCTTTTCAGGCTGTGAGTGTGACCCCCCAAAATCATCATATTTGAACCTGAGACCCCGGACAAGCATTTGGAATTGTAAGTTGAGGCATTCATTTTTGTTTGACTCGGTTCCACAGATAAATATTGTGAAAATAGCAGATCTACAAGCTCACCTCGCAATGCTCCAGTACATGTGCCACTGAGCTCTTCCTCGGTTGTGTATTCATTCACAGTAGTCAATATATTTTGTTCATTTTGATTACTTTTTTAGTCTTTAATTTAGCATTTTTGTGTTTAATTATAATGGCCATTTATCAGGGGGAGACTCAAGGTCAGAAAGTGCCATAACTAAAGCTGTCTGCATGGCTACCGGCTACCGGACCTTCCTCAGGCATCGACATGCCTGAGGAAGTTCTGGAGGGACCGAAACGTTGCTTCATTAAATAAGACAATACTCATGTACCGACTGGACCATTGAGGCATGGCCCAGGCCATTGGCTTGTAGATCTGCTCTATTTTTTTCTATTTACACAAAGCTTGTATGAGGGTTGGGTCATTTACATTTGGAGGTCATAGATTGATCAGTGTAACTGGCCTTACTATGGTGGCTACAGAGGCCTTCTCACTGATTCCCCTCTACTATATAGTAGTACTCCATCACCATCACCTTGTGAACCACTTGCGTTAACTACTTGGGATTGATTGATTGATACTTAATTATTAGTCAGAAATGTAAACGGCACGTGGTACAGTCAGGCATTAAGGATAAAAGGATAACCCAAAACAGTCCTGGGGACTTGTTTCCATTGTGGTCCTATGACATGAAAATGATTGAGAACCACACTGGTTCTATGTTTTCGGGCACACCACCTTTTTGTATATCACAAAGGTCAATTTAGCCTTTGTGATTTGGCGGGATAAACTATTCAAGGACATATTTACAATTTGTGTAATATAACGTAATTGCCGATATCTCATTTGGCTGACCAGTTGAAACACTTTTAAACCCATTATCAGCCTTTTTTATGTTACTGCACTTTGGCTTTCTAGGGTATTATTTGGGGAGTTAAAGGTGGAAACACAGTGAATTTCAATCTTTTAACTCTTTCCAATAGCTAGATATGAGGTGTGATTCTGACAGGTGCTCCTGTCATAATTACACTCCCATCTAAAAACACACTGTGTTTGAAGTAGACACTAGACACTAGTCACTAGGGGTCGTAAACATTAATTCAAAATTAATATCAAAATCTTTATACTGTCCAATAATTAGATATAGGGGGGTAAAATTATGACAGGCAGTTACTGCCATCAACATACAGTCAAAAAACACTTGAAATAGACACTCGTGCTTTCTAAGGTGTGATTTGGGGCCCTAAAGATGAATACAATAAATCATCAACATCTTAATAGGCCTATACTGTCCAATACTTCAATACGGAGGGGGGGGGGGGGGGGGTGAAATTAAGACAGGCTTTACTGCCGTCAAAATGTGAGTCCCCAATCCAAAAACACTTTGACAGCTGCAACACCTAAAGTGGCCAGTAGAGTGAAGTGGCACAGAGTAGGCTACACTACATTATGAGCTCTGGTATGGGCACGTTGCTGGGGGGTCTGGATGTTCAATAATCAAAGTACAGTACAGAGCACAGTACACTACAATACAGTACAGAGCACAGCACAGCACAGTAAAGAACTGTAAACAACACATGTATAGTTGCACCGGCACTCAGTTCACACAGGTGTGATTTTTTTCATTTAATTTGGAAAGCACTTTAGGTTAACTCCTGTTATTTGTTTGTACGGCCCCAAGATGTCGCTGTTAAGCAGGACATCGTCTATATTGTGCGTTAACCTCGCGTCCCCAGACTTGTAGAGTTTTGGACATTGACCCTAAATTGCAGCGTTTGCTCGGATGTGTTGTACATTTGTCCCTAACTAGCTGTAACTTAACTGGCGAGAAACTGAGCGTCTGAGCCAATAAAGTTCAGCCTCCCAAGTTTTTTCCCTTTAATATTCCGCCCGCCCACCATCACACTCATCACTGTTGTTTTCTTCGGATTGAAACAGGTAGGCCTACTGTAGGTACAGTAACTCATTATTTACGACTATGATATGTCGTCCGATTTCAGTGTCACCTAGTGTAGCACTGTCAAATGTGCATTTGGTTAAGATCAAGTAGTATCTGTTCTTCATTAGGCTACACGAGCCAGATATTTTTGCGTAGGTTACATTTATTTGCGACGAGCGGACTACTGTAGTTGTGTAGGCTACTCTATTCTATTCTATAAGAAAACAACCAAACATAGGGCGACACCATGTGCTATTTGCAATTCCTGTGTCTGTTGTTGTTGTCCGCGCGGCGTGAGTCTGCTTAGAACTTTGGTAGCGCTTTCTCGTAAACATCCACATAGTTAACCGTCCACACCCTGCTAATAGTGCTTACTACTCTACAATGGACTTCTGCAGAGAAGAGGTAATTTGTTTTGCAAATACAAACAATTAAGGGTCAAATGGACGCATATGTCCAAAACCAGAAGAGTTTGACTTGTGAAAGTCTCTCCAATGCAGTGGTGGAAACTAGGGTGACTAGATCCAAAGTGTTCATTTGAGGGACAGAAGTATCACTTGTGTTGGACAGGGGTGACGGGACGGGGGGCGGAGTAGCAACTTATTACCTTAAAACCTTTGATTCTAACATGTAAACAAAATTAAATAAGAAGGTTGCCTCTTATATCCAACAGTTTCCACGGAAACTGTTAAGTAAAGGACCACTTCACCACTTTTCAACCTATCTTCATATAATAGGTCCTCACTAATAATCATGATAAAATGGCACGATTTTTTCTACTCAGTCTGTGTCTCATAGGAGGGCTGTGGGCAGTTCAGAAACCTGTCCACCAGTGACATCATCATTAAGCAGATTTCTTTCAAGTAACATTTTGAACTTTTACTTACCTCTTCCATCACTGCTCTAAATGTACGACCTTGGCTGAACTGATCCCCCGAAGGTGCACCATGTCCCGCCGTGTAGCAATCATCGGCGGCGGCAGCTCGGGTCTGACCTGCATCAAGACCTGTCTGGATGAGGGACTGGAACCTGTCTGCTTCGAGAGCAGTGACGACATTGGTGGTCTGTGGAGGTTTAAGGTGAGTCACTCACAACAACATTAGTAGTAGTAATAATAATAAAGCTTTATTTGTATAGAGGGTATGCAGTGCACGTGACATCATCATCAAACCCGGAAGTTATGCAGGAATGCCTACTTCAAGGCAAAACAATACTTTCTGGCCTTGACAACCCATGCATCCAAACAGAAAAGTCCAATCTGGTTGCATTAAACAACGTTAAACAATGTTAAAGTCACTATGCATGTTGCTTTGCCACTCGATGTGCCATTCACTTTAAGCATGCGCCATACCCTCTATAGCACCTTTTAAGAGCAGGTCCCAAAGTCCTTAACAGAAGTGTGTGTGTGTGTGTGTGTGTGTGTGTGTGTGTGTGTGTGTGTGTGTGTGTGTGTGTGTGTGTGAAAAAACATCAAAAATAGCAGATGTACAATGTATAGAATATGGATAAAGTGATTCAAATGATTGTGATGCTGTATTAACTACTTTTGCTGGGGACCCCCTGGAACCCCTTCAAGGACCCATGGGGGTCCCCGGACTCCACTTTGAGAAACACTGTTCTGGTCAATGGCATTGTAAAAATGTCTCTTGAACCTTGACCCACTTACATAATGTATCATTATTATCATTATCAACGGTACTTAAGGACTAATGGGTAGGCCCCCCATTATCTTACGTTTCTTGTTGCCCTGCTAGATACACCATACAATACGCAGATTGATATGAGCAGGTGCTCTGAGCCTTTGATTAAACAGTGGTCTGTTATTGAGTTCAGCGGTCATTATTAAAACTGATTATTATTATTATTATCGATTATTATTATTAAAACTGAATTCAGTGATTGACCAATCAGAATCTATCCGTCAACTTGGCCACAGAGGCACAGACCCTCATTTCATTGATTTTTTGGGGGGTGGGTATCAAACTAGAAGGATGTAGGTGCACGGGCCGGCTCCAAAGAGTTAAAGATAAAGAGAAGCACTTTCAGAACCACTGACTGATCTATGTTGCAGTGATCTCTCTTCATATCCTAACTGTAGGAGAACCCAGAGGCGGACAGGGCCAGCATCTACCCCTCTGTCATCATCAACACCTCCAAGGAGATGATGTGTTTCAGTGACTATCCGATCCCTGCACACTACCCCAACTACATGCACAACTCCCTCATCATGGACTACTTCCGGATGTACGCGGCTCACTTCCAGCTCACCAAGTACATACGCTTCAATGTGAGCAGCCAGCAGCACACATGGAACACCCTGCAGTAACAAGTTTGACCAGAGCTATTTTATGCCCTTGAAATACTGTATAGGTGCCATTGGAACTGTAGGTTCCAATGGCACAATATTATATGAACAATCAAAAATCACACCCGTGTGAAATGAGTCATCCTACATCAATTCATGTTAGCGGACATGTGACATTGCTACATAAGGCGGTCCCTTATTGGCCAAGCGCTCCCACCAACATGTGATTGGTTAGCCGATTTGCTCGTTTACATGACGTAAGTTTTCCCTTCAATGTCAATCGCGTTTAATGTTTTGATGTTTAATTTACGTCATATTTAGCGGAAATTATCAGCTCTTATCATCATACATCATCATCTCATACTGGCCAATCAGAATGCCTGTTGCCTATGATTGGTTGGCTGATTTGCTCGTTTACATAATCGTAAGCTTTCCCTTCAATGTCAATGGACCCTATTTTGATAGCATTTTTATGGGACTCGCAGAGATATAAAATGCTATTCAAATGGGATTCTACGTCCCACTATGCATATCAAGCCTTGAAATGTATACGGTTGAGAATCACTGTTGTATAACTAGCAAAGTCTGAGTGTTCTTTATTCTGCCTCTCTGTTGTCAGACCAAGGTCGTGCAGGTGAAGCAGAGACATGATTTCTCTTGTTCAGGCCAGTGGGATGTGGAGACAGAGACCCATGATGGAAAGAAGGAGAAGCACATCTATGATGCTGTGATGGTCTGCATTGGACACCACTGTCACCCCAACATGCCTCTCCAAGACTTCCCTGGTATCACTCCCTGACAATATGAACCAGTACCCATGAGACCCAAAAGATCATTTTGGTGTCTCCCCGGGACACAAACTTAGAAAAAAAACATTATGAATTAATAACCTTAAGCCAAAACTTTTAAGATGAAATGGCCAATTTACAAGCTCACAATACACCGCGATGCAACTTGTACATCTTTTTATTTCTTTATGTAATTCTTCTGAAAAAATGTTAGATTATTTATTTATTTTTACGTAAAAAGGGCATATTTACTCGCAAACCATGAAAATGTTTGTTTGGGAAACACTGATATAAACCATTCAAAATGGAGACTAAGACAGTGTTTTGTTAAAAGGAATATTGCTTTGAACATCAAAGCAATATTTTAAATACTTTCTATTAGCATTCCATCCATTCCATAGAGCTGGACCACACATATGACATATGACATCAACTTGCGACAGGAGCAGTTCCGATTGAGTGAAAGATTCTCTATTTATGAAAGAATTAAAATATTTAAGGTGTTTTAAAATTTAAAATGTAGTTATAGAGGGCAAGTATAATGTTTTAAGGCATATTTGTCTTATTAGCCAGGGATCCTTTTAAGTCCAAAGTTTGTATCTTTCCATTTGTCATACAAACTGTTGTTTGTAAGATTCTCATCAACACTGTTGTATATTTCATACTCGGCAGTTTACAAAACTGAAAGACACCATTGGATCACATTTGGATCCATGTGAAATTAATATTAACAGTAAAGGGAATGGGTGGGGTGGGTCACAAGTTAACAACCTAAATACAAACAATTTAATCTGCTCAAACTAGTAGGTGTGCCATTGGCCTCACCTTATCTTAGATTTTCTATTACAACTGTGGCCTATAGTTCACCACATGAACGTAAGCTTGTAAATTGGTCATTTTTATGGCACGCAACACTAGTGTTTACAGTGTGTTGCATTTAGAGGTGCTTCGATCAGGTTTTAGCTATCACCGATTGTTTTTCTCACGATCGGTTGATACCGATCATGTGCGTAATGGGAGAATTTGAATATTTCCTAAATTATTAAACCCACGTCAAAACTGTTCCTGTGTGGGGAGGAAGGGGAGAATGTTTAGGCTTGTCACAAATATGCAAAACGATATTATACAATATATCTGACTGGATATTTTATACCAATTGGCTATGAGCTTGTAGATCTTTCAATAGCTAAAGTATAACATAATGCTTAAAACACCAAAAGGGGTTCCCGCCCAAAATGGGTTAAGTATGACATGTTGCAGGCTTGTAGATCTTCTATTTTTGTTGTGTATAAATTAAGCTTAAAAGGAGAGGGGCAGTGCTAGTGTACCAATGTACTACTAACACTAATACTAAAATATCAACTGTGCTTTTATCTTTCAGGAATTGACACATTCAAAGGAAAGTACTTTCACAGCCGGGACTACAAGACTGCAGAGGAATGGAGGAATAAAAAGGTTTTGTTTTTGTTCCCCCCCTAGATTTCTGTTGTTTTGTGTGCTCTATTTCTTAATGTCATACTTTCTGCCGTAATCTGCAGACTCTCCTCTTCAGACTCCACCTTGGCCCGTAGCAATTGCCCTAGCCTTGATGACCTTGCAGGCTTACATACATTTATTATTATTATGTTATTTAGACAGATGTTGACCTGTTGACCTGGCATCCTATAGTTTGTATAGTTTGAACATATAGATTTTTTAGATTTTTATATTTAGACTTATTTACTATATTATACTATAGACTATTTATTTACTATTTAAACTGATGATACGTTTTTGGTTATGATGCTAGATTACGATCTATGCATTTGATGTATTATCTCATGTTTACCTTCCTTACGATAAGTCGTTAATTGTAAATTGTACTTTGTGTTACCTGTCACCAAAGGTTGTGGTGATTGGAATTGGAAATTCTGGAGGAGACATTGCCGTTGAGCTAAGCAGAGTTACCAAGCAGGTTTGTAAAAAAGAATCGATGCTTTGATTCCACAGGCATGCACACAATAATGTAATTTTAGCCTGATTCAATTCAATTCAATCAGGTATTTTTTGTGATTTTGGTTGATCCCTCTTCTCATCTTTTTTTCCCAGACTTACCTGAGCACTCGACGGGGTGCCTGGATTTTAAACCGAGTGGGAGATGACGGGTATCCCTTAGATTTGCAGTTCAACAGGATGATAGAAGTTTTGAAGTATTTCCTCCCCTTTGGCTTTTTCTGCAGCATAGTAGAGAACAGACTCAACCAAAGATTCTGCCACAGTCTGTACAACCTGAAGCCAAAACACAGGTATGCATATGTTATGTATTACAGCTACAACAAAGCTTATGAAAACAAAGTGCTTTAGTATATAGTATGTAGTCATGTTTTTCAGAGTATGTGTGATCAGACTTCAGTATCTTTATTTATTCATCTATTAACACAAATATCAGGGTGTTCAGTCAGCATCCCACGGTGAATGATGAGCTGCCCAACCGCATTCTATCTGGAACTGTTCAGGTGAAACCCAACATCCGCCAAATTCAGGGATCCACTGTGGAATTTGAGGATGGGAGTGTGGCGGAAGACATTGACTTGGTGGTACGTGTAACTAATAACATCAAAGTATGTGTGTGTGTGTGTGTGTGTGTGTGTGTGTGTCCCCAACCTGTTTTTTCACTTTGACGAGTGGTTGGTTGAACCGGAACCTTCCAATTCCCTGACAGCCACTCTACTACCTCCCGTGTAGTCTGTCGAGACAGACTGTTGTTCTTCAAAGGAAAAGAGGGCACTGTTTTCCTTTATTTTTTGACAATGGGTTCTCAGATTGCCTCCTGTGTGACTGCTGTTCATCGATGTACTCTACTGTACCTTCTGTCTTGCAGGTATTTGCCACAGGTTACAGCTTCTCTTTTCCATTCCTGGAATCACATGTGCTCCCAGTGTCTGGAAACAAGGCATCTCTGTACAAATACGTATTCCCCCCTGAGTTGGATCGCCCCACATTGGCTGTTATTGGCCTGGTACAGCCGCTGGGAGCCATCATGCCCATCTCTGAGATGCAAGCCAGATTGGCCACACGTGTCTTTAAAGGTGATGCAGGATGTACCTTTTTTATATCACGCTACTATGCTTCAAAAATGCTTCAGGAGTAATGGGGAAGTTCATTCTGTAAATTCTGACTTCACCACACAGGCTGCAATAAGCTTCCTTCAGTGGCTGCCATGCTTAAGGATGTGAAATGCACGCAGGAGGCCATGGCTAAAAGGTAGATGGAGCGGATTTACTGAGTTTCTTAGGATGGAAAAGATGTCAAATGGTCCTGTCTAATCCAGGTTTACCTCTGAACTTTATTTCAGGTACGTCACTAGTAACAGGCACACCATCCAGGTTGACTACATCTCCTACATGGATGGGTTAGCAGAACTCTTAGGGGTCCGACCCAATGTTCTTGGGTCACTACTGATGGATCCCAGGCTGGGCCTGAGTATGTTGGTGGGTCCTTGCACCCCATACCAGTACCGACTAAGAGGGCCAGGAAAGTGGGCTGGGGCCCGTCAGGCCATCCTTACTCAGTGGGAGAGGGTTGCTCAACCCCTGAAGACGAGACCAACTGATCAATTCCATGAGCCGAAGCGCTCTGTGATGCTTCTTTTGGTTCTGTCAGCCATTTCCCTTGGGCTGGCTGCATATTACAACAGAAACAGCCTCCCAACTTTCCTACAGGAGCCAGCTGCTCTGCTGGACAGGATAAAGGTCTATCTGCCTGGACAGTAACCTGCAATTAATTAACCTGCTTGACTCGGATGAACCCAGGTGATATAGTACCATATAGAACCCATAGTATAACAAAAGCCCTAACTTGTTTAATAATTAACAGACTAATGTTCTCTTTAACATTGTACTGCATCTGCCTGCATGTGCTCTAAAAAGTCTAATACATAAGGAAATGTCGCCATCTACTGCCAACTGCAGTCTGAGCAATGCTATGCATGCATTATGCATACAAATTGTACATTTCTCTTCACTGTTTAGCATTTGGCTACAGTGAACTTTCTAGCCTAAATGAAATGTTGTAAAGGGAAAGTCCTTAAATGTCTTTTGTATAGTTTTGTCAAACTGCATAATTGTTGCTGAGTACAGACTCCAAATGTTATACAATAAATTATTTAGGTTCACCACAATTTAATATTTTAGTGTCATATGGAAGGCAAAATGAAATTATCTAGTAGACTTTTCTGCAACATTGTTGTGAATTCTTTTGATCTAATCTGACATATATTGACTAAGACTAAAAACGATTAATTCACAAAGAAATCGCAGAGCAGATAATGTCACGATTACAGGTCATAGTCACATGAAAAGATAATTCTGGATGTCTCGTTCCAAAGGTATCCAGCAACTAGGGTTAATGCCATTTACTCTGATCTTCCACTTTGTAAATTGCTCTGAGCATCTGCTAATCCTGGATGTTTTCAGTCCTTGTATTGCAGGTTCTAGCAGAGATTTTTAACAAAATAAAACATACCGTAGGGGATTTCTTATTTGATACACTGGAAAAAACATTTGTGGTTTAAAATGAAATGTCCTCATCTGTGTTTATCCTGAAATAGCATGCATGTGATAGTTGCATATCCACTACGTACATCTCAGAGGCAAATAATATTGTACTTACCTACTATATTTAATGTCATGTTTGGATTTGTATACACATTGAAGTAACAAATGTACTCTAGTATTCGTGTAAAAGTTATTTTTCTCGTACAATAGGCTATTTCCATTGCACGCTTAGCCTACCTTATACTCCATGCACTCCCTTACATTTCAGAGGGGAATATATTTCCCTCACTATATTTCCAACACCTTTGTCTTTTGAGTCTTCCCTAAATGGTGCCCAGATTTCCTGTATTCAACAAAGGGATTCATACAACAGTAATGCTGCTCACTGCACTGATGCTTCAGTAGCCTAAATCAGTCATACTATAGGCCTATTTTTGAGCGGTGTGTATGGTGGTAAAAAAAAGTCAATGGCAAAATAAATTACTATGGTGTCATGTAGGCCGGTGGATCCCAAAGTGGGGTCCGGGATCCCCAGGGGTCCTTGAGGGAGTTCCAGGGGGTCCCCAGCTAAATGATAGTTTGGAACCAAATGGACCCTAATGGGGCCATTTGGTTCTACGGCTGTCAACTTTATTGACAGCCGTAGCCAAAAGAAGACGTACAATTTAAAAACAATAAATACAGGAGTTCATAAAAATCTGAAAAAACTCTCATAAAATAAACTATAAAAGGCACCCATACCACCAGTGTTTCCACATAAGAGAGCTGTATCTCACAGCGCTAAACTATGTTGCGAATGCAGTGAGCACTTACTATGAGACCTAGCAGATCATGTCTGTGTGTCTGTCTGTCCGTGTGTCTGTCCCGCTATCCAAATATGGAGTGTGTTGCATCAGCAATCACTCAGCTCCATATATGGGCACAAAAGGGGCCAGGTCCACTCAGCTCCATATATGGGCACAAAAGGGGCCAGGTCCACTCAGCTCCATATATGGGCACAAAAGGGGCACCAATATAAGGAGTCCCCAAAGCAGCTATACGTCCAAAACCCAAATATGTACGAGCTGCGTTCGCTTCCCGCGTCTTACTCGTAGTACTCTTAATAGCTCTGGTCCATATGCGTTGCACGCATTAGAGCTCTGGACCAGAGCTATAGTACTCTCAGAGTTGAATTAACATTGATTTTACAATATAAATTGTGGGTCCCAGAAAGACCCAGAGATAGAAATGCCATTGAATGGAGGTCTGTAGACTAATACATGTCAAACTGGGGGTCCTTGAAATTATACTGGTTGAGAATCACTGCTAGAGCTGTAAAACTCTTCTCTTATGGGGGAACCGTCCTTGGCGTATATTTTCAAATGTGGGTCCGTGGGCTAATGAGTATCATTTTGGGGGTCCTTGAGATGAAAATGTTTAGTTGCAGCAGATCAACTCATCAAAGGCACTGCTCACTTCACAGTACTGCAGGTGTGCTTTTTAATTTAATAGGCTACTTTAGGAAATTTGTTCTGCTTCTATTTACTTTTACATTATAATATTAAAGGTAGGATTTTTTCCATGAAGGTCATTTCATATTCTGTCCTAATAATCCTGCTATGGCAGTTCGCTCCCCCAAATGCCCCAATCGTCCAGAGGAACCAGGCCTCATACACATCCTGACACAATCTCCAGGGATAGTGGGACACAGGACATTCCAAGAACTGGGAGCAACAATAGCTGACAGGATCCAATGGAAAGACGTGGCAACGGTGTCATCTAGGATCTCGACGACAGTCGAAGGATGATGATTTAATAGTCCTGTGTAGAGGCCTATTCCTTTTGTGGTAAAGGTAACCGAGGTTGAGCGTGGAAGTGTTTTCATTTCAAATGAACCGCCGCACAGAAAGCAGGACCCGTCACCCAAGGACCCCGGAAAAGGAATCGTCCACGCATAACTTGTCGGCATTGGAGTTGCCAGGTTTTGCAAAACTGGGTATAAGGTCTTTCAAGTACGTAAGTGCGCCTGTTTTACAAATGTTTGTGATTAAAACATGTACTACTACTACTACGCTTAGGCCTACTAGCGTGACCGTTATTTTGTTCTGCTTTTGTGGTGAGAGTGATCGAGCCCCATGGCATGATCTATATATTTCACTTTGTTATATTACATTAAATACACATCACGTCATCATCTCCCAAACTGAACTGGGTGACCTCATGTCCAGATAGTGTGCTCAGAATTTCCAGAATTGCCCATAGCTTTTGCAAAGATAAGCACAGGAAAGTAATACAAGGTCTGCTAATAAGATTTTATACCCACGGAAGCAATATGGCTTAATTGTTTCCATTAAGTAGAAATCACATATGTATGTGATATTTTTGCATATTAATAATAATAAAGCTTTATTTATATAGCATCATCTCCCAAGTAGGTCTACTGTCTATATTTGAATGATGTTTCAATGAATTCGACATAGCTCTGGAAGTCAAGGACCTCAATGGAAACAAGCCATAGGTAGGCTTTATTGTGTTTAAACCCTCTAATTTGCAGACCTTGTATTGAACTGTACTGTTTATTCTATGCAAACTGTTAATAACGTATTCAATCAATCGTATTCAATCAATCAACAGTTCGGGGGGGGGGGCTTTGACTTTTTACAGGGATTGTCACCATTTTTCAGACATAAACATGTTTTAAATACTAAAAACACCAACATAAAGATGATGTAAAAGAATGAGCCGTAAAATAAAATAAAAAACCGACCGGGATTTGGCGTCACAGAAAAGGTGATAACAGTCGATAAATCTGGCAACCTCGTTCTGCCATCTTTGATTGTGAGACAGGCCGCGGCGCGAGCAGCGGGGCCTCACTCAACTCAACCACAGAGAAACCAAACCGTCTCACACGAGATAGAACGGGGTGAGGGAAGACAGAGGAACCACGGGACGAACCCGTAGCCATTCCCCGTTAACGTCCGAACAAAGAGAGAGGACGGGCTGACAGTCTGAAGGGACGTGCAAGAATAAAAACAGGACGAGGAGGACGGAGTGTAGACCAGAGCAGCTTGCTGGTGGCCAGCGAGCTAAACGAGCTAACCATCGTTAGCCGAGCCAGGCTAGCAGGCTAGCCCACAGCTTTTGTAATCCGCCGGCTAGACACACACACAGTCACATACACACTCCGTTCACGACAAAACCAGGCCAAATTAAGACTTCTAGTCAGGGCAAACGGGACACAAGAGGACAAAGAAGAACCGACTGGCGGCTGGCTGCAGGTGGGTTGGCACGGCCAGAGATGTTGTAATGCGTCCCGTGGCATGATTTTGGGTGTAAATGTCCATGATGTTCGCAATCCGCGCTAGCTGGTTAGCCCGCTGCGCTGTGAATGAGTGTGTGGATGTGATGGCGACCGGGACCAAACCGAAAGTATGTTAAAAAGCGATGCACGGCGCCCGGCCTGCCTCTGCCTGCCGCTCAGCACAGCAGCACGGCACCACGTTGCACATCTGGAATCAGAGTCTGGGGTTGCCGGCAGATTGAGACGTGTGTGTTGGCGGTTTGCAGATAAAGTCGCTGCGGTGAAGGCATTATTTGGGGCCGGGTGAGTTCCCGGTGGAGAGGAGAGGCCCCTGTGTGTGTGTGTGAGTGTGTGTGTGTGTGTGTCTGTGTGTACCGTCCAGAACCACCCTGCCCACCACCCAGTAATCTAGTTCATGAAGCAGCAAATGGCCTGAATCATCTTCAATGCCACCGATTTATTTGATAGAAACATGAACGAAAAGTACAATTTGGGCTAGTCATATGAGCTGACAGACCTAAAGTATCTTTCTCTGACCAATTGTGTTGGATTTCCACATTTAGATGTTGGCATATTTATCAGGATTGATGAGCACTATGATTTGTCAATCCGTCAAGATGATGGTACAGGAAGCATTCAAGATTTCCCTGCACTGGGGGGCACATTTTTTGTTCAATGTACAGCTCCAGTCGAGTCTGGCCTCAGGGAGTGAATGTCTTGAAATGATTCAATGGCGATGTCATTGAATCATTATGACATCTCAATCGGCAGACTTTGAGAATGATTGAGTGCACTGGATTCACAATGCTGTTTCCTGATTTTTGATGGAGTTGCATTTTAGTCCTAACTAGATGTGTTAAATGTTTTGTAATGCACAAGGGATTTGATGGAAGTGACTTATTGATTTAAGTCAGCCACTGTATTTAATCAGATCATATATGTACTGCCGGCTGGAGATGGAAATATGCCTAATTAAATATCGAAACATGGGGCCAAAAATCTTGCTAGACATTTCCTTGTGACAAAAAGTCTTAGTGGATTTAAACTTTGGTTAAGTATGTAAATCAAGCAGCTGACAGGCTTTCCATTTGTTCGATTAATCATTCTGTGAGCTTATTTTTCTTTAGATTTATGTACATTGTTTTTTCTGGCATTCATGAATCATACCAGAGGCCAGCATGTTTTTTTCATGAAGGAATGAGGTTAAATTATCAGTGCCTTTTATGTCTTGTTTGTCTATCTGGGCGGGCAGTGAGATAATATTACAGTCCCTTCCCCAAGGGCCTCTCCCGGTCAGGGGTATTGATGGTCCGGTATGGCAGAGCCACAATAGTTTGAGGTTGGCTGACAGTCCTTATCCTTCACCACACCCCGGCCCACAGCATCCTTCATCTGTATGTGACTAACAGACTAAACGGTTAAGAGGAGTGAGTGTAGGGACTAGGAATGGCAGAGTACATGGTACTTTTACTACTTTCTACCGATAACCGGAAGGCTCGGCCCAGAACACTTGCCTGAGCGGTTCTTGTATTCTAGTATTTGTTTGAATGAGGATACGCTTTTAGGCATAGTGTTACTGAGGTTCTGTTACGTTTAGGGAAATGGTTGGGTTTAGGCATAGTTTTACTGAGGTTGCGTTTAGGAATATAAACTGGAGATATTGGACTTCTCGACTGTCTCTTTTTCACTGCATCGTTATCAGTCATTTAAAAGCTTAGAAATTGTGAATTGTGTGTCTTCAAGGTTCAAGGAGTTTTATTGTCATTCCATACAAGTACAGACCTGATTACCCAGGTCCTGGTCAGGCATAAAATAAGTAAAATACAGTACGTCTAAAATAATTAAATTAATTTGGCTGGACTCTCCCATATCGTTCAAAATTCATTATCAAAAGGCATTTTTAAGAACCTGAGGTGTAGCAGAGAGTATAGGGAGCCTATTCAGACAACAGTGCTACTCGCTCACTGACCAGTCTCTCTCACAGTGATGGTGTGTGACACATGATATGTGGTTCCTTCCTGTAGAGGGGTGGCATCCTGACCAGGGGCAGGAAACTTGATGTTTTAATTAATTTGCCACAGTGGCCAAACTGGCTACTGGCCATGGCTAATGGCTTGAAAATGTACCAGCCATTTAAAATTGCAAATTGAACTCCCAAACTGTGGTTGAAATGAACAAAATCATTTGCCAAGAAGTGCTAGCCTGCCAGAGCCAGTGTGTGGCTGATCTGTTCCCACTCCTTGTACAAAATAAAAAAAACACATACTCACTATTCACTTGACAGATCCTGCTTAGCAGAAATACATTTTCGAGGTATACTGGCCGGCAGTGGCCGCTGGACATGCGATGAAAGGAGGACACCAAAAAAGCGTTTACTGTAATGTAGTAACTGCAGGGAAGAAGTCAATGTAAGTATCAGACAATGTCAACTTGAGTTTAACCAGTTGAGGGTATGGAAGTGGTATTTGGTTTGAAGATTCTAGTTTTCTTTTTTCCTAACCTTGCCCTTTGCAGTCTCTCCTCATTGTATTTAGTCTTCTCAGTCTCCTCATAGTTTTATCAGTTGAACTGATAAAACCATCTGAGAAGTTGAGATGTTTGATGTTGAGTTAACCGTGGCAATCATGGCTTGTCCTCGGCTGACCCTAGTATCCAGGATTCAGCTGTGGTTCCTCTGGCACCTAACGGAAGTAGGTGGACCAGTGTCACTCTTGTCTGCCTTGCACGTTATCAACCTGAACCTCGTTATTCGTTCTTTCCATAACACCTCCCAACACTCACACCGTTTGGCACCAACCAGCTGACCTTTTGTAAGTTGCAAAGTGTTACAATGTTATATATATATATATATACATAAAACTGCATTTTTTTGGTGTGTTAATCATTCCCAGAGTGCAATGTCAGTATGGTTTATTCTCTTAACGTGTTTGAGAGTGCGTGGTCCAGAGGGGTAACACTGCTGTTAGCAGTGGCAGCGCTGCATGGCTGCTTCTACTTCATCTGAGGAGAAGTCCCCTTCTCTGAATGCTGTCAGCCAGGGCAAGTTGTTCAAAGACTGAGACTTTCAGGTGCTCCACTGTCTCTGCCCGGCAACCAGGACCATTCTCCATCAATTATAAATGACCCCTGACTGTGGGAAAGAGACAGAAGTTCCAGTGCAATATTTCTGTCCTTGTACATGTGTACACTCTTGCTCACTTTCTGTCTTGCTTCATGTTTTTCCCTTCTGCTGATCTGCTCTACCTCTTGCCCACTCCACACACTCACACAAACTTGAAACTACTCTTCCTTCACATCCCCTGCTGGTTATTGCTCTCTATTTCTCCTCCCAGCCTCTCTCTATTGGCTACTCTGCCTGTTGTCGTAGGTAGTGCAGGCATGGCAACAGGACATGCCCCTTTGAGCAGAGAGAAGGTATCATTCCGGTTGTGGGAAGAATCACTCACTTCTATCTCTCTCCCTCTCCATCGTACTTGTTTCATTCCTTCACTTCACCACAATAACACAGGCAGAGCAGCTTCCCTGCCGCTGTATGACTCAGTGTTATCTCCATGCAGTGTGGCTTTTCAGCCCTCTGTGTGTTCTTTGCAGAGCAAGTGGCTTTAAGTTGGCCTTGTCTCAGCAGCACTTTGAATGGAAAGCAGCTGGCAGCTGATATCGTTTCTTGGGTGCATATTTTAAGAGGGTCATGCCGGTTTTGATGATGCCTTGCCTTCCAGTATTTTTGAGGGGCGCCAGCCGACCTATATTCAGCTATAGTGTAGATTTTGTCCTAACGCAAATAGTAAATGCCATTGACAATTAATGGAAAATTTACGTCGTATGAAGACGAGCAAATTGGCTGATTTGTCCTAACAAACATTATATGCCATTGACAATGAATGGAGAATTTACAGTACGGCATGTGTCTGGGACTCTGGGCAAATCGGTATTTTTGTTAAATTCCTATTGACAATGAATGGAGAATTTACGTCGTAGGTGTCTGAGCAAATCAACATGTTACGTCATGATGTACGATGATAACTAAGAGCGCCCCTCACTTCACATGGGTGTGATTTTTCTTACAGTGATGTCTTGTAAGCAACATCCACGTCAAGGGTTTTCAGTAAAGTATACGGACGTAAAACTGCCAAATCATGAGCATAAGAAGGGGGTGAAAAAATGGTGTCTAGAACGAATGCCAGTCTTCCTCATGTCTGCCCTTTATCCCCCCCTTACCTCCTGTGTGTCTTAGGAAGCTGGTTCTGGGGGTGAGACCAGAGGACCAGACTCGATGAGTTTCCAGCGAAATGACAGAGAAGTCAGGGCAGAGCAGCACCAAGGCAAAGGATGGCAAGACAAAGTATGCAACCCTTAGCCTCTTCAATACCTACAAGGGCAAATCTCTGGAAACCCAGAAAACTGCAGGTGAGTTCACACACTGCCACTCTTATCTGCATGCAGACACGTGCATACATACTGTACACGCACTACTATTAATATCAGCAGAATTAAATACCCTACCATTGCCAGCGAGTGAACTGTGAGGCACACAGTGTTTGACTTTGCATTCATTGATAGCGGGTAGACACTGGTTTCGTTTCATTACACACAGACTCAGACATTGCCTGTCTTGCTCAACTCACTTAAGGCATGGTCATGAATCATGATATAGAAAATCAATTTCGTACGCACTGCAAACATGCGTGTCACTATCCACAGTCCTCACTGTATAGTGCCTTGCTGGATAATTTTATAAAATGGCATGAAATCAATAAAAAGGGTAGTTATCATGTGTCTGTGTGTGCGCGTGCAATCTCGCAAACCGAGTTTTGTATTTTCATAGGTGTTGTTCTTTCATTTTATAGTGGAAGTCAAAGGCAGTTGGATCGGGCTGAAACCTTGCACAAGTAGTATGACGTAATCTCACGTAACACTTTCTTTACATTCTAATATTGTTTTTGTCCCTGATTGCAGTGGCTGCCAGACATGGGCTCCAGAGTTTGGGCAAAGTTGCTGGCAGCCGGCGCATGCCCCCTCCGGCCAGCCTGCCCAGCTTGAAGGCGGAGAACAAGGGCAACGACCCAAACGTCAACATCGTCCCCAAGGACGGCAGCGGCTGGGCATCTCGACCTGAGGGAGGGGAGGAGAGGTGACATGAATGACACGTGTACTGTACACGCTCACACATACAAAACCAACACTAACACCCTCGCATATACGCCGCTAACGGTACCCCCTAAACTGAGGCAGCAGAAAAAACGTGTGTGTATGCAGTGTCATGTTTGTTGCAGTGTTTCATATTTTTGCACACACAAACACACCTACATATGATACAGCTCTTTCCCCAAGAAATGTGACTCCTCCTTTGTGACTCCTCTTTGACGTCCAACCCCTATTGTTGTTTTTTGCACCACAGGCAGCAGGAGACTCCCCCGCCCCCGACCAAAGCACCAGCCCCCCCAACTCCGGAGCTTTCCATTGGGGGTAGCCGCTCCTGGGCCAACAGCAAGCCACAGACACAGCCAGAAGGTGAGTAAGATCCTGACTAATTCTCCCCGGCGTTTAACGTGCTCACATAACATGCATGTTTCATCTCGGGATGTGAACGACTCGGTTTGTCGATTTGTTTCCCCCTTTTTTGTGTGCTGTACAGCAGTTGAGGAGAGCACAACTGTGCATTCCTTTAAGCAACACAACTTCTACACCTGCAATTTGCATCAAAGCCCCAACAATAACTAAATAAATAGACTTTTTGTAAACAAGCGACACACAAGGCTTGAATGACTCATTACCTGGGTAACATCTTCTGATAGTTGTACTTGAATGTTGACATGAAAAACTACGTAGTAGGTACGCTCTTCCGGCATACCAGTGTAAATTATTCCGCCCTCCCGTCAACACACATCGCTCCAACGAACTGCAGCAGCCAATATTTTTTTAATATCTATGGGTGCAACCACTCCATTGAACAGCAATATGTGTCCCTTTGTATGCGTGTGTGTATGTCTGTTTAGAGTACCAACGGGTAACAAAGTGGTGCTGTTGAGCTTCACACTGTGCACAGGTGCATGATGGGAAGCTGAGTGTTTAGCAGCCATGTGGCACTGTTGAGCTTCACACTGCACAGGTGCATGATGGGAAGCTGAGTTTTTAGCAGCCATGTGGTGCTGTTGAGCTTCACACTGCACTGAGTTTTTTACAGCCATTACATGATTTTGGGAGTGACAGTAGAGTAGAGGGACCCCCACACGGTAGCTGTCATTTCTCAATTGTTTCGGACCCGGGGCGGTCCCCATAAAAGTGACAGTGATGTCACTTTTATGCGATACTGAAGGAGCACAGACGTATGCCGAAGCTGGTTATAAAGATACCAAGGATTCGACAGTGATGTCACTTTTATGCAACACTGAAGGAAGAGCAGCACGGCCAACTGGTATAAGAATAACAGTCCCGAGTAGCGGCTCTCCACCGCTTCAAACACCCAGTGCACCCCCACAGATCAACTCGTCAACGGCGGGGCTTTCCTAGAACTCGGTGGGATCAATAATAACGCGTCAAAGACACCGCAGATCCAGCCGACAACGGGGAAAATGTTTTTTCGATTATAGATTTTTGGAGTCTAGATGATAGACTTTTTCTCCACATCCCTAGTTTAATCATGAAAAAGGTGCTCAGTCTCATGTTGCTGACTTTGAATGAATGAATTTGAATCAAGCCTAAAACCTAGCTATCTCTACACTGTATTGTATCATGAAACAGAAATGCCAATGACTACCTGTGTTGAGTTCTGTAGTGTTTTTTCACTTCATTAATAGAAAGACATGAGAACGGCTGAGCATTGAGAGTTCATTATTCCACTGGAGACCAAACTGTTGTGTGTAATGATGGCATCGGCTTAAATGCCAAATAAGTGTTTTTTACACTATGCCGAAGTCTGTGCCGAAATGGCGTTTTTTTGGCTGCCTGTACTGTACCCACCTAAAATGTATCCAAAGGATTTTTCTGTGAGTGCTGGTGATCCTTCAACTTTTGATAATGGCTGCGTCTTGTACAGGGGTTCCTCGTGTGAGCAGCCAGTTCCAACAGGAGTTCCCCAGCTTGCAGGCGGCCGGTGAGGCGGAGAAAGCAGAAGGTCAAGACGAGGAGCCTTATGGACCTGGCCCCAGCCTTAGACCTCAAAGTATGGCTGCCTACTTTGGCACACAAAACCCACATGCACACAGGATGTACATTGTCTCACATAAACATTGTCTCAGTGCATGTTTATTGATTGCTTCCTATTTGGCTGCTGCCCGGGGATCATGCTCTCCTTGACAATGAGAGTAGGTCAAGCAAAATCAATATCTGTGCATTCTCAATTTCTCCTAGATGTGGGCAGCTGGCGCGAGGGAGGTGGGAGGAATCTGATCACTGCGCCCAGCCCCCCCGAAATGGAGAGTAGGGCACCCGAGGAGGTCAGCACAGGCCTCGGCACCTCCTCGCCCCCTGGGGAGATTGAGGAGCCGGGCCGGACCCTGGCCTGTGATGGCCAGAGGGAGAAGAGGGAGACCAGGGAGAGGATTCCCCTGCCGGGTCCCCCGCAGCCCAAACTCAATGGGGGGCAGCAGCCTCCTGCAGGCGCACCACCTCAATTCCAACCTCCGTTCCGGAGCATGATGCCACCTTATGTAAGTTTCAACATGATGAACATGTCCTCTGTATGAGTTGGTTCATAAATCATATACTTAAAGGACCACTTTTCAACCTATCTTCATATAATCGGTCCTCACTAATAATCATGAAAAAATGGCACGATCTTTTTCTACTCAGTCTGTGTCACATAGGACGGCTGTGGACAGTTTAGAAACCGTCTTCCAGTGACATCATCATTAGGCAGATTTAAACAATAATCATGTGTCTGTGTGTGCCAAAAATATTTAGATTTTCGTTATCGTGAGAACGATGGCTTCCATTTTCGCATTGCAACTTATTTTTCATGATTATTATTGAGGACCTACATATTATATGATAGGTTGAAAAGTGGTGAATTGGTCCTTTAATTTCTGGATTTGGCTGGATTTTTTATGACTAATTCCAGAATATATGATTCTCTCAAGAAATTGGTAAAAAGAAAAAAAGCTAAGCTCAAAACAAAATCATTATCACTCAAAATCATAGTCTGTTGCTGCTCTGCATCAACTGCCAAAAGAATCTTCTTTAATCACTTGTCAACAGGGCTGTTAACTTCAACATGTATTTATATAACACACAAGCGAGCTCCAAAATGGAAAGACGAAAGTGGAACAAGGAATATCTGCCAAAATTAGACAAATTCTGTTTTTCTACTCTGCATGCGTGGCATTTCTGATAATTCTGACTCGGTCTCCATCACTACAACCCACAACATGGGGCACATTATGGACGTGGACGACTTCGCCGAGCATAGAATGACCAGATTGCTGCAGTGGGGCTGCTACTAGTTCTCAAATGTTTTCGTGCCAACCAACCCCCAAATTCATATATATTTGGCCTCAATCTGAAAATGTTTTGTGCCAGGGACCCCCAGAAAAGAATATTCAACCTTTAAAAAAATGGCAGATGTACAAGGTGCGCTTGTAGATCTGTCATTTTTGAATAGCCAACATATTAATGGATAAAGTGATTTAAATGATAGTGTTATTTTGCTTCTTTCTCTTTCGATTTCAATCAATATGAAATAGGCCATCGTTAATCGTGTATCTTTAAAAAAGAAACCCTGCTGTGCAGTGGTGATATGTGTTTTGCAATGATTTATCAAATGTTAGAAATCATGTGAATTCAATGCACAGTATCGATGCTTGTGAGCCGCATAGTTAAGTGTGTTCATGTTGTTAATCTATGTAACGACGTCAAGCACTAATGGGTTATTTACCACTGTAACACTACAGTGTGTATCTTGGCATGCATTGAAAATTTATATGACCACTGACCAGTAAAATTGACATGTCTAGACATTCTGTCTGGCAGTTTAAAATCCTGGCGTGACCTCTGTACTGACTATATTTTCAGTGTGACAGCTCTTTGTGATGGTCTAAAGATTCATTGGTGTTTCTATGCAGATGTTCCATGCCTATCCTCGAATGCCGTTTGTCCCAGGGCAAGCAAACTTCAGATTCCCTTCGCAACAAGATGGAGCCAAGTGAGTTCACAGCCCTCCATATGTTCAAACAGCCTGACAGTAGTCTGATGACTGCTGTTACCTAATGAACACTACTGGTTTTTCAGCCCATAACACCCCAAAAGTATCCTTGGGAATCGACTGTTTCCAAGCCATGTGGCCCACAGGTTAGGAGCCCGTCTCAGTTTCCTCTGTACTTGAAGGGTTTTCAGGCCAAGGACCCCTTTGCAGAGAGAGTGAGATGAAGCAGGGACCCCCCACTATACCCACTAAACATAGATGTGTTTGACAGCACCATCCTTGTGTAGCGTTGTGTTGGATTCATGTTAATGTGCATTTTCAGACAGTTAACCACTTAAACAGTCAATATTTAGAAAACTTGTACTTGGTCTGCTCTTTTCCTGCGCCTTTCCCCCCTACACCAAACCTCTTTGCCGGAAATGGTTGATCTGCAAGCTCACGTCTTGTGAGGCGTTGTGAGCTTGTAGATCTGCTATTTTCAGCTAAAGTTCCCCTCAGTAAAGGGATGCTAGGGTATCAAGTGATTAATGTAAAAAAGAACACAACTTATTTGGTGGCCCCCCTCTAGCAGGGGGTTATAGACTGTTATAGACGGCTCCGACCTGCATTGGGCCACAAAACATACTGTTCATTACAAACAAAAGCTGCATTAAAATGACTGTCTTTGCTGTTTGCTCAGGGCCCCTCGGCCTATTCGGCCTCCCCAGGGTCCCCCTCAGTCTTGGCACCAGGACCCGGACCGACCCTCCATCATCAGTGCTACCGAGCTCAAAGAGTTGGACAACCTGGACACGGAGGCCGACGAGGGCTGGGCTGGTCAGTAGCTGATGGATTCATTGATGTATTGACCCCATTAAGGCATTGATGTATTGACCCCATTCTGTACGGGAACCCCTTTTGGTGTTTTAAGCATTGTTATGCTTTAGCTATTGAAAAATAGCAGTTCTACAACCTTGTACGTCTGTTATTTTTGAAAAATCATGAAAATGTGGTGTAAATCTTTGAATATATATTATTTCAGGTCTGTGGCCAATTACATATCATTTTTGGGGTCCTTGACATGAAATATTGAGCACCACTGATACAGAAACATAGGTATTTCAGAAAACTGGATTTAGAAGATTTTTATTTCGACGTCAGGCCTATATGGGTTAAATTGCATATTCTATTATCTCTATCTACTATTGTGTTGGTGAATAGAGACAAAGTTATGCCAGCGAGGAGGGATAATATGGAACGCCATACTATGGATGATGTTCTGGGCAACGGTGTTCTAATCAGGCAGTACAAAATATATTACATAAGATTTGTATTTTGTTTTAATTATAAGTGATTTTTAGAAGGAGGCAGATGCGCACCTCAAATGTCTGAAGGTCTTGCGACCGAAACGTCAACTTGATACAGACAGACAGTGTGTGGGACATTTCTTATTTTAAATGATAAAATAGAAAGGAAATTACTTTAGTTAGCTTGACAGGGAACTGGCCTCTTGTCTTATACTACTACTATTTCTCTTTCTGTCCAGGTGCCCAGTTGGAGGTGGACTACACAGAAAAACTTAACTTCAGTGATGACGAGGAGAACCAAGCTGCTAAGGAGAAAGGAGAACATTGGTAAACCATTTGGCTTTGTTTCACGATTTGTCTCGTATAGCGGATAATTTTTAGGCGGTGGAGGTTTTTAACTGGAAATGATTTATTTTCCAGGGAAAAGGAATCGATGGGTAAAATGGAGCGTATGAGATCTCGGACATCAGACAACCAGGAGGGTTGGAAGGAAGGGTCGGGGGACCGTGGAGCGCCATCTCCTGGCAGCATGGGGCAGTACAATAAATGTGCACCTCCACAGGACTATCAGGTGGGACTGATGTGCACAAAAATAGCATACAGCAATTATGTACTTGTGTTCTCAACGTGCTTATTATCATTTTTTCCTATTGATGGTCAAATGTGCAAAAAAATGTGAAGGTGAATGATGATAATAGCTTAGTTTATGTAACATGCAAAATGTCCTATGACATGCATCCTGACTTCTGTGCTTGACATTGTTTGAATACCTTATTATCATTAGAATTAGTAGTTTTGATAAATTGTTCCCTTCTTTATGGTCAGGGTCGTTCGGTGAGTGGCGTTTCCCACCGTGGGGCCAAACCACTGACCGCCGCACCGCCTGCTGGCGAGGAGGACTCGGAGGCCTGGCGGCTGAAGCGCAAGAAGCAATCGGACCTCTCTGAAGCCGTAGAGCGAGCCAGGCTGAGACGAGGCGAGGAGGAGAGACGGATGGACGAGCAGCGGCTTGCCGCATGCGCCGAAAAACTTAAACGCCTCAATGAGAAACACAGGCCGGTATCCGAGACCAAACCCACACCACCACCCGCCGCCGCCGCCGAGGCCACCAGTGAGGAGAGCGGAGCCCTTCGAGAGGCAACGCCTCCGCCATCGGCTCCGACCCCTGCTTCCAGCCCTGCCCCCCCTTCTATGCCCATTGCACAACCCCAGCCCCCTCCTCTGCCGGACAGGGAGAGAGAGAGGGTGGAAAGAGAGAGGGCAGAGAGGGACTTGGCAGAGAGGGACTTGGCAGAGCGGGACTTGGCAGAGCGGGACTTGGCAGAGCGGGACTTGGCAGAGCGGGACATGGCAGAGAGGGACATGGCAGAGAGGGACATGGCAGAGAGGGACATGGCAGAGAGGGACGTGGCAGAGAGGGACGTGGCAGAGAGGGACATGGCAGAAGGAGAGAGGGAGACGATGGAAAGGGAGAGAGTGGAGCCCATCGTGGAGGAGGAGGTTGACTTGGTGCCCTGCCAGCCCATTTCCCCCGTCCCCTCCCCTGTCCCCGTGCAGAGGCCCGTCGTCTTAACCCCGGAGCCTCCGAGTGGACCGGAGGACTCCTTGGCCGAAGAAGGGCCTCTGGAGGAGGAGAACCAAGCTGACAGGAACCCCACTCCTATCCGAGACTATTTCAACATAGACGACAGCAGAGGTTAGCTCACTCATGGAATCTGATACATGTGTGAAAGATTTAGATATCATTGTTGTCAGGCCTAAACCTAATGTCCATATTCTAACTTTTTGTTTATTGTTTTGTACATTAATGCACGATTACTTCCAAATACATTTATGTTGTCTGTATGCGTGTGTTCCCAACAGTGGATGAGCCCCACCTGTCTGTGCCACGTGTGGAACCCCCTCCTGGGGAGGACAGCCCTGTGGTACCCCCAGAGCTGGAGGGAGAGGCTGGGGCCGCCATGCGGCCTGCTCTTACCTCGGGATACTCCAAACAATTCCAAAAGTCTCTGCCTCCTCGCTTCCTCAGGCAGCAGGTGTGTGTCTGTATAGAGCAACCTGTACTCATCTCCCTCCTGTATGTCAAGCGGTGGAATGACCTCCCCCAATCTTACAACCACAGTCTCAAAACACTTCTGACTCCACCTCACCCCCTAGCACTCCTTATTTCTTTGTATCAGTACTTACTATTTAGATACACTTTGTCTTTAGGCCAAAATTGTAAATTGACTTAATTTCTAACCATGTTGTCATTGTTCTTGGTCTCACACAGGAGCAGATGAAACAACAGCAGTGGCAACAGCAGCAGCAGCAGCAGACTGGACGTTCCGTATCCCCCTCAGGTGGTGGAGTAGCCCCACCATCCCAACAGCAGCAGCAGCACCGCTCCATGTATCAGCCCATGGGCCCCCACCACCAACACCTGGCCTCCATGGGCTTTGACCCCCGCTGGATCATGATGCAGTCCTACATGGACCCGCGGATGATATCAGGGCGACCGCCCATGGACATGCCACCTAGCATGCATCCTGGTTAGTAGTGACATGCCACCTAGCATGCATCCTGGTTAGTAGTGACATGCCACCTAGCATGCATCCTGGTTAGTAGTGACATGCCACCTAGCATGCATCCTGGTTAGTAGTGACATGCCACCTAGCATGCATCCTGGTTAGTAGTGACATGCCACCTAGCATGCATCCTGGTTAGTAGTGACATGCCACCTAGCATGCATCCTGGTTAGTAGTGACATGCCACCTAGCATGCATCCTGGTTAGTAGTGACATGCCACCTAGCATGCATCCTGGTTAGTAGTGACATGCCACCTAGCATGCATCCTGGTTAGTAGTGACATGCCACCTAGCATGCATCCTGGTTAGTGACCCATGGACATGCCACCTAGCATGCATCCTGGTTAGTGACCCATGGACATGCCACCTAGCATGCATCCTGGTTAGTAGTGACATGCCACCTAGCATGCATCCTGGTTAGTAGTGACATGCCACCTAGCATGCATCCTGGTTAGTAGTGACATGCCACCTAGCATGCATCCTGGTTAGTAGTGACATGCCACCTAGCATG
Source organism: Protomyctophum bolini (assembly GCF_963924005.1). Taxonomy (NCBI): domain Eukaryota; kingdom Metazoa; phylum Chordata; class Actinopteri; order Myctophiformes; family Myctophidae; genus Protomyctophum; species Protomyctophum bolini. The sequence goes on along the minus strand of NC_137869.1, from coordinate 26,085,475 downwards.
CATCCTGGTTAGTAGTGACATGCCACCTAGCATGCATCCTGGTTAGTAGTGACATGCCACCTAGCATGCATCCTGGTTGGTGACCCATGGACATGCCACCTAGCATGCATCCTGGTTGGTGACCCATGGACATGCCACCTAGCATGCATCCTGGTTGGTGACCCATGGACATGCCACCTAGCATGCATCCTGGTTAGTAGTGACATGCCACCTAGCATGCATCCTGGTTAGTAGTGACATGCCACCTAGCATGCATCCTGGTTGGTGACCCATGGACATGCCACCTAGCATGCATCCTGGTTAGTGACCCATGGACATGCCACCTAGCATGCATCCTGGTTAGTGACCCATGGACATGCCACCTAGCATGCATCCTGGTTAGTAGTGACATGCCACCTAGCATGCATCCTGGTTAGTAGTGACATGCCACCTAGCATGCATCCTGGTTAGTAGTGACATGCCACCTAGCATGCATCCTGGTTAGTGACCCATGGACATGCCACCTAGCATGCATCCTGGTTAGTGACCCATGGACATGCCACCTAGCATGCATCCTGGTTAGTAGTGACATGCCACCTAGCATGCATCCTGGTTAGTAGTGACATGCCACCTAGCATGCATCCTGGTTAGTAGTGACATGCCACCTAGCATGCATCCTGGTTGGTGACCCATGGACATGCCACCTAGCATGCATCCTGGTTGGTGACCCATGGACATGCCACCTAGCATGCATCCTGGTTGGTGACCCATGGACATGCCACCTAGCATGCATCCTGGTTGGTGACCCATGGACAAGCCACCTAGCATGCATCCTGGTTAGTGACCCATGGACATGCCACCTAGCATGCATCCTGGTTGGTGACCCATGGACATGCCACCTAGCATGCATCCTGGTTAGTGACCCATGGACATGCCACCTAGCATGCATCCTGGTTAGTGACGTGCTGCATAGGTGTGCACTAGCCTCGCGTAGCCTGCCTTCATCTGCCTATGATAAATATTGCCCCAGGCAATTCTTGCCCCTCTCAATTGTCGACGAGCCAACCAGATTCTGGAACCAGGCTATAACCAACCGGGGCCCAGTATTCAAATATGGGCCAGGACATTGCAGGAAAAAATATATAATACTGTGAGGGACGAGACTAATATCCACGCAGTGATATTGGTATCGCTATGTGTGTGCAGTCGCAGAATTGGGGGGTGAAATTCAGGGAATCCTTGTAGCTGTTACAGTTTGCGAGGCACATGACCCATTTGTCATGGTTTGCAATCCAGCCCATAAGTTAGCAAACTGTTCTACCCTTTAGTTTTTTTGTCATTCCCACATTATCCTATACTGTCCTATTAACCCATTTTGGACTGAAGCCGATTCTAAAAAGCCTTCTAAATCCTGACCTGTATATCTGAAAAACTTCAAATATTTATATAGCGCCATCAATTTCTTGTCATTTTTTGAATACTGTACAGAACCCCAAGAGGGGTTCCTGTCCAGAAGGGTTAAATAAAGCAGAAATTCCAGTAGAAACGCACAACCAAATCAGTGTAATGGTAATTTAGGGATGGGACGATTATTGTAAATCGATTTGTGCAAGTGAAGTGTACCAAATGCGCTTTTACAGGTCCATTTGTAGCTCAACAAAAAGCTAATTCTTCCTAGTGTATGTAACGGAGGACAATTTCACGATAAATGTAAATCTCTGCGATACCATTATTGTGACCGTTCTTTTATCACGATAAACAATGGTTATCCCTAAACGGTATCTTCTGTTAATTATAAATACTGTCGTCCTGATATCATGCTTCCTCCATTTGCTGTCCTCTACAGGGAGGATGCCTCCTAAGCAGATTGTGCGCAGGGATCCCGGAGACAACTCGAGCTCCAGTTCGGACTCCTTTGACCACTTGACTCGACCCAACCGAGACCACGGTCTGCCCTCGGAGCCACGAATGGTGTGGGGCTCTGAACCATATCCTCAGTCAGAACCCTTACCGTCTGTCACTCCTCCCATAGGTCGGGATGACGGCAAGGAACCCAGGTGAGAATGCACAGCAGAAAGTTTAAATAACAAGGGGGTTGCACAGATCCAGTCCCTCCCTCGCTGGTGCTGGACTAAAGGTTGATGCATAGCAGAACACCTTGATCCTTTATTGGTTGTTCCTTTTTGATAGTTTTCTGAATACAACTCTCATCCCCATGTTTTTCTTCTGCAGGATGGACTCTGGTTTAGATCTGGACAGGGGACTTTCACCCATGTACCAGCAAGACCATAGCTCACTGGACTCTCGTAAAAAGGACTTCTTTCGGGACCCCACAGAGTCCTTGTCTGCGTTCGGCCACGTCCCAGAGGATGCCCCTGGGCCTCTGGACAGGGCACCGGTCAGCTCTGGCTTTGACCCTGAGGAGCCAGGCCTTCCCAGTGGAGAAGAGGTGGAAGCCCTCGGCCAAGCCATGCTCCAAAGGAGTGTCTCTCACGGCTCCAGCCACTCCCTCAAATTGGATGAGCCTAGGTTCGATGGTCTTCCCCTGGGAGCAAAATCACTAGAGGTCCAGGACTCAGGGGAGAGGGCAGAAGATAAATCGCGAAATGAGTCCTTCTCCCAGGCTGCCGTGACCAACAACAGGGCTACGCCGCCTGCCGATGGCCTCCACAAAGCAGAGAAGCTGCCCTTGCCGGCTCCTAATAAACAAAAGGCTGAGCTGCGCTGGGGTGGGAGGTCTGGGACTGGGCGTAGGGAAGGACCCGGGGGAGAGAGACCTCTCCGCAGATCTGGGCCAATAAAGAAACCTGTTCTAAGGGACATGAAAGAGGAGAGGGAGCAGAGGGAGGAGAGAGAGAAGAGACACGAGAGAGGAGAAAGGGGAGAGAGACCGAAGAAGGAAACGGTGGCCAAAGCACCCTCTGCAGCCGCGGCTGTGTCCGAAGGCTCCAGGCCTCAGGGTGAGGGGAAGAGAGAAGCTGCAGAGGAAACGCCCTCCTCTATCTCTCAGAGACCCAGAGACCCTCAGCTTTCATCTGGAGCCCCAACCTCTTCCTCTCAAGAAGAGAAAGCAGACAAGCCACCAAGCAATGACAAGCACCATGAGCCTAAACTGCCCTCCAGGAAAGAGTCAAACCTGCCTCCACGCTCTTACAGACGAGAGGAGAGGGAGAGGGAACGGGAGAGGGAGATGGGCAGGGACAGGGAGATGGACAGGGACAGGGACAGAGAGAGGGATAGGGACAGGGACAGAGAGGGGAACTGGCCCATTGATCCCAATTTCAAAGCACGTGGCCGAGGGGAGTACTATGCCAGGGGGCGGAGCTATCGAGGGACCTACGGAGGGAGGGGAAGGGGAAGGGGGGAACGTGGTCGCAGCAGAGGAGACTACCCTTACCGGGAGCCTAGATCACGCTCTGATCTTGCTCCTGGAGGTTCTGCTGCGTTCCGCAACCGCGAGGAGAGCGAGACACGGAGCGAGAGCTCAGACTTTGAGGTCATGCCCAAACGCAGGCGACGCAGAGGTTCCAACACGGATTCAGAAAGCGAGGGTGGGAGGGAGTCCGCCAGCGACACCGGGCCTTCGGACCGCGAGCCTAGCACCAAACCCAGCCGACCACTCAGGCGGGAATTGCCCGGGGAGGTGAGGCCTGGCCCACACAAGCCAGGCTTTGGCCCTCCTCACATGGGGGAGAAAGGTGGGCCACGAGGGGATGATGAAGGCAGGCCTAAGCCAGGCTTCCTCCCTAAAGGAGAGCCCTCCCGGCGAGGTAGAGGAGGGATGTACAGTAGACGAGGAGTGGCAAGGGAGCGCGGCGCCCCTCGTTCGGCTCCTCTCAGGCGGACGTCGGCTAGAGAGTCCTCCTCTCAGTGGCCCTCTAAACCCATGGAGACATTCAGACCTGAGGAAACAGAGTCCACGTCCTCCAGATACGATCGCCCTCACCATGACCGTGACCGACGCCCCCCACAATATGACAGTAAGAAGTTTGGTGAGGGAGCTCCCCAGAGCAACAGAGAGAGGCCCCGAAGGCCCAGACCAGCACGCCCCCCAAGGCAAGACAAACCCCCTCGCTTCCGTCGGCTGAAGGAAAGGGAGGCTGCGGGGCTGGCTGCTGGAGAGCCCGGCACCAGTCCTCCTGCCTCTCTACCGCCGGTGCCTGCCTCTTCTGCTGCAGCACCCTTTTCACTCTCCCCAACACTATCCAGAGCTCCAGGAACCCCCGTCACTGTGCCTGCAGAAGCAGGGGCCACTGCATCTGCTGCTGACCTTCCTTCCGCTGTAGAAGCCTGCTTGCCTGATACAGGCAGCCCTACTGTCACTGCCGTCGGCACCAAGTCACCCGACCTGTCTAATCAGAACTCCTCAGACCAAGCCAACGAGGAATGGGAAACTGCCTCTGAGAGCAGTGACTTCAACGAACGGAGGGAGCGCGAGGAGAGGAGGGGCGCACTGGAGGCCGCTAACGCAGCAGCCGCCGCCTCCTCTCCTCCAGCACCTGCACCTCCTCAGGGCTCCGTGACACCAAATAAAACCTCACCCGAAGGTGGGGTGACACCCAAACGAGAATTCCCTGGAGCTGCTGCAGCTAAGAGGAGTTTCTCCAGCCAGAGGCCTACAGAAAGACCGAACCGGAGAGGCAACAGCGGGGCCAAAACCAGCCGCAGCTACGCTGGCGCAAAGGGAGAGCGGAGAGGAGGAGGCCGAGCTGGCCGCAGAGGGTAAGTTACACAAAACAGGCTATTGTCTCTTCCGAAGCATTTAATACCATCTGCTGACATTACACAATGAAGTAGAGTCATTGAGCAGTGTACACTGAATACAACAGTTACTGTAGCGTTATTCAGCCACATTAGCAAGTGCATAGTAGTTCATGCAGTGTACTGTATTTCCCTGTAGGTTCTTCATAATTCATTACTCTAGTTTGTTGAATATGTTCTTTTCATCCCCCTCTATATCTCGTTCTCTAGGGCTTGGCTGTTATAATTGGCCATCAAAGTGTTTTCGTGTAGTTAAATATAGTCGACAGTGCTTATTTTTAGGCTGCTGCTCTCTGCCGTGGCCTTGCTGCTGGAGAATAGAATGAAAACAGTTTGTCCATCTGCCAACTTGTCTCAACACTCTAGCTGTGCCTTGCTTGGCATGTTCGGTTACTGAAACGAAATTACTCCAGACATGGACACAAATTGACCCTGAACTCGGAATAAAGGCAGTGCTATGTAAACATTCCTGATGAATTGTATGTCCATTAAATGGCTAATCAATCTAGCTGCATACTGTGTACTTACGTTCACTTACACAGGGGGAGGGTGTGATTATATAGAGTAAGAACTAACCCTTGGAATTGGTGGGCCAAGTTTGTGGATTCCTGGTGGTGCAGGTGGGTGCCCACCAGCCACCCCACCAATGTGGAGACTGGGGTTTGATTCATAAAGTGGGAAGCCGGCAAGGGAGGGCATTCTCTGTTACACCATATGCGACTCCTGCAGGTTGTTAAGCGGGTCATGGGTCCTCCTAATCAACACGCTTCTTGTTCCTCCGTCCTCCAGTCATGACCCTGAAATCCATTGAGTTCCGCCACCTTGAAGGATGTCTAAATTTATGTGCTTGTTGCGTTGCCTTTCCAAGTTGCTTGGAGTTAAGACACGCCAAGTGAATCATTTGCAGACCGTTTTGGACGGAACAAGTGACATTTGAATTGCAATCTCTATTTAGTTATTGGATACTGCTGCTGACTATCTCTTTGGGGCGTGCTATGGAATGATTTTTTTTAGTTTTTTAGTGCCCCTAAAAAAGTTTTATGCCATAACCCTGGTTGAAATGGCTTGATTGGATTTGTATATGTGACTTATGTTTTAATTTAATTATTCTCATGATCACATGTCACTCTGGTCATGTGCTACTGCTTAACAACATCCTCTTTATCTAGAGACTGTTTTGTCTCCTTTAATTCCTACACTATTAACCCTCGCCCACAGCAAACTACTTATTTGGCCTGTTTCCACCTGGTAACTAACTCACATCTGGTGTATTCAAATTATAATTGAACCAGGATAGAATTATTACTGCAAAAAATGTAAATGTGCTCACGACACATTGAAGGTCCATTCGGCCAAATGCAATTTGACCGTTGACAGGAACACGTGATCTCTGTAATTGCTTTTCTCATTACCTGCTCTGCTACCTCTCCTGTCCCTGTCTCTTAGTTTAACTAAAACTAAGATGAGAACATAATTTATGACTCCATTTGTTTGCGGGATCAATAAATCACTCCCGCGCAGGGCTCTACTCTGTTGTTCAAAGGAGATCAAAAACGGATCTTCTGTTTTGTTTTGGTCGGAACCTAGATATCATTACAATACGAACCTAGATATTTACAATACGGTTCAACAGTTCAATTTAATATTGAATAACATATCGGCATCATGGATGGGTTTGAACTTTGAAGAGAGACTGGCAGAGGAGTCTGAGGAAGTAAGATCACAAAGATGGGCAAAAGGTCTTAATTCATGGGTTGAGATTTCCTGAATGCTCAGACACAGGACAGCTGGTCAGTGAGCCAATGTATTGAGAGCTATGATAAGCCATGAGTCGTCATAGCTGGGGTTGGGATCCATAACCAATCCTATAGGGGGTTCCAAATGTACCCCAACAGGTCATACGTGAAGTCCACAAGTTCTAGAAACGATGGAACTGATTCTGCTTCCTCAATGTTGGATCCGGTTCATACGATTCCTCCGGATCCCAACCCTAGTCATAGTGATTAGCTTGTCTTATATATTATTTATTAAATCTGTGTGTTTGTCTCCGACAGGGCGGGAGGTCCGCAGAACCCAGAAGCGTTGGGTGGTGCGGGTCAGAGGCCTGCCAAAGATCAGTCTTCACGCCGCAAAGATGAAGCCAAACAGGCTGCCAAGAAACCTAAGGAGAACGCACTCTCTCAGTTTGACCTGAACAACTATGCCAGTGAGTGGACTTGCAAATGTTTACATGATTTCTTCCATGACATCTTGAAAAGGGTCTGCGTTCGTTTATTCACATTATTATTTTACGATGACACAGTAACGTGGGTTTCGGTGGCTTACGCAAACACTTGTGTTTTCATTATTGCAGTGTGTGTACTGTGTAGTTTTTGAGGCTGATGAGAAGGAAAAAATTGTTAGGTAAAAAAAGCAGTGCGACCGCAATGATCATGTTTTAGGGTTGAAAAAAATCACGGCAATCCCATCTTTAAATGATCCTCATTCACAGCCTTGTCTCATCTCTGAGAAGAAAAGCCTGCTAGTGACCTAATGCAGAGTGTGTTAATGGGCCGGGTTGTATACACTTCCCTCACGGCACCAGGTTACATGCACAGGGGATGTGAAGAAATCTGTAAAGTCTCAACGTAACTTCTTTTGGCGGTAGTTCTGCCAAATTCCAGTACAACTGGGTAGGTCTTGCCTATTCAGTATTTTAGCCGTGACTTGAGCGCCCCCTCCAGAGATACTTCCGGGTCATACTTTTGTGTCCCCATAGTTATACTGTGACGCTCCGTCGGACTAAATCTGAGACGAAAACAACCACCAAAGTCTAATTTTACCGCTTTCCTTGCAACAACAAAGCTACTGGTCTCCCAAATCTGTCTGTGACAGGCCGTCTGCCCCACACGGAATACTATCGCCATTTTATTTCATTGTGTCAACTAAATCCTCATTAATGCAAACTATAGATTCAACATACTCAACCCTGCACACATTCTAAATATGCCCCCGAAATGTACTGAGCAAATGGATTGTTACCACCTTCAATGATAATAATAGTCTTTATTGTCGCCACATCATATATTTTATTTGTCATGGACACTTGTATAGAACATTAATAATTCTACTCGAGTTGGAAGCATGAAGACCCATTTTAACCATTTTTAAAGCTTCCTTTCTGAAAAATAACGTCATTGTAAAAAGATTCACGCGTTTAGATATTCTATTTACAATGAGATGCAGATGGGATCTGGTGCCACTTGGATTATTATATATTATTATACATTTATAGTAGGATCAAGCAGTACCAGCAGCAACTACTCTACCAAGGCCTGAGTGCATTCTGATCATCTGTAACTGCCACTACCAAAACCCACCCCATCTCTGTCCCTTCCCTCAAGGTGTTGTGATTATTGACGACCACCCAGAGGTCACCACCATGGAAGACTCCCAGTCTAACCCCAACGACGACGGATTCACCGAGGTGGTGTCACGCAAACAGCAGAAACGCCTGCAGGACGAGGAGAAACGGAAAAAGGAGGAGCAAACCACCCAGGTGAGAGGAACCGTCCATTGACACACCGATGACTGATCTTCCAAAAAAAAGACATGAAGACGCCTATACACATCAAGGCACCCAGTGGTTTTGATTCTGATTTGAATTGTATACACGTCATTAGCATAATTACTGTTAAAACTCTTTGTGTGCCCGGGTACTTCAGCTACTAATATAAATGTTTCTCCCAACAGAACTGGGGAAAGAAAGGCTCTGGTGAAAAAGGCAGAGGTAGTGGAGGAAAGCTTCCACCTCGATTTGCTAAGAAATCGCAACAGCAGCAACAACAACAACATAAGCAACAAGAGCAGCAGCAAGCTGCCCAGCCTCAGCCTGCAGCAGCTCCTGTCCCCCAGCCCCCACCACCCGTCTCTGCCCCGCAGCATCCCCACCCAGCCCCCTCACAGCCTGCCGCCGCCCCTCCGCAGACTCTGGAAGGAACGGTCGCACCGCTACCCTCCATAGCGCCCGCTCCCGTCACCATGGACTTCACCTCCAAAACAACACTACCCCCAGCCCCCGCGCAGCCGCACAGCACTCTGGGTACGGAGCTGTGGGAGAACAAGGCCGCCGGCTCCACCGTCCTGCCTGATGTGAAGAAACGTGAGTAGCCCCCAGTTCTCTACATTGCATTAACCAATTGTTATGGGTTCACAGGTGAATTCACAGGTGAATATTCCAACATTCTTCTAAAGTATTTCATGAATAAATATAAAAATATCAAATAATTTCCTATCTTTTTTTTTTTTGGTTGTGGTGAAAAATCCACAAGCTCTCATTGAGGCGCTGTGCATTGTGAGCTGGTAGATCAGCTATTTTCTCTAGTTCATGTCCCGGCCAACGTCTAATTTCTCTTAGGTCTTGCGCTAAAACGTTTGGGAACCCCTGCTCTAGATAATGATTTTTATTTTTACATGTCTTTGATTAAGCGTTTCGGAAGATGCATTGGCTTGCTTCATATTGCAGAAAAGTACTACACGTGGGAGATTTTGTTTTTGTACAGTGAAAGTAATGTGACTGTATCTTTTCAGTTGGCCCAATCAGCCCTCCCCAGCCCCCCTCTGTTAGTGCCTGGAACAAACCTCTCACATCCTTCACCGGGACAGTCACCTCTGAGGTATGTCTTATCTTCACACGTTTTAGGTTTCAACTATTGTGTCATTGTGCTTTTATGAAAGCTAATGTGGATGAAAGAGAAATATTGTTTCATTTACAACAAAAAGAGGAGAAAAAAAAGTTTTTCTCTACTAGGGTGTAAAGTCCGGAACGGAGGGCGGAGTGGAGTTGGGTATGGACAGTATTCAGTTTGGAGCCCCCTCATCTGCAGGCAGCACAGACAGTGACGGGGTCCCAGCCTTGCTAGAGACTGTTTCAGACAACAAACTACCCGCTCCGAAAGAACAGAGACAGAAACAACCCCGAGCTGGGCCCATCAAGACACAGAAGGTACTGGTAAGTACTGCTTTGAAATGGACATAATGGTATGGTCTACCTACATTTTACTGAACTCCCAAATGACACCCTGTGAAGCCTTGAATACATTTTGTTTTAGTTGCATCCCTTAACAGTGAATGAAGAAAGAATTCAAAAACGTAGAGAATGTTCATGTGAAAAGCTTTGTAAAAGTCCTACGGTGAATAAAGAATCCAAAATCAAGATAAAGTACAGAATTGTTTGTCATATCTAATTAAAAGTCCTGCTTTTAAAGTGCTGATACCTGCTGACACCCTTATCTATCTAACAGAGAAGTTACCTTGGAGGGAGGTAAAAACAATCTTCTAATCTTTGAAATCTCTTTCCCAGCTCCCGGAGATGGAGCCCGTGGAGACCAAGGAGTATAAGCCGGGCCCCATTGGAAAAGAGCGCTCCTTAAAGAACCGCAAGGCCAAAGACGCACGTGGAGGTGAAGTCGAGGGCATCGAGGCGGGGGCGCCTGCAGGAGTATTAGTGAGCAGAGCCACTGACTCCAGCCCCCCCATCATCATTGACGCCACCGTCCCAGAGATTGGTGGACTCATCGAGGGCATGATCACGGTCCCCTCTGCAGAGTACACCAGCAACTCCAAGGTACAGCCAATGGATGTATATATCGTTGTGGTCGGGCAGAAACCACATATGTCCATATTCTGACTTTTTGTGAATTCATGCCCTACTAACCTACTTGATCACAGTGTCACACAAGTAGCAGATCTGCAAGCTCAAAACGTGTTTTTTTTAACCGCAACCCTTTCAGATGATGGCTTCAGTGTAACTATCTAGTTCTTGTGCATAAAGTGTTTGTACTAATGTCTCTCCCTCCAGGAGTCTGTAACTGACTACACAGCCCCTTCCTCCTCCATGGCTGACAGCGTTCCAACAGGAGTTAGCAAACTGGAGGACAGCCTGGTGGCCAGTGTGAGTACTACTGTATGGTTGCATGGCCTCATACTATGCACAGTCCCTAGATCAGTAGTTCTCAATACGAGTTCACGAGTAATCGTCAAGAAACAAATTGTTAGCTGTAGATGAAAACCAGCAGGTTCAAGATTGCTGTCATTTTCTAGCTAAAAGCAGAAAATAGAATTGAGCTCTGAGGGAATCAACCATATAGTAAGTGACCCGTTGGCAGTGTTTCCTAACGAGCTGTTATGTGACCTGAACACTAGGTGGCGCTACCCCACTCCTTGCCCCTGCCTCGGCGAGAAGCTCTGCAACAGAGCTCCAGCCTCAGCACCGTCTCCCCTGCTACTGTTGACCTCACACTGAAGGTACACACACACACACACACACACACACACACACACACACACACACACACACTGCTACTGTTGACCTCACACTGAAGGTACACACACACACACTGCTACTGTTGACCTCACACTGAAGGTACACACACACACACACACACTGCTACTGTTGACCTCACACTGAAGGTACACACACACACACACACACACACTGCTACTGTTGACCTCACACTGAAGGTACACACACACTGCTACTGTTGACCTCACACTGAAGGTACACACACACACACTGCTACTGTTGACCTCACACTGAAGGTACACACACACACACTGCTACTGTTGACCTCACACTGAAGGTACACACACACACTGCTACTGTTGACCTCACACTGAAGGTACACACACACACACACACACACTGCTACTGTTGACCTCACATTGAAGGTACACACACACACACACACACACACTGCTACTGTTGACCTCACACTGAAGGTACACACACATTCACTTGCTCACCTACTGAATCAGTCCTTAAAGTAACGTAATCGACGCAAGAAGACATACGCAACGGAGGGTGAGAGAAATTTCTTCCCTTGCGTCACGTCAGTTACGTGATCCGTCTCGATCCGTCCGCTTGGGATCGGAACGTAAGCAAGGAATTGCTTACGTTGCATTGCTAGGCAAGGGAGGTGCAATAAATGTTGCAGACGTCATGAACCTGGACTTGTTTGTGTGTCTCCTCCAGATGGAGTCGGCTCGTAAGGCGTGGGAGAACTCCCCCAGCCTGGTGGAGAAGAGTTCACCGGTCACCACCACCTCCCCCATCACCTCCTGCACCGCCTCCTACTCCTCCTTCTCGGCGTCCATGCCTCAGATTCCTGTGGCCTCGGTGACTCCTAGCACCTCGCTGACGGGTAACATTCCCCTCGAAGTACCTTCACGGTTCTCGTGTGCTTTTTATACTGCGTTTGAGTCACGAGAATGACAGTGTCATTAAAATGTAGAATGTTATTGTCCTGGAAAATGTGTGTATAACAAAGGGGTGGCTGTCGGGGTAGGGGAGAGCAGTATGTTCAGATCTACCTATGTCGCAAAAGTGGACAGGGATTTGTTTTTCTTATTCGTTGCCTCTGTCCTCCAGGCTCGGGGACGTACACCACTTCCTCCCTGAGCACCAAGACCACCACGGCCTCCGACCCCCCGAACATCTGTAAGGTGAAGCCCCAGCAGCTGCAGGGTGGAGGTCTCTCCTCCTCCGGCTGCGGCAGCAGCAGCTTCTCCCAGCTGGGCTGTGTGCCTCCCCTTCTGCCCCAGCAACAGCAGAGCCCACAGGTCTACGTCTCCCAGTCTGCAGCAGGTAGGAGAATGTTTCTCTTTCTAACATGATGTGCTGCTCTCTCAGGATCACAACAGTGCATTATCTCGAGCGGTCGGTAGGCCTGTCACAATTATTACATCATTGTCTAATAGCAATGATTTGAAATCACTTATTTTGCTTAATTGTCAAACTGTACAAGCTTACAAGTAGATCAGCTATTTCTGCTTTAAAGGACAACTAGTTCGTTTGTTTTTTTTCAACCAAGGTTCATGTTTTAGGTAGTTATTAGAGAAAGTAAAAGATGAGTTATTTTTTTCTTTAATTTGCTGCTTTCTTTCGTTTAGGGATATTAGCTGATTTTGTCAGGGGGGCGGGGGCATTCGAGCATGGGGCTAAATATGTATTGTTATAGCGATTTATTTTTGAGTGGTGCAACCACTCCCTTACGGAGCTGTGTGGCTGGCTGGCTGGGTGGGTGCATCTGAGCACATACGCATGTATTTTTCACCACCTGTGCGCAACCTAACACACACGCACATTTTATTAACTGTATATATGGTGATTTCGGGTGTGCCAGTACAGTACAGTAGAGGGACCCCCACACTGTAACTCTGTCATTTCTTAACCGTTACGGACGCGGGGCGGCTCGCTGGAATCGGTCCGGCACCTTGGGTGCGTTCCTGTGGTTGTAGTTTGAGAACCACTATAGAAACATAGGTTTTTCAGAGAAGTGTCAAGATTTATAAGACATTTGTAGAATCTGGCGTCAGTCCTAAATGGGTTAAAAAATATATTACGTTAGCTGTGTGATTACGAAGCCTAAAATGCAAACAAATGTTTAATTTGTAGCATGCTCCACTGTTCTATGCCAAAAACCCAATTAAACAATTATTTGTGTGACAAATAATCTTCAACTTAAATGTTGTAATGCTGTCTGTTTTCAGAGCTGATCACCACCCAGTGGGAGGCTCTCTTCATTAGCCTCTTATCAGAGGAACGTACTGTAGACCCTCGTGGCCCACATTATTAGCAGTCCATTATTAATATTATCACAGCTTTATGATTTTCCGCTCAATTATACAGTCGGGTCACCCAGGCACAGGATCTACGGATTCAGCACTTGTTTACCTTTTTCATTTAATTTCCATCTAGAAAATGTCTTCGGTAAAGCCATCCTACTATAAATGCACCACGTCTCTGCATGCATGTGTGCGTGTACGGTTGTAATGCACGTAACTCGAGAACCATTTGACCCACCCACTTCACATTCGACACACACGTTCCACACCCCCACAGGGAGTGCAGTGCAGCCTAATGAGGCCAACTCCTTTCACCTGGGCCAGGCTCTGCCAGTGGGCCTAATGAGGCCAACTCCTTTCACCTGTGCAATTTCCAGCCTCTGCCTCAGCCACTTGAGGCTCAACCAATCAGGCTCTGCCAGTGGGCCGAATTGATTGCCAAGTACACTTTTCACAGTCAGTTTGCCCACTTCACACACAGGCACATACACAGATCTCCATGTGGGACACCGGCTGACAGTTAAAACGGGTGCTATGACAACGTATATCATTAGGTTCCCAAGTTGCATCGTTCCCAAGTAGCCCGGTGGCCGACTGCGACGGGCACGTACAGGTCTAGTGGATTAAATTATCTATAACCCCATCTGTAATTGTTTTGCCATTGTTGAGTTAGATTGTTTTCTAAATATTGTCTGTCCAGGTTCTGCAGCCCAGATCCCAGCTTTCTACATGGACACTAGCCACCTTTTCAGCACGCCACACCCTCGCCTGGCTCCGCCCTCCATGGCCCAGCAGCAAGGCTTCCAGCCGGGACTCTCCCAGGTACAGTACAGCGGTTCGGGAGATAGACGGCAGGACATCAACTCGCATCCTGTTGGCCATTACGCTGATCTAATACAGCGTAGAACGAACGTGCTGCAGGTAGGAGTTCAGTGTCCTGCCATCAAGGAGCTATAGTTGATTTTGTGTCGACAGAAATGTATTTTGGCAGGCCTCGATGGTGTCGTAATGGCTGATTTTACACTTGATCTTTACACTGATGTGTTTTTAAATCCTCTACCATCCGTGCTTGTCTCTCTGTGCTTCCCCCCCTGTAGCCAACAGCGGTACAACAGATTCCAATCCCCATCTACGCCCCTCTGCAGGGGCAGCCCCAGCACCAACACCAACACCAGCACCAACATCAACACCAACACCAACATACACACCAAGCCCAGCTAGGGCTCAACACTGGACCTCCAGTCTCCCAACCTCAGGACCTGTTCAGCTCCTCCCTGCAACCTTATAGGTAAAACACAGAAAAACTCCTTGAATATTTACTTTTGCACTGCAAGACATTGCCGATGACTCCACCAGTTGAGACCAAAAGAGACCAACTGTTCCCAGGCTCATGTCTAGGCCTGTAGTGGTCGTGAGGTGCACGATTCAATTCAACGGGTGCTCGAACAAAAGTCTGCACAGCGTTATTATGTGGCCTTTGTCACAAAGAAGACACAAAACGTCTTCTTTTTTTTTAACGCTACTCATGTCTTTTCCCACAGGTCTCAGCAGGCGTTCATGCAGAGCAGCCTGTCCCAGGCCTCCATGATGCTCTCGGGACCGTCCCTACACAGCTACCCCGGCGTGCAGGCCTCCGAGCTGGGCAAGCCTCAGTCCAGCCTAGCCTACCAGCAGCAGTCCTCCACCCAGCACATCCCCATCCTGTTTGAGCCCCAGCTCAACCAGCCATCTGGGATGGGAGGCTCCCAGCTAATAGATCCACACTTACTGCAGGTACAGGCTAATGGCGCGTAACTCTTTAATTTCCTGCTCACATGGCTACAGATTTTAGACTATGATACCGCATTGAAATTGACTGATGCCAACTGTCGATTAGGCACTAGGAAAATATGAAGTCTGCTACTTGTGATGAGAGTTTGCATTTACCATTTGATTATCTTTTTATAGCATTATTTTTTGCTATAATTCTATAAAACTAATATTGTTGATAAAAAGATATACATTTGGTTGGTTGGTTGGTTAGTTGCAGCCATCCCATTGATGCTATTACTCCTATGTAACACTGTGTGTGTGTGTGTGTAGCAGGCTCGGCAGGGGATGAATCAGCATTCCAACATGTACTCGGGGCAGGTGCAGCAACACGGTCAGAGTAGCTACTATAGCAACACTCAGTCTCCCAGCTCTGCAATGCAACAGGTAATGCATGCAGCATTACAACAGGTAAAGCATGCAAAACACAACACGGATGCACGTCACACGTTCACCATTATTCACACTCGACTAAATGCTTTGTTCCACCACGTAAGTTAACGCTGCACGGTCACCAACGACGTCTGTTCCTCTTATTCCTCCTCCCAACCACCAGGTGACCGTCCCTCTGCCCGGCTCCCAGCTGTCCCTGTCCAACTTTGGCTCGGGCGGTGGGCACCAGCAGCCTCTGCTGGCGCTGCCCCCCACCCCTCCCCAGGTCCAGCCTCCCAGCATCAACAGGCAGCCTCCTGTCTCTCAGCCCTACCGGGGTATGATGGGTCCCAACCACAACATGATGCCTCCACAATCCAGCAAGGTAGTGTGAGATGGTCCCAAACCCCCCATGTCTGTTTGTCTGTCGTAAGTGTGAGATAGGCCCCCATGTCTTGGTTCTCAAACCTTTACATTTCAACGTCCCTTAACTCTAACCGTACACAAATGGGTCCATTTGGTTCCTTTTGTATACTGTCAGACTTTCAGACTTGGAAGGTTAAACCCCCTCAAGGAACACTGACTCAGTCCCCAATCTGTTTATCATACTTATTTGGTACCAGCTAAATTGATTCTCCGAGTTTAGCCGTGTTCAAGATTCATGCACTTGTATCTTTTTTTCCTGTTAACTCGACAGACTTCAGATGTGCTCTCCTGCAGGAGACTTGGCTCAGAGATCTGAACAGATTTATGAGCCACAGTCAGAAAGCTGTTAATGCCTCATTCATACTTGGCTGTATCTTGCACCAAAACTGGCTATCTACAAGCTCACAGCACGTTGCGCTATGGCACATGATGTGCTTGCAGACCGGCTGTCATGGCTGGCGTATCAATCACCCTCTGTGTGTCTGTGTGTCCAGATGGACATTGACCTGAAGCTGTTCAGCAGTGGGATGGATATGAAGCCTGGTACGCCCCCTGGTGGCGCCCGGAGCACCACTCCCACCTCTAGCCCTTACAGGTCAGACTCTAGCCCTTACAGGTCAGACTCTCAACACAATCACTACAATGCACATCGCTATCACACATACACATCTATACACCCGTAAACAAGTATAAACTCACACAGGACGCAGCGGTGGCGGGTCAATGGTTAGCGCTATGACCAATTATTGACCATATAGTTGCTCATCTAACGTAAAGCATACCCATGCATCAAGACTGGATCTTCTTAACCTTACTTTACAATAAATGAATGAATTACAGCATGGCCTCTATAGGACGAGGGTATTTGTTTCACATTATCTGTAACTTTAATTCTATTCTGGAAGTCTACAGGGTTCAGATCGGGCTGAAACCCTGGTCATATATGGAGTCAAACGTCATAGATGACTGACGTCACACACTGCTGCCCACATGGGAGCCACGGCGTCATGTATCCTTGTGTTGTTAACATGTCCCTCCTATGGCGTCGTCTCTGCAGGGCCAGCTCCACCTCTCCCAGCAGCCAGTCCAGTAAAATGAACAGCATGCTGTACCAGAAACAGTTCCAGCCCAGCTCTGCTGGCATGAGGATGGCTCAGCACTTCCCTGGACAGTTCAACCCACAGGTTAGCTCTGCTGGCATGAGAATGACTCAGCAGTTCCCTGGACAGTTCAACCCCCCACCACAGGTTTTTAAACGCATCTATTTTCAGAATGAGTTGAATGAGTGTGAGAGAGACTTGTTATTGCATTATGCTGTTATTTTTGTTTTGTCTTGTTTTTGATAAACTATGATTTTTATTTTCATTTCATTCTCTTCCCAATACTCCCCATGTGAGTGTATAGTCCTATGTAGTATTTCTGCTCTTTTTCACCTGATAGTTATTTTATGTTTGTTGCTCTACCGGTGTAGCGCTCTGAAAATAGCCCATCTACAAGCTGTAGATCGGCAGGGTGACGTGAGTTTCTAGATTGGCTATTTTCAGCTTGCAACCAAGTGTAAAATCTTAAGATATTTAGTTGACTAAACTAAAACTTTAAGATGACTAAAATGACTAAAAGATGGCTAAAACTATAGGACATTTCATTAAAAAAATTCTGTCAAAATGAACACTGGTTGGAGGTTAATTTTTCCCTCAACCTTTTTTTTTTAAATAAGATTTCGTGTCCACAGATTTTGTCCCAACCGAACATGGTCTCTCCCCTGGTTCGACCGCCACACGGCAACTCGTTTGCGGGTGGCGTCCAGCGCAGCCCCATGGGGCCTCCCATGTCTCCCAACATGGGTGGAGGTCTGATGCCACACCCCCGGCCGCAGCACGGCCCGCAGCACAGCCAGCACCCCCCGCCCCCCCGAGGACCTCCTGGACCCTCCCTCGTACCCAGGGGCGCTCAGGGACCTCGGACAGTAGAGCAGGACCTCAAGGTAACCATTTCTAACTGAAACGTAACGCATGTTTTCATATCACGGTCCATTATTTATTCGCCATTTAAGCCACAGGCCACCATTTGACGAGATTTAGCCTCTCGGACGAAAGACTTTTGTTAGGATTTTGTTCTTAATTCTATGCTGTATTAGTCTCGCGTGGATATTAAAATTATCTTATTGTGTTCTGAAATTACACCAATAATTCACTCCATTGAAATACTTCCGTCTGTTACTCTGTCAGAGCATCACTTGAGTCCTGGGCCGGGCAGACCATTTGCTAGATGTTACTCTGCAACATTCATGTCTGTCTCTGCACTGTATCAATAAAGGCATGATGATGTGGCTTATTCTTTTTGTATTTTGCTGTGTTCTCTCACAGGCGAAGCAGAGGGCTGAGGTGCTTCAGTCGACTCACAAGTTCTTTTCAGAGCAGCAGCAACAGCAGCAACAGATGAAGCCCCCCCCGACCATCAACAAAGCGCCACGCCTCGACCAGAAACCCCCTCTCGACAACATGGCTCCCAACCACCAGTTGGGGGGCATCTCTGACCGCCCGGAGCCCGACAAAACCCCCCTCTCAACGGGCAAGCCCATACGGACTGGCCCCATAAAGCCCCAGGCCATCAAACCAGAGGAGGGCAAGTAAAAAGACCCCCCAGCCCACACGCCTTCTTCAGGTGAAATGATAACCGGGGTGAGGAGGAGAGGGGATCCGGCTGCTCTGTTCACTCACTCACACCCAACCCCCCCCCCTCCCTGGTCACAGCAGCCCTGGTTGGAGGGGGGGTGGGGGGGGATTGTTGAGTTGGGGTAGAGATCCAAATTATAACGGTTACTGAGAGAAGAGCTTACTGTTGAGTGTTTGTACATAATCTTAGCCTTTCTTCTCTCCCTCCCCCCCCCCCCCCCCCTCCTCTTCTGCCCCACTGTAGGTGGGCAGTTTGTTTGAGTTGGATTTTTTTTCCCCCATCATGCAGTTGCGATGGGGAGGAAAACGTTAACGCAACGAGCGGTTAACTTGGAGAACCTGCCACAACGGTAGAGATACGGTGGCAGGCTTTAAGAGAACCTGCCACAACGGTAGAGATACGGTGGCAGACTTTAAGAGAACCTGCCACAACGGTAGAGATACGGTGGCAGACTTTAAGAGAACCTGCCACAACGGTAGAGATACAGTGGCAGACTTTAAGAGAACCTGCCACAACGGTAGAGATACGGTGGCAGACTTTAAGAGAACCTGCCACAACGGTAGAGATACAGTGGCAGACTTTAAGAGAAGAAAAAAGTTTCGCTGCTGAGTTTGCCATTTTTATAGCTCTATGATTTCTGTTAAATTTTATTATTTTTTCCCCCCCAAGTAGAAGCACCCGTATTATAGGGAGGACAGGTATGTTGTTTTGTTAATGAAAGAATGAATCAAGTGTTTTTGTAGTTGGTCGAACAATCTTATTTAAAGAGAGATGTCTTTTTAGTGAAGAACCGTTTGCTTTCCCCCCTTTTTTCAATCTTCCCATCTTTACTAATCCATACATGTGTGTGCATGTGTGGGAAGCCGTCAGCACATCACCACACACACGCACACACTGCCACGTTTCTCGCTCAACGGTTTCAACCATGTTCACTGAAAGGAGAGACATAAAATCAGGAATTCTATTGTATTGTTTTTTGGTTTTTGTTTGTTTTTTTCCCAGAGAGGAAATGTGAAATTGCAGTAGTTGATTGATTATATCGATTGGTTAATTGATTAGTATCTGACTGCAAGCCTTTGCTCCTGCCTTCTGCTCTCATCTCCTTGCCTGAGAATATTGATGAGGTTGTGTGTGTGTGTGTTTGTGTGTGCGTGCGCGCGTGCGTGTAGTGGTGGTGGTGTGAGGTGAGAGTGTTTACACGGTATAAATGGCGGAAAGATTGTAGCTGAAATCTCTCCTGTATATTTTAGCCAAAGGAAAATGAAAGCAACGTAAAGATGATGTCACAGGGCCTTTTAAGGTTGCCGCTACTGTGGCAGCAGAGTTTAGAGTGGAGCTAATAATATTATTGGTTGTTTAGAAACGGTTGCTTACAGATAAATGCTCCAATCAATGGCCTGCTTCTTGTCTCACACCCTGTCACTGCTTGGACACCCTCCGTAGCGTCACTCACTTGTGCATGCACATGCATAAACACACACACACACACACTTCACTGTAAAGCACCCAGCCCTGCTGCTATTGACGGACTTCCAGTGCCCTTTAGCTAGGACATTGCAGGATAGGGCTACTTTAAGAGGAATATAAAGGGTGTGAGGGCTTGGCCTTTCTAATCATGAGAAGTGTACATTAACCTCCCCTCATAAATAGGGGGGGGGGGAACAAAACCAGAACAGATAAAACGAGGGTAAAGGGTAAGAAAAATGGAAAGAAAAAGCTATTAAAAAAAAGAAGAGGGCCTGAAGATTATGTGGCTCTGAAGCATTTGGGCAGAAGAATACGTTTATTTTCTTTTCCCTTACAAAACGTGAGAGAGCAATCAGTCCTGTCCTCTCCTGCCTCTGCCTTACCTCCGCTGGCTCTCCACACACAGCGTTCTCTCTCATCTTGGGCTTACAATGACGAGGGTCCTTCAAGAAATGTACAGTTCAATGCACCCCTCTGCGAGTGGAGGAAAGGGGTAGAAGCTTCCATTCTGACCTATCAGGAGGGCAATGAATGAGACCTGGAAATTGGAGGATGGGGGAGGGAGGGTAATGATTGTTTTGTTTTTTTTGTTTTACTTGTACAGGGGTTTCATCGCTGTATTAAAATATGTACGGTCTTATTTACATTCTCTTGGTTTGGTTACAGAAACTAATAAAAAATAATATGCTGTTAAAAAGTGATCCTTGGGCTGTGTCTCCTGGATTTAGGCTATTGTGTAATTCTTTGGCATGCAAGTTCTCAAAATATACCCAGGTTTGGGGAAGACTACGGAGTTTACTATGAATATAATGTAGAGATCTTCTGAAAAACATGACACTGACAATTTTCAGTGTTCATGATTATGCTTGTGTACTATGGATAGACTAATTCAATTGGCAAGGGTGCCAATATATTCATTCAGCTTTAGCAAAGGCCAAATCAAGCCACTAGGGGTCAGTAAGCTAACATCAGTATGATGAAAAGAAACCACATCTCTCCATATTTGACTTTGATTTGTAAATGAATGCCCTACTTAGCAAAACTGTTACTCCAAATGAACGTCTTCAACCTAGATTAGGTTTAATGTATGCACCCCACAAAAACAAGACGGTTGGAACTGGTTTTAACTGTTATTAAATGATCGTTGTAATTGTTGATTGAACCATGTATTAGAATTAACTTCAAAATACTTTGTCCCACAATTTTTGTAGCTCATTTTTCTCACCCAGACCAGACTCCTTTCAGAACCAATTTTTTGTCCATGAGCCAGACTTCAAATGTTATGCCTTGATTGGGCAAAACCATACCTATATGAAATTGTCCAGTAAATGTATATATGATAACCCTTCCACAGTAGCTTTTTCATATTCTCTGTTTTGCACATTTTCCTACATGATGCCTAATTTGCATATTTAAATTTACAATGTACAATTTCAGAAAATGTGTAATACAATAAAATGAATAAATTGTCTTCAGTAAGTAATCAACTGTATGGGGAAGTTTCATGGTGATAACTATTAATTCACTTTTTACCTATTCTCTTAATAGGCCTACTGTAGGTGAAAATTACAAAATGTGTGATCAATGTGAAAAAGCTACTCCTGTGGAAGGGGTATATATTAATTTACTTGATCCTATAAACAATTTAATACAGGAATGGTTTTGCCCACTCAATTCATAATTAACTTTCCAATTTTGGAGTTCTGGCTCATGGATTAAAAACAGTTTCTGAACTGAACCAGTTCCCAACCGGTGGAAAAGAGGTCTTGTCTTGTCTAATTTAATCCTGGGCTCTACACTCTTCTGCCAACCTGGGGAGAGCAACGGACTGACCTCAATGCTTCTTTCAATGCATGAGGAGTTCACCTGATGGGAGTTTCGTGCTTTCCCCTCCGTCAGGTGCCCTGGCTGGCCAGGGAGTGGCAGTATAGAGACCAGGATTACTGCATGTTTTTGTGAGTACCAACCTATTTTTTTTACAGTCTATGGTACCAACCCTAGGGGACACGGGGAGAACATGCATACTCCACACACAGTTTATTACTGAAAGTGCAAGATGCTGGAAAGCTCTTGACTTGTTTTACATTTGGTTGCAGGCTGAAATAGCCCACCTATAGTATCTACAAGCTCACAATGCTTTGGGGCTTGTAGATCTGCTCTTTTCAGAGAGCAACACCAAACATGAAATGATCTCTTCTCCACTAGTCCCTAACATTTTTTTTTCAGTTTTTATTTGTTGACGAAATTGCCAATATATTGAGTCGTTTCTCGTTTTAGCGATCATGGCATATCGAGGTATATTCAGTGATTTCACTTAATTCAAATATCACTTATTTTTTTGTTTTGTTGTGATAATCCTCCCTAGAGTCCCTACTATAGAGTGTGCTAGCCATATAAGGAGTTCCTCCCTGTCCTCGGTTAACCCCTGTGGTAAAAAACCCAATATGTTTCGTTTTTGGATAGAAGGCCCAGCCTTCATCCAATCAGGATAGAGAGGGGCCTTCCACCAATCATGGTGTGTGTGCAGTTAGCCTGTCGTGTGTCCCCCCTACATGTGCGTGTCCCCCCTACTGTACATGTGCACGTGCACATCTTGTTACCGGGGCGGACCTGGGGGGGTTTTCCAAATCACTGAATGCTCCTTTAAGGTAGTCGACAAACATTTTTTGTCAGTGTTAGTCGACAAAATCAACACTGACTCCTACTCCACAAGTGTTGAGTGCCACACAAGACACAACAGACACTTGACAATTCTCAATGTTTAGAACCAAGTTTATTTAACACATGTTTCCTATAGTGATGACTATGGTGCACAGATGCATGCAAAATGTCAAGACATGCTGATTGTGAGAGCAGTACAGTTGGATAGTTAACATGTTTAAGTACTGTAGTTAGGCAAGTTAGGCAGACAAGATAGTTTTGGTACATCACAGACAGGTTACTTTAACAAATTATGCTTACAATTTCGATTTTATACAGTCGGAATTCTTTTCCCAAAGGAATATTATCAAATGTTAATGTCATCGTTCATGAAGTTATACAAGAAAACAAAAACAAGAAATTATACACCTGATTGTGAACACAGTAGAAAAATAATTAATTCTATTATTATACACGATTGCGGACCGTGGCACAGTTAAAGCCTTCCCACTGAGAGAGGGGGGAGGGGCAGGTGGAGTGTCCCGTTCTTCAATAAACTTGATCTCACTATGGAGTTTTAGTAGTTAGGCTAATCTACAAATGTATATCGATGTTATCACACTCTAACCACTACTACCACACAGGCGGTGGTGCGCTGAAGCTATGAGTCTTTGAAGCGGGAACAGTTGAGAGCCCGGCACTCCGGCGTGACCAGTCGCGCACGATGAATCTGGTCTGTCACAATCACCTTTCATTGTCTCTCGAGCCTGTTTGGCCTCAGTTGGCTGGCTGGCCGCCCCCCAACCGGACGCTGTAGGACACGATATGGAAGTTGTCCCAGGACATTAGCCTCCTCTGGCCCGGGTTGTAGTCAATCATGCTGTTGTAGCGGAACTTGTTCTTGAAGGGTATGGCCACCGCCTTGCCCTGGCTCTTCTCTGTGTCGTACATGTAGTTGATGGTGGTGTTTGGCGAGGAGTAGCTGGCGACGGTGTACAGCCTGCCGCAGATGATAAAGGAGTTGGCCACGGCCACCTTCCTGATGCTCGTCTCCCAGCTCTTCTTCACCTCCAGGCTGTGGGGGTCGAGCTTGGAGATGACGATGGCTCCCTTGACCTTGTTGGTGGAGTAGACGGCCCACAGCCCCTGCTCGTCCACGGCCAGGTCGATGTCCGTGTAGCCTCCCCAGGAGTAGGGGTACTGGCCGTGGAAGCCAGCGTGGGGAAGGTCGCGGCGGGCTGCGATGCTCTCGGAGGCCAGGTCGTAGCGGATCAGGGTGCGACTGCGGCGCCTCTGGTAGTACAAGGAGCCGCGGTACAGAGTGGACCCGGTGCTCTCTACTGCCTCTGGCAACAGCAACACCTTCATGGGAATAATACATAACACTATACAGTGATTAAGCTGTCAAAAACACTTAATTGCCAAGCTAACATCCTAACACTAAATCATTATTACTACTATTATTGGATTATTACTATTGCGTGTGCAGTGTGCACACGTATACTATAGTGCAACTGGTAGTTTAGAGCAGTGGTTGTCAAACGTTGTAATTTCAAGGTCCCCCCCCCCCATAACTCGGAGAGGGTACAAGGTCCCCTCATAACTCGGAGAGGGTACAAATGGAACCAAGTGGTCCCCTGGGGGTTCATTTGGTTCCATTTGTACTCCTGACTGGTTACACAGTCTGTAAGGGTCCATTTGGAACCCCGTCACGCAACACTGAGGCTCTCTGAACCCCACTTTTTAGAAGCACTGGTTTAGAGCACAGAAAATGTTGTGTGTACCTTAGAGGGAAAGCCTTTGGAGAGTTGCTCCATGTCCTCGTATCCAAAGAGTTGACGGATCTCAGAACCCACAGTGTCGATACGCCACAGCATTTTGGATCCATAAGGGGATCCGGCTTGAGCTTCGGGGTCCTGCATCCAAACACCATATTTACCAGCAATAGTGTCTGCCTTTCTGTGAATGACTGGCTCGCCCACTGACACCAGCTCACCACAGCCTATACGGGCAGAGGAGGGAGGTGGGTTATAATTGGAACAGATGGAGAAGAAAATTGTGACGGTTCCCTATGTTGCGTGTGAATATAGTTGCTTAGTAGGACTACTTCACTTATTTATGTGGTTGTGTGTAGTTGCTTTGCCCCTAATCATTTCTGTTCTCTGTCCAATAGGTTTGGGGAGCAGAGCTTCTAATGATGATCAGCTCGCACCTGGGCCCGGGTGTCGACGCCCTATAAATGTCTGCTTCCCCAGTCCTTCCCCAGTTCTGTTTGCCTCCTGCACCTTTTCCACCATGTACTCTTTTCAACACTTCTGTTAATACATACAACATGCACACACGTACATTTCACGTTTATTCCTGATTTATTGTTTGATTTCTTATTTTTGGTTAATCAAAAAAATATTATTTTTTGGTAAACTGCGTCTCCCCTGTTTTTTGTTGTGTATCTTGGCACCCCCTAGGCCAGGTACATAACAAAATCAACAGACATCATCAACACACATGCAGTACAGTGACTGTCATGGGGTGACATCAGGGGACAGAGTTGATAGTGACAGGAAGGAATGTATTGCAGCGTAGCGGACGTGTACAGTTGCCGGAAGGACCAAACGATCTGAGAAGAAGGGAGACCTGCAAACTGCTAAGGGACACGGTGAGGTGAGATGCCGTCACCCGTTTGGTCTCCTGACATCTCTGTTAACCCCAGCCTCCTCTCGGAGTCGACCCGCAGGCTGCCAGGGCAGCAGCAGCTGGGCTGCTTTGAGGATCTCTCCAGCACTTCAAGCCTCTCAGTGGGGGGAAAACGATAAGGTGAGCGCTGTATATTTACCTCTTCCCAAAATACCCACCGGCACCCACCGTGGGCCAGGAGGCAGAGCTGGAGTTAGTTTTAGATATTAGTATGCATTATAAATACCATGTTGGCACTCTTTGTGGCACAGGGTCTTCAGGGATTGAAAGACTCCCGTGAGCTTTTCATCTGCTGCTGTTTGAGCCGGTTTCAGATCTTTGGCCAAAGATCACACACTGAGTATGTTCAAAATGAAACATCATGGGTGGCTAATCCAGCTGCTGGAGGCTCAAATAGTTCATCTCTGTGTGACATCCTTGTTGAGGGGTGCTCTCTACTCACATTAATAAGACACACATCATGAAACTCGGACAGTCCCTCATACTTTGGCATGACTGAGGTATTCTCGCCCCAAATGCTGCAGTATTAATAGCAGTATTTGCGTTGGGGCTGTCAGCGGTGAAAGGGGGGCGTGTGGTTGGGGCGGGTGTCATGTTTGCAGGGTCAGATGGAGATGGCCGGATGGGGGTGGGGGTGGTGGGGATCTGAGTTGCCAGGATGCCAAAAACTGAATTGTTGTCCAGATGGTTATAGTTTTGTTGTACCATACTTTTATCGTCACTGTCGGTTTAGACTTTTTTCAGTTTTTCTCGTAATTAAGTAAATCATACTACAGTGTCACACAAAAGCAACAAAAATAGCCAATCTATAAACTCCCGACGCATTGCAATTGTGAGTCGCAATATGTTGCATTATGATGTATTGGGAGCTTGTAGATTGGCCATTTTCTATTTTTGAAAAATAATGTGACATAACCACTTTACCTTTCAATTATTATTTGTATGGGGTGGCTCATATCAATGGGCAAGGGGGGCTCAGCCCTCCCTATCTTATGGAGTAAAGATGAGAAATTATTATTAAAATGTTTTAGAATAGATACTTTTATATTCTGGTATAATCTAAAGCAGCAACAGCATCAAATGGTTACAAGAAAAACACAAAATAGGTCAAAATGGGCAGATTTTTTACAGCCCAAAAGGCTTCCATTGGCTTTCATTGCGTTGAATGATTGACAGCTGCCAAGACACGCCTGCATGTGTTAGTGTTGTTTCGGTGCCGTGCACGTGCGTGTGTACATGTGTGTGTGCCTTGCAAGTTGCTTGCATCTTTATTCCATTTTGGAATAAAGGTGTGTGTGTGTGTGTGTGTGTGTGTGTGTGTGTGTGTGTGTGTGTGTGTGTGTGTGTGTGTGTGTGTGTGTGTGTGTGTGTGTGTGTGTGTGTGTGTGTGTGTGTGTGTGTGTGTGTGTGTGTGTGTGTGTGTGTGTGTGTGTGTGATTCGTCTCGGCGCTTGTGTGTGACAGTATAAGAGCAGCTATCTACATACAAATACAAACAATGATCAGTGGAGTGTTTGTTGTGGGCATGCACTTCTGTTGTTGTGGAGCATTTGCTGTAACAAAGTATAGGCCTGTAGTTATGTAGTATAGTGTCATTGCTGTACTTTGATATCTGGAATATGATGCTATTGCTGCAGGTTGAAGCATATAGTATAGTGGATGTCTTATAGCCCCCCCACCCAAATCACTGCCAGCCGACACATAATATTTATAAAACCTGCAAAGTGGAACCGTGTGTGTGTGTGTGTGTGTGTGTGTGTGTGTGTGTGTGTGTGTGTGTGTGTGTGCGCGTGAATGAGAGAGAGACCTGTATTGTCCTCGGGGCCATCAGGAGCAGGTACCTCTGTCACCTCAGCTTTTAACTCCTGAAACCCTGGAGTTCCGTACTGCCATGCAGTGTCTGACAGAGGGGCAGAGATACAGGGATTATTTGGTGGGTAAATTAAATTTCACTATAGGTAATATGTAGTGTCTAGGTGTAATTTAGTCTGCCATGACCAGAACCTGGGTAACACATTCAGTTATGTACCTGTTATTGTTAGTCTGAAGAGACTGAAGCTTGATTTAGACCTGAAACGGAGAGCCAAAAGAAGAATGTTGACTTACCTCTCAAACTGCTGGTGTCACCCTGCTGCCGATTAGGCCTGGACCCCATGAGATGAGACATAGGACTGGAACCTGGGCAAATAGCACACGCGCGCACACACACACACACACACACACACATAGGGAGAGAGTGTTATAATTTAGAGCTGACACTTAGCGCGCTGACACTCCTTCACTCCTTCACAAAATTCTGAAAATTAGACAAGCACTCAGTGCCTATTTTAGGTATTGAATATGTGTTGTCCCTTGTGTCCACTTAAGATCAATCCAAAATACCACCCGGACTCTGGAATAATTTGCCCATACACATCAGAACCGCCCAGCTAGTCGATTTTAAATAATAAAACTTTATTTATATAGCACTTTTTTAAACAAAGTTACAAAGTGCTTTGAACAGTCAGACATCGAGAACAGAATACATCACAGGTGCAAAAGAAAAAACATTAGAAAATGCAAAATAACAAACACACAAAAATTCAGGGAGATGCAAAGGCTATTCTATAAAAATGGGTCTTTAGGAGGGGTTTAAAATGAGTTAGAGACTGGGTTAGCCTCAGTTCATCTGGTAGGCTATTCCAGAGCCTTGGGGCCTCAACCACAAAAGCCCGATCCCCTTTAACTTAACCTTATGGGTCACCTTCAGTAGACCCTGACCCGATGACCTTAAGGTACGTGGCGGCACATAAAATTCAACCATGTTGCATAAGTAGCTAGGCGCTAGACCATTAAGAGATTTAAAAGTTAATAATAAAATCTTAAAATCAATGCGAAAGGATACTGGCAACCAATGAAGTGCAGCTAAAACCGGAGTTATATGCTCAAATGTCCTGGTGCCTTTGATGAGCCTAGCTGTCACATTTTGTACCAGCTGTAGGCGGTGAATGAGGTTTTGGCTGAGACCAGAATACAGAATAGACCAGGGCATTGACAACAGTTTGGAGGTTATCCGAAAGATTTGATCTTGTAGATGTTTCTGAGGTGCATAAATCCCTGCTCCTTTTCATCCAGTGACTGCTGTCAGTGCTGAAGTAGCCTTCAGCACCCGGGCTAATGTTTGCTCTTTGTTTTTCTTTTTAACCTGTACAGCACTTTTGGTTTGACCTGGTCATGTTAAATGGGCTATATATGAATGAATTAATTAATGGTTTATTTCGATCTATTCAGTTAGAAATTTACAAAACATTTTAGTTTAGTTTTTATTTGTTGACGAAATTGCCAACATATTTAGTCTTAGTTTTAGTCATCATGGCAACATTCTTCGTCATAGTGTTAGTCAACGAAAACAACACTGTATGCCCCTAGGGTTCCCACCCTCTTCCCCTGGGGCCCCTTGTGTTCAGCATCTATCCTATCTACACGCCCCCGCTGATCATGAAAACAATACAATGTTTTACACTAATTAAGCAGATGATGCACAGACAGTATTTACAAGTTACACAACCTTGGGGACTAGTCCAGTGGTGGAAAGTAATTAAGTACATGCACTCAAGTACAAATTTGAGGTATCTTTACTTCCACTTCTACTCCACTACATCTCATAAGCAAATATTGTACTTTTACTCCACGACAATTATTTGATAACTTTAGCTATCTACTTTGTAAAAAAACATACATTAACCACTTCAGCCCTATATCTACTATACAAGTGAAAAGGTGTACCCATACTCATTCTTTCTGCTCTATCTCCGACCGAACCACACTTTCACCACACATCTCTATATGCAAAATAAATTCGGAACGCTCCCCGAACTGACATAGGCTATTTTTTAGCCGTTCAAGTGTCTTATTTACTCTATTAAATATTACTTTTATGAAACATTCCTACACGGAACACGGAATCACTGCTGCCCCAACACGGTCAGAAACAAGCCCAACCAGCCCACAAACAAGCCCTTTAAACCACGCTACTTACATACACTACAACTCGCTTACAATTCGCAAACCTGGCAACACCCTGCCTCTTACGTCACCAGCTCTGTTGCCAACTACGTTCACTTAATGGGGCCAGTCTTTCACAGTGACACACATGTTACATGAACCACGCGCCCGGGATGGTTTCTACCCCTCAATGTCGTATTTGCTGCGCCCTTCTAATGCTGCGCCACGCCTACTCTACACTCACTGCTTGCAGCAGCAGCACTCGCTGGGAGCTGGGTCTGCAGGCGACCCTCGCGCAGGACATTGATGAGAGACAGAAGGAACAGGAGAGATTATACGATCGCTATTTCGCTTATTCCATCTAAATCTCTTTATTTACAAAAAAAATGACTCGACGATTCCCTTAGTTACATCAACATTGTTCTTTGACATTAATCGGATTGTGCCAACATATCACCCTTACACCGATCACTTTGCCTATTTTCGCCACACAGCCAATTTACTTCCGCGAGCGGCCGGGCCATTCCGCCCATGCGAATGCATGGAGAAAAAAAAGAGACGAAAATCCAGCTGTATCGGAGCAGTGCCACACACACACACAGTCAGTCACACACACACACACACACACACAGAGAGGAGTTGACAAGTGAGAGAACGAGACGGCTGTTGCGTTTCACCATGGCCAGTGCTGTTGTAGACAGCGACGACGATGATACACGGAAATAAGTGTGGAAAAGAAAACGAGCAGACATCACAAAGAAATCGATCTGTCCAACGACGATGGTACAAAGACAACAACACAGCCAACTATATTCTTATAGAGAAAAGCTCTCAGCTAATTCGCCCCGTGCAAAACAATTAACGCACGGAGTTGCGGTCTGCATAGCTGCAGACATGCGACCACTATCAGTGGTGGAAAACGCTGGCTTTCAATATTTAATGAGAGTTGCAGAACAGCAGAACCACGTTACAAAATGCCATGCAGGTCACACATGTTTTCACTCCTAAAATGTATCAAACTAATAATACATGTGAAACGTTGCCCGTTAAAATCGTTTTGTCTAAAAGATCGTCAAATATATGGCCGTTAGTACTGTTAATTCAACATCCGGTGAGGGGAGGATACGGATTGTGTATGGAAATCAGCGCATACAGTGGGTGGGCTTTAGACCGGATGTAAGCCACATCCACTAAATGTACACTAAATAGAAATAGTATAAAATACTGCATAAAATGGTGTAGCCTACTGCAGCTATTTATAACCAGGTAGTGTATAAGTGAAATTGAACACTTAAATTAGTATTTAATACTTGAACTAACAACAGATGGGTCTATATACTATTTGCCTTTTTTTTTTTTTCTTTCTTTTACTTACTTAGAGCTTAACAAGAATGTTACAAGTCATCTCATCTTAAAGAAACATTTAAAAAATGTTAGGGCATAAAACCCAAAGTTGTTAAACCTTTTATTATTCTCATTCTGATTTGTTATTTATAGAAAATAAATGTGACTTATTGGGAAACAAGTGTTTTTCTTTACAAACCAAGATATTGGCCTAAATTATAATGAATATAGCCCTCAATGCTGAAAAAGAAGGTTTTAAAAAAATAGATTGAAAAAATTTAATCGAACATCGAAGCAAATCGTGAGCTTCAAATCGAAAATTGAATTGAATCGTGGACTAGGCGAATCGTGATAGCGAATCGAACATCGAATCGAATCGTGAGCTGCAAATCGAAAATTGAATTGAATCGTGGACTAGGCGAATCGTGACAGCCCTAATGTATACATACGCCTGCACGCGCACACACACGCACATGCACGCCTGTAAGGCCCCCCCCCCACACACACACACACACACCAACATGCGATTCATTAAATAACTATTTCTCCGCACGCGCGCACACAACATTATTCACGTGAAGCCTACAGGGAATTACCGACGGAATGTATATACACACACACACACACACACACACACACACACACACTCCCGGCTCACACGCTTAGAATTTATAGATGCGCGATTACATAACAGCTGGGCGTCATTATAGCGAGCCTTAACATGTTGACTACACTACACTACACATAATAACTAATAACCCGTTTTCAGCTTAAAGCAATTATATTTCATTGAAGCAACTCCTTAGCATTGTTTTCATACCATGGATGTGATAAGAAAATGTATCAAACATAAGGGAAATATTAAATAGTATCGGGTGTACCAGTTTGGGCTTTTCTTTTTTTTCAATGGGGCAATACATTGATTAAACAAACGTTTGATTGATTGAGTTGTACAATGTTATACAACCCTAAACTACTTTTAGAATACACTACACAATACAATACAATTTTAGAACATATAATATTGGCCAATATGTCAAATATGTAAATATTACATATAATGGCATTGAATGGAAGCGGACCATTTGTAACACATGTTACAAATGACCCGCTTTTGCAAGTTTTCTTTGCAGTTGCTTACAGACCAGAATGAATGTGAATTCCGTCTAAACACGATGCAAACTAATGAAGAACATAAGCATGAACACATCCATGTGGATTTTTATTCACCAACACCAAAGACAAAAATTGTAGCACACATATACTCCAGGTGTAAAATTATACGCATTTTGAAGGTAAACACTTCAAACTTCCTTGCTGTACACATACTGACGCGATGGTGTCATGGTGGCGTTGACCAATCAAGAGATAACGTCCATGTTACAACCGTGAAGCGTTACAACCTTGGCGGCTCTCCCCTACATTTGTTACTAACATTAGGTTGTGGCGAAGTAGAAACGTGGCGAGCAGATAGTGTGTTTTGGACAAACAGGCTAGGTATTGGTGTTGATTTGGGTCAACTGGACAAACAGCGTGGTGTTGTTTTGTGTCTGTGTTTGTGTTGGAGCACCTCAGTGTGGCCGTACAGGTCATGTGCAACCTCTTCCACAGAGAGATGGAGACACTAAATCTCAGCTGGACAAACATGTTGGCACGCATGCATCGCTGCCTTGCATGCTGTGTGCTACTGTTGAGTCTGTCACTTACTTTGACTGATTTATGGCATTGTCTTTCTGTTAAAATCCAACTATGTTAATTTAAGAAATCTGGCCATATAGGTCATTGTTTATTCTCTGTGCACACGTGTAGCCTATTGTATGTCAGACTGTATGTCTGTCCCAGTCACAATCCTTTAGTAATTAGGCTGTGGAAATATTCAGGACAAAACAATGGTACATTTCCAATAACCCATCCGTTACTACATGTGGAGTCAACTCCCGCCATTTATTTCTTCCCATAGTGCGTGGCGAAGTAGCTCTGGGATGAGTGCGCGCGAAGCGCGCACGAAATTCTAGTATATATATATATATACTTCGGCTATTTTAAAATGGCTGATCTACAAGCTCACAACGTGTCACAATGTAGATCTGTAGATCTGCAATTTTCATATTGAATGTAAAATTGAACATTCCGCATGAGTACTTTCACTTTTGTACTTTTACTCAAGAATACCAGACCTTTTCTTGTAACAGAGTATTTCTAGATTGTGGTATTGACACTTGCGACAGACAACAGCGACAGAAACAAGACAACGTCTAATAATGGCTTGCCTTGCAGAGATAATAAACATTCAAATACAATATTGTGCCATATGGTGTTGCTATCGGTAGGCTCTAACCTGTTAATCTCAGCGTTGTTCAAGAGCCCCTGGCCCCCTTGGTAGCCCCCTTGATTGCCATAAGAGAGAGAAAGACTCCAAAATGTAAAAATAATAAGATTCATACATTGTTCAAAAGATTTTCAGGAAGGATAAAAATAAATAAATAATTAGTTCATTTTAACCTATAAAATGTCAAAACTATATTGCTTATCAAGATGCAGGCACACCGTTGCCAATGACACCGGTCATATGAATCCCGCCAACACTGTGGGGGGGAGTAACGTGCCAAAGTTTTGGGTTTGCTTAGCCTCTATAAATAAATAAAGATGAACACGATGTTGGGTGGGCAGGGTTTGCAACCTCAGGTGCATTTGTTTAATTATTTGAATATGTTCCGTTTGATGTTTACTGTATGTTTGTTATTTGAGAATAGCCTACACTTAGCTGTTGACTGTAAACCATGGCCTCTTGGCTTTTATAAAAAACCAAATTATCAAATAACATGAAAATCATGGATTGAGTTTTTGCAGCATGGCACCGCCACCTAGAGGGTGAGCCGTCTGTGTGTCTGTATCTGTCTGCGGCTATTCCGGGATTAACTTCCTTGGTTTGCAGGTTTAGCCACAGACAAACACACACAGACCCTCTGCTAGACCCATAAGAACCACGCCGTGAACATGGCGTGGATCCTATCTCTGCTAGACTGCTACCATCGCAGGCTGGCAGCTATGACGTCATCTCAATACGCTGTAGCTGTGACGCACCAACTTGGGAGAGTTTGTGGATATAAATAACGTATGAGTATGACTATCACTTCCATTTCTGTTTGGAGATGAAAGGCTTTTCAGCATGCGGCTGGAAACCTGTCATTTCCAGTACTTGTTGACAGATGGTCTGCATGGCATCGCAGATCTGTTTCAGAAGCACCATTTTGAGCTGAGGATAGCAGGGGGTGCTGTAAGGGACGTCCTGTCTGGGAAACATCCAGAGGATGTGGACTTTGCCACCACAGCCACCCCAGAGCAGATGAAGACCATGTTCCAGACAGCAGGGATCAGGATGATCAACAACAAAGGAGAGGAGCATGGGACCATTACGGCTAGACTGCACCAGGAGAACTTTGAAGTTACCACGTTGCGGGTGGATGTTAAGACGGATGGACGACATGCCGAGGTAGAATTCACCACTGACTGGCAGAAAGATGCTGAGCGGAGAGACCTCACCATCAACTCTATGTTCTTAGGGCTAGATGGAACCTTGTACGACTATTTCAAGGGATATGAAGACCTTCAAAAGCGTAAAGTTCGGTTTGTTGGCAGTGCTGAGCATAGGATCCAAGAGGACTACTTGAGAATACTGCGGTATTTCAGGTTTTATGGCAAAGTAGCTTTGGAGACAGGTGACCATGAGCCTGAAACACTGCAGGCCATCAGGGATAATGCCCGTGGCCTAGCAGGTATATCAGGAGAGCGGATTTGGAAAGAACTCAAGCTGATTGTGGTTGGAAGCCATGCTGCTCATCTTGTGGAGGTCATGTATGATCTGGGATTGGCCAAATACATGGGTTTACCTCCACATGGTGACATTGAAGAGTTGAAACGAGTGTGGCAGCATGCCAAGGACCACTCTCCTAAAGCCATGACAGTTCTGACTGCTCTTTGCCACAACTCTGTGGATGTAGAGGTCATGGACATGCATCTGAAGGTTTCCAACAAGGAGAAGACTCTGGCTCTCTTCCTCATAAAACATAGACACGAGCTTCACAAGAACCAGGATTACCCTGACGGCCTCAAACCCTTCACTGACTTCATCGTCAGTAGTCGGGATCTGGACTCTGAGAGTAAAGTGTGCGAGCTGCTCAAGTATCAAGGGGAGAACAAGTTGCTGGCAGAGCTCTGCAAATGGTCCAAACCACACTTCCCTGTTAGCGGCCACGATCTGAAAAAGATGGGCATCACTTCAGGCAAAGAGATAGGCTCCTCCCTGCAGGAGCTCCTTGATGTTTGGAAGACAAGTCACTACCAGATGGATAAAGTACAACTCCTAAAGGTTTTGTCACAAAAGTTTCTGCAGAACATAATAAATCAAGACATGAAAGTAGGTGACGACAACAGAACTGAGGATGGAAAGGTTAGATATTGTTCACCTAGATAGCAAGTTGTCAATCACTTATCATCAGATGTGTGTGAACTTGCCCTGGGCTCAGACACGGAAAACAGAATTCTGGAAATGAACCTTCATCAAGGAAAACAAATGGGAGGAGATTCCAACTGATTAGAGAAAAGTAAGCTTTGGCAGAAAAGGTTTTTTTTTGCAGAGCAGATCAAGGAGAGGAAGTTCTGGTTACCACATTTTGTTTGTGAACTCACTGAACCCCCAACACAACAGAAAGCTCTCTGTTGAGAACAACGAGAAGATGACACGTGTGAGAAAGAATCTGTCGTATCCTTTAGTTTAATAGCACTGAGACAGTTTACTTCTGGACACAGTTTCTGAGTAGAGACAGAGGTCTGTGTCTGGGAGGTAGAGTCCAGAGTGGAGAGGCTTCATAGAGGAACGACATGGCCTGCTGCCTGTTATAGGAATGCATGGCAATGCCTCGCTGTGGCAGTATACCCATAACTGAGACAACATATTGATGGCATAAAAAGGATCTCCATACATGGGCATAAAAGGAAACACAGACCGACAGGACAGATACAAAAATCTCCATACATAGGTATTTCTCGTAAAGAAACACATCTTCAAACAATCAATCGGTTTGGTTTGTATTTATTGAAGATAGAAACAATATTAAATGTGATTGAGGTGTGTAGGAATGAGGGGAGACTGGTGAACAGTAGACTGAGGTGAAGGCGAGGTGATGAAGAGGTGTAGGGGTTTTAGGGAAGTAGACTGAGGTGAAGGCGAGGTGAGGTAGGGGTTTTAGGGAAGTAGACTGAGGTGATGAAGAGGTGTAGGGGTTTTAGGGAAGTAGACTGAGGTGATGAAGAGGTGTAGGGGTTTTAGGGAAGTAGACTGAGGTGAAGGCGAGGTGAGGGAGGGGTGTAGGGGTTTTAGGGATGCATGGGGACAGAGGCGGTTCCAGGGGGAGTGGACCTTGAGTGTTTATTTGGCTTTGGGGTCCATAGAGCTTAGCAGCGTCACTTTACGCCAAAGACCCCCATCAGGAGCCTGAAGGAAAGCATAGTGGAGAGCACACAGAAGGAGAATGGAGAGTGAGGCGGTGGAGGGATGCGAGACAGACAGATCAAGAATGTCACGTACTGTATAAATACAACCCCTTGATTGGTTTGAGGGAGGAGATAAGTAGCAAGTAGTTATCATCAGATGTTATCTGAATCAGGTGCGCACAGTAATAGATACTGTATATAAATAAACTCCTCACAAAAGGTTTTGAAACACACTAGCCAACACATTAATTCATTCATAGATAACTGTACAGTATATATATGTCCTCTGGCACAGACTGGTATAGTTCACTCATCTCTGCCCTGGGTTAGGGTTCAGGACATCATTCCTTTGTGCCAGATACAATGTGTACAGTGTCCTAAAGTTACACTCACTGCTGCATGCTGCTGGAATATAGCGCTCACTCTGTACAGTGTACTGTACAGCAGGGGTTTCAAACTTTTTATACTGAATTACCACCACAGAAAATATCTGGAACTCCAAGTACCACCGTAATAACTGATACAGGAGCGTAGACCTGCCCCATCCTATTCAGCTAGTATTAACCCAGGAGGAAAATGTAATTTATTCGTTAAATTGTTTTGTTTTTGTTCCATTCCTAAGACAATTTTGCTGCTGCTCTGACGCACAACTAATATATTTCTAATGTGATTAATCCGTCCTACAATCTTACGGCTAGGTCATGCTCATTTCAGCACGGCTGGAGAGCCTATTTCAACCAATTGCTTGGTCAGAACAACTACCTCCTCTGAGTACCACCAGAGAGGGGCTCAAGTACCACTAGTTGTCAGATTGAGCTGCATGTCACCACCACATCACCAACAGAACCATGGACAGAACTGGTCCTTTTTGTATTAGTTGGTGTTTGAATAAATACGCCGTTAGGTTGAACCTTAATTACCATGCCTCTGTACTGACATAAAGGATGTTGTCATACTGTGTATGACACCCATGTCACTTTTACAATTTACAATTTAGGCATTTAGCAGACGCTTACAAGTATGACATCGGAGTAAGCAGAGTAAGCATGAACCTAATCAACAAACAACAGGCTAAATAGTCACACAAGAGTGCAAAGGGAACAATGTAATTGCCTCAAAGAAAGGGATATTTGACCTAGCATCTGTACAAACTAAATACTACTATCTAAATAACATTCTTAACATTTTGTACAATCTTAACTAGATACCATTACGGTCCTACAAATGTTGTGCATGAGGTACATGGGAACCTATTTCTCCTCCAATACTTTTTAACAGTTGCAAGCTGATCCTCATCAACCAAGGAAGTGAATCACATCACTCCAGTTCTCAGATCTTTACACACTGGATCCCTGTGTGACAAAGAATAGATTTCAAAATACTTCTGTTTCTTTATAAAGATAGCACTGAATGGTTTAGCGACAAAATACATTTATTATCTTCTGCTACATTATGAACCTTCCAGACCTCTCGGGTCATCTGGGACAGGTCAGTTTTATGTCCCCAGAGTCAAAACTAAACGGAGAGGCTAACGTTCAGTTTTTATGCACCAACATATCTGGAACAAACTCCTAGAAAACTGCAAGTCTGCTACAACTATCAGTTATTTTATGCACCTCACACTTAATGATTTAATTGTATATAAATATAATTTTTATAATGCTTAAAACCATATTTAGTGTCATGTGTTAACTTTATTTTAATGAGCACACAGCCCCACGGGGCGGTATGATGATACTAGTGACAGCAGGGAATGTGCACAGTATAAAATCACCAGTTTTCATTTAACTCTGAAGAGTGTACAGATTTTCAGGACCATAATTTAGCTCCATTTGTATCCACTCTTTGGAGTTAAATTAATACTAAGCTTTTCACTGTGTGACAGCA
Source organism: Protomyctophum bolini (assembly GCF_963924005.1). Lineage (NCBI taxonomy): Eukaryota > Metazoa > Chordata > Actinopteri > Myctophiformes > Myctophidae > Protomyctophum > Protomyctophum bolini. The sequence continues at coordinate 26,047,340 of NC_137869.1, read as the reverse complement.
GGAAACAAACACCTCTGAGCGGATTCCCAGCTGCCATGGAGTCAGACGGGCTCACCACAACATACACACACACACACACACACACACACACACACACACACACACACACACACACACACACACACACACACACACACGAACGAATCTCCCTCCAAGACCCCTGCACTGGCCCATGCCACTGTCAGCTATCACTCATCCTGGACACAGCATGCTCAATTGGAGCGACCCCAATAAATGCTGTCCGACTTATTTTTCACCTCTGCTGCTCTTCTCCGACCTTTTATCTCTCTCCCTCCCTCCCTCTCTCTCTTCCCGCTCTCTCCATTATCCCTAATCCTCTCTCTCTCCTTTTGTTCATCCCTTCAGGGCTCATTTCTGTGTGGCATGTTTGATGTCAAACGTTCAGTTCTCTCGTTTTGGCAGTGAACACAGTGAATGTGCCCCTGAGGCCTGAAGATATGATAATGTGTGTGTGTGTGTGTGTGTGTGTGTGTGTGTGTGTGTGTGTGTGTGTGTGTGTGTGTGTGTGTGTGTGTGTGTGTGTGTGTGTGTGTGTGTGTGTGTGTGTACTATTTATACAAACACGTGCTTGCTCGCTTGCCCGCGCACATGTACGGGCCTGCGGTCGCAGTGATGATTAGTGACTCATAATGACCCCCTAATGATAACATTAAACACAAGCATCTGGAGGCCCCATGTTGGTTCTCCTCCAACCGGACAACAGCAGAGGAATCGCGTGAGGAATTTGGATGCAGACGTTGACTCTTTGAGGATTGTTATGCCGGTTTCAGTGGAAAGGTCATTTTAATCATGGAAAGTATTGGAGATGCAACAAGCTACACCTATAATATGTTTTTTTATTTTCCATTTGTGGGAGTCAAGGTCAACGGAGCGGGTTAATGAGGAGTCTTTGCAAGGGGTTGACATGCCTGACTACCTGTCAGCTACAGACCTGCTCCCTCAGGACACTGCTATTCATCAACACAAGCAAATGTGTCATGCTCACATTCTTCACTGTCTTGTTTTTGAGCATGTGCACACTGGACACGTGTGTACCGTATTTTTGCACGCACAAGTTTGCCGTGTGCGAGTGTCTCTGGTGTGTGTGTGAAAGTGTACTGCTGCTGTGCACGCCGTGTGTGTGTGTGTGTGTGTGTGTGTGTGTGTGTGTGGTGGACAGCAGGGCTAAGCAGGCAGAACACCAATCCAGACAAGCTAGGAGCGAGGCCCAAACAGTTGAGCCTTAATTCCCCTAAGGATGGCCAATCTGAGGCCTAATCAACCCCTAATCAGAGGTCCATAGAGCGGTTGACTCTGATTTGCCCTTAATGAGGAGGCTTAACCTCTAGTTTGTGCGTGCGTGTTCTATATATGTCCCATAGTCATAAATCACGGTTGCATTGTACAGTAAGTGCCTTGTATATTTTGAGATTAGCATCGCTACACTAAACACTGTCACCACTTCTATACTTGTTAACCATTGAGCAATATAAAAATAAGCTCCCCTTAAATGTCATATCCATCTGAGGAGAGATTTATGCTCTGTTGCCTCATCGTTAGTTGATAGAGGAAAGAGATGTTTTGGACTGACTATAGGGCACTTTCAACACCTTGCGCATAGACGCGTGCGTGCACGCTCGCTCGCACATGTGCGCGCGCACACACACACACACACACACACACACACACACACACACACACACACACACACTGTGTGTGTCATGTTTGCCTAAATGGTTCTGCTTTTGACTTCTGGGCTCCTGGTAATGCGTTTCTTCCGCTGGTGGTGATCTATTCTCCGTGTGCCTCTCTCCAGGGGGGCCTCTCTGTGTGTTTTAGGATTCAGGTGCTAACATGAGGAGCTAAGCAGATAACCTGGAGTATGAAGGAAAATATATATAGACTCCTACTGGGAGAGAGGGAACGGGGAGTTGGGGACGGAAGGATTTATGGGAGCTGGCAATGTCAGCTTTACAAGCTATACACACAGAGGAGGAAGAGAGCAAACAGAAAGGCGGATATGGTGACTCAGCTGAAGAGGATGGGTTGGTGAACAAGGCAAGACAGTGGACGAATAGGAGATTGTCCAGATTAGTTTGAAATGCTATTTAGTAGGGGTGTAACGATACATTTTAACAGCGATACGATATGTATCACGATACATGGTTGACAATACGATACATGGACGATATTGGTTCTTTCATGACGATACGAAAAGTAACTAATTAAAAAATAAATTAAATCTGTATGAAACATAGTAGTGCAGGTTTTTTTTATGTATTAATATGGATATAAATAAGTAACCACAGTGATGTTTTGGCAAATATAAGACATTATATTTGAACACGTGGACAAACCCCTACCAAAGTACTTCGATTTAATTATTTGCATTGCAAAACAATACGATTCAAAGTAAAAATGAACTTTGATTCTTGAAATTAAAATCGATTTTTACTATATCGTTACTATTTAGCCAATGCAAACACACATCAACATGCCAGTAATGAGCCTTCCCAGTTCCCAGTACTAAAGCAGCCTCTAATCCAGGCACTCAAATAGAGCACTTGATGTCCCTGCCCTGGTACCCCGTCGACCCATCAATCTTGACCGCACCAGGGGTGTGTGAGTGAGTGAGTGAGTGCATGTGTGTGTGCGTCTGGCGTCACGAAAAGTCCCAGAGGTGAGACCCCTGGACATAGAGACCCTCTCTCCCGAAGTCTGCCTCACGTTTCAGCCACACCACCCCCACCCCACCCCCAGCAATTCCTCTCACCCTCCTCACCACGCAGAGGGAAACACCACCAGAACCAGGTCATAAATACTAATCCTGCCCTCTCTGGCTCGCCCAGCCTCACCCCCTAAATACAGACAGAGAGAGGGGAGCGGAAACCCCACGCAAACTTGTGTGGCCTCCAAAACACACGCCAACACAACATGCATACATAAACACTCACGCACACTGATAACTCCATCTCATAGAGCCACCACAAAGGCAAGCAGATACAGTGGCAGCAGAAGCCCGGCCTTTGACACCAGTGTTGCTCCCAGTAACATTCAGTGGGAAGAATTCCACTGGTGTACACACACACACACACACACACACACACACACACACACACACACACACACACAAATACATTACACACACACACGCTTGCACGCTCGCACGAGCTGTGCTTGCCCCTAGCTGTTGTGTGCCTTACATGTGCATAATATTCCATGCAAGGATGAAGTGGTTGCGTTGTATAATCAAATGCTGTGTTCAAAAGAACCCTTTAGCACAGAGTCATGTAGAATACTTTATAGGTCTTTCAACCCAAATGTCTCTGCTATTGGTCTTCTTGCCTACTGAGGTTAACATATAGCCCAATGGACCCTTACAGGTCCCTGAGAGTTTTTATGGAGATCCTTGACATTAAATGGTTTGAGAAGAAAGAAACATTTTTTTAAAAGTTGTCCTACTTGGCTAGGTGTATCTATTCTTTCCTGGTTTTGATTTGAGAAACAGGTGTACGGCAGATACATGCCCCACAGTACACATTCCCCAATCTGGGTACCCATTGGCAAAACAAAGGAAAAACAGCGCCCTATTTTCCTTTAGTCACAGTCTGTCTTGAGAGACTCCACATTCCCTATTCCCTCCCTCCACCCCTTATACCCACTGACAAACAAATGACTAATACAGTGTACAATGTAATGTCTTACCTCCAGCTCTGCTGTCCTGCCGTGGGGGGCTGGGCGGCACCAGGGGGGCCTGCGGAGGACACGGCTTGTTCCTCAGCTTCTCCGTCTCCCTCCTCATCTCCTCCACCCTGCGCTGCAGCCCCTGCACCTCCCTCTCCAGACGATCCTTCTCCCCCCGCGCCAGGTTCCTCTCTCCCACCGCCCGGTTCAGAGCTTCCTGAAGCCCCGGCTGAGATCGTGCAGCCTCTCCACCTCTCGGAGGACTCCCTGTGTCGCCTCCTCCGGTCAGCCTGGACACGAGCACCTCCAGCAGACCGAGGCGAGCCTTCAGGCTCTCCAGCTCGGGGCCTCCCCCGGCGGCCTGGGGGCAGCTGGCCTCGCTGGGGCTGGGCACGGTGAAGGTGTACTGGCAGCGCCCGCTGCGGTCGTTGCCTCGCCACAGAGCGGCTCGGTCCTGTGCCGCGCCTCCCAGCAGGAGGGCGCACACGCACACGGACAGCAGGAGGAACATGCTGGACGAGGTCCTTCCACACGCAAACACACGGGGGGAAAGGTCGTCGATCTAGAGACTTTCTTTCTCTCTCCACTCTCTGAAGACTCTGTTGTCCTTCCTCTTCGCTCTTCTTGGTGCAGGTGTCACAAGGTCAAACCTCTCGTCTTTCTGGCGTCTGTCCCGGAGTCTTTAATCCCTCTTCTTCCTGTCATCCATGTGTATTGGTTGGTTGTCTGTCTCTCAGGTGCTGCTTGTTGTGTCTTTTCTTCTTGTCCTTTTGGTCAGGTCCTCCAGGTCTGTAACACTGAGCCCTTCCCACCGGCTCGCAGTTATTTATACAATCTGGAAGGCAGGGCAGGAGGGAGAGGAGAGCAGGAGAGGAGAGGTGAAAGGGAGGGTGCAGGGTGGGGGAGAGCGGAGAAAGGGAGGAGGGAGGGGAGAGGTTTTGGGAGTGAGATTATAGGAGAACGGGAGGGGAGGAGAAAGTGGGAGGAATGGGCTGTTGTGTGTTTTGGGGACCGTCTCGGCAACAAAAACATTCCATTTAACTGCGTGCGTGCGTGCGTGCGTGCGTGCATGTGTGTTCATTTGACTATTTGTATGTTAAACACACGTGCCTGTCTGTACTTTTTGTGAAAGCCTTTGCTTTCGTATACTTTGGTTTAGGACCCAACACGATAACCTGTGTCATTTTGAGTCATCACGTTTTAAACAGTCCCTTTTCGGACAAAGCCAACGGGACAAAGCCAAAGTTCTGGTGTTCCTCAGTTCCTGTGTTGTTAACACTGAGCTCCAGTTCAGAGGAACGTGGCTTAGATCTGGCCCCCACAGGGGAGGCAAAGCTGAGACACATGGGATACAGTTACCTCCTAAAGGAGACAGTGTCCTGTTTCACCCTGGTAGGGGGCCAAGGCATGACGTCAAACTGGCCATAGATGTCATCATTGTGAAGAGTTAAGGGTTACGAGCCCATCAACTGGACACCAGGAATGACCCTCGCCATGCTGTCGTTTCCCTGACGTTTGTGGTGACGGTGACGGGAACATGCATTTGTGCATGTAGGTTTATGTGTGCATGCATGTGTGTTTGTGAATATATGTGTGCATTTTTGTGCATGCAGGGTTATATGCATGTGCATACAGTAGGGGTGTGTGTGTGTGTGTGTGTGTGTGTGTGTGTGTGTGTGTGTGTGTGTGTGTGTGTGTGTGTGTGTGTGTGTGTGTGTGTGTGTGTGTGTGTGTGTGTGTGTGTGTGTGTGTGTGTGTGTGTGTGTGTGTGTGTGTGTGTGTGTGTGTGTGTGTGTGTGTGTGTGTGTGTGTGCGCGCGTGTGTGCGTGTGTGTGTGCACGTGTGAACAGGTGTTTTCCTACTCAAACACAGCTTAATCAGTTTTAAAGTTTGAATTCTGACATAATGCAATGCGTCATTCGCTACAGAACACATCTCCCAGTGTAACTTAGCTCGTTATGTATCCATCACCATCTAAATAGACCTCTACCCCCCCTCCATCTCTTCTCACAATATCAGACACATCCGCTGCCTGCTGCTTCACGTTCCTTCACTGTCAGTCATGCAATATCAACAACATGGACCCTAACATCCTATTCTGGGTATGTCTTCATAATATGTGAGAATTCAGCACAGATAGCAGATCTACAAGCTCACAACATGTCGCAACGCAATGTGGTGTGAGTTTGTAGATTGGTTATTTTTGGCAAAGACATTTGGAACCCGCCTTTTTTACTATTTTGAAAAACATTTTTGAAAGTTCAAATAGCCAATTACGTTTAGGGATAAGGTGTATATAGTCTGGCAAAAATAGGGCCCTTGGTGTCTAGGGAAAAGGGGAGGCGACCACATATTGACCCCTGGGGGACCTCAGTCAACTGAAGTGTATAGGGTTTAAGTGGTTAAATATGATCCCTTGTTTATTTTCAGCGAGCCGGGATGAAAAAGGTGATACACAACACATGCACAAAAGCAGGTGTACCAACTCACTCTTGCATGCGCTCGCACACACACACACACACACACACACACACACACACACACACACACACACACACACACACACACACGTGTGCACTTCCTTTTATGTTCAACTTCTCACCTTACGCTCATATCCTGCATCTCTGTTTGCATTCTCGACGGTTTCTTCTCACCCAACCCCCCCCCCCCCTCACTTTTCCTCTCCTCTCCTCCTGTTCTCGTCTCTCCTCCTGTTCAGACGTCCAACCATCCATCTCTGTTGACCTCAGAGGCCAACTATGATCCCCAAAACATCCCTTGACCCAGATCCATCGCTCAAGAGGAAGTGGGGTGCTCTGGCGGGGAAATAGGGAATGGCCAAGTTCAGCGAGGTTAGCAGGAACCCTACAAACACTTTTGACAGAAAGTTTTGATTTAAAATTAGTCTTTTGAATAAAATTCCATTTAGTTTTAGTCATATTTTAGTCAGCTGAAATGTTTTAGTTTATTTTAAATAGCGAAATACAAGCTCTCAACGTGTTCCAGCGCGACACGTTTTGAGCTTGCAGATCGGATATTTTCGGAGACGGAAAAGAGAATGACACCTGCACACAACCAAACATAAAATGTCTTAGTTCTACTGGATCTCTTCTCCCTCCCTAACATTTTAGTTGATTTGTTGACAAAATTGTCAGTATATTTAGACTAGTCATAGTTTTAATCATCATTAAAGCTTATTTGTCAATGAAAAAAGGTATATTGGGTGATGAACATTTTTCTTTATAGTTGTGCACGTCCTGGCTTCCAGGGTCTCTGAATTGTTTTATTTTATTTTATTTACAGCAGTCTCGGTGTAACCATTGAAAGGATACTGAAAGGGCAACTAACTGGCCAGCTAATATAAAAATGTTGCTCTTGTTAAGATTGATCTCCTATACTTGTGTGGTGAAATTGTCGTTTATTTAGGTGAACTATCGCTTTTAAATGCTTTGATTGGTGAGAAGATAGATTAGGTTCCCAACCACTGTTACGAGTACCACTGGTGGTACTAGTACCAGTGCTACTAGTACCACTGGTGGTACTAGTACCAGTGCTACTAGTACCACTGGTGGTACTTGAGCCCCCCTCTGGTGGTACACAGGAGGAAAAAGACAAAAATGGAGTGAAATATTTATATGACTACAGGTCGTTTTTCTAACCAAGAAACCAAGGTTGAAATAGGCTGTCCAGCCGTGCTGAAATGAGCATGACAGCACACCGAGCCGTTAATAGAACATTTGAGAACGGATTAATCACATTAGAAATATCATCAGTTGAGCTGATTAGTGATTAGACTGAGTTTTGTCAGAGCAGCAGCATTATTGGCTTTGGAATGGAACAAAAAGGGCAGGTATACGCTCCCGTATTTTAACATCAGTTATTATGGTGGTCAAATGGGGGTCCTTGGCCTCATGCTATATCAAACTGGTGGTCCTTGAAATGTAAAAGTTTGAGAACCACTGGGATTATAGGTCGCCGTGTGGATGGACAAGTTTAGTAAGTTAGTTGGCATGTGTTTGTTGTTGTATAGGAAATAGTGAGCAATTCGGTAGCAATATTTATGACCTGGGCACGTCCTCACAGGAAACATCAAAAGGGTGAGAGGCTGCGAGGACAGGAGGAGGAGGGGGAAGGACATTAGGGATGGATGGAGGCACGGACGAAAGACAAGAGTCAAGAGAGGACTAGTTGTTGAGTGAAACCACATGTAATGGAGGTGGGAGAGAGAGGAAGAGCAATACGAGCGTTACTAGTCTGTAGTGTACAATTTTGAGGTCCAATTCTTTATACTCCATTACATCTCCATTATATTGTACATTTTACTCCACCACTGGAACCACGTGTATTTTACAAATTTAGAGTTTTATTACAAAAAAATAAAACATTGAAGCTATTTTATTCTTTGGCTATTCCAAACATGTATCTATAGGCTCACAACGTGTAGCAATGCGATGTATTGTGAGATGTATAAATTGACTATTTTTATTTTTGGAGTGTGTGTGTGTGTGTGTGTGTGTGTGTGTGTGTGTGTGTGTGTGTGTGTGTGTGTGTGTGTGTGTGTGTGTGTGTGTGTGTGTGTGTGTGTGTGTGTGTGTGTGTGCGTGCGCGCGCGTAGGGATGACTAATATGCCTGCCTTATTCCATTGACTTTTATATAACTTGTACTAGGCTGCTATGCCTGGAATCTGAAGTCATCCATTGAGGTCCACTACCAGAGGACCAAAACATCCCCTACTGCCAACGTGGGTGTGTCCCATGGGACAGAACACGATAAAAATGTATTCTCTCTCTTTCTCTCTCTCTCTCTCTCTCTCTCTCTCTCTCATACTGGTAGTGGTATGTCTAGGTCTGTTGTCTTGTCTGTACAAAATGTTTGAGGTAGGCTACTTGGGCTTTCCATGTTATGCTACAGGTACTTTATACTTCCACTGCCTTACATGGTTCACATTCCAGATGTCTATGAGTTGGTAAAACAGCACCAACAAACTAATTTCTTTCCTTAAATGTCTCGATGTGATAAAAAAAAATATCCGTCAGTTAATGTCCAAAAACAACAATATAACCATTCTTCTTTACTCTTCTCTTCCATTAATGACCCCACAGATTTATCTGGTGACTGATTTATCTGGTCAAAGCTGACATCCCTGTGACAGTATCATGTGAGTATCATGACAGTGTCAGTATCATGGTCAGTATCATGGTCACAGTACCATGGTCAGTATAATTTCAGTATCATGGTCAGTATAATGGTCAGTATTATGTCAGTATGTCAGCGTCATGATCAGTATCATGTTAGTATAATGGTCAGTATTATGTCAGTATGTCAGCGTCATGATCAGTATCATGTTAGTATAATGGTCAGTATTATGTCAGTATGTCAGCGTCATGATCAGTATCATGTTAGTATAATGGTCAGTATTATGTCAGTATGTCAGCGTCATGATCAGTATCATGTTAGTATAATGGTCAGCAGTATCATGTTCAGTATCATAATGTCAGTGTCATGAATCATGCAGCATCATGTCAGTCAGTGTCATGAATCAATCACGATCAGTATCATGGCATCAGTATCATGTCACATTATACTGACTGATACTGAGTTTGTTTGACAAGCAGCTTGGTGTTGATTGAGCTGTTTTGTGTGCAAATTGGTCAAGTAAAGTCCTGCAGCATGTAGTAGCATAGATAGACCATTATCTTTGTCTGTCACCTCACCTTGTATTATGGCCTCTTAAATAACACACTAACACACACACACACACACACACACACACACACACACACACACACACACACACCTGACTAGAGAGGGGAAAGAACAGCATCTCAACTCAGATCTACATTTAGCTTGCAGTTAAAACCAGTGACTTGCAGAGCAGTTAAAAGAGCTGTAACACTTTACAGCCACTAGAGTTTACTAGCTCTCATTTCATTGTGATTGTGTTGGGTGGGCCCACACCAAGGGGTCAGGGGAACATAGCTATACAGTATAGACACATTCACAGAGGGGTGTCCTGGGCGCGGCCATTACTGGGGGGTAAACCATGGAGCAGCTGCTCCGTAGGCCAGGTGTAGCTAATCAGTGCTGCTGCGCTTAATGGTACACCTCAGTAATGGCCGCACCCAGGCAAGCCTCTGTGAATTTGTCTATATATACTCTTCACCCATCGGCCAACTGACCACTTAACACGGCAGCTGTTCGGCTGCCGTGTTAAGTGGTCAGATGGGTGGGCCAATTGCATTCTCAGAGCACGTTTATTTTAATGATCAACATAGTTTACGTTCCTAACTTCCTATTTATCATATCACAATGACAACTCATTTTCAAGATTTGAGAGAGCAAATACCTGGAATTTCTTTATATATAATTTTTTACATTAATGTTGTATCAATAAAAAAGTAGTTCTTTGGCAATTATTTGGGGCCCCACTTGCAATACACTCGCAGCACACCTGCTCTAGGCCTATACCTGTGTATATACTGCAGATATACTGTAAATATATTTTTCCAATACCAATAACCAATACTTAAATCAAGTCTAGATATTAAACTGTTAGAGTTAGATGAATGTCATCAAACATGTTATAGAAATAAATCAGTCAATGCAGATGGATTGCTTGTAAGGCAGAGCTAATCCAATTCTCTACCCTTTTCATCCCTAAAACAAAAGAAATGGAGTGCACTGTAACGCAGTAACGAGTGGCAGCTGGAGGGACATCTGACATCGATCTCAACAGCCAAAGACTCACACCAACATTAAACGCCTTCATCTGTAAAAAGTACTGGAGACCAGTGGTGTAAAGTATATTTATTCAAGTACTGTACCGGTATTTCTTTACTTTTACTGGAGTATTTCCAATGTTCATTACTTTTGCTTCTACTCCACTACATCTCAGGCAAATATACCTTTTACTCCACTACAGTAGTTTGAAAACTTTAGTACATTAACCACTTTAACCCAGTATACATGCTGTTGGTAATTTGAAAACAGCTCATCTACAAGCTTGTAGACATCACATTCTGCTTGATAAGTAAGTTCTACTTTTGGCCTACATTTCTACCAATACTGTACCTTTTTGTACTTTTACTCTAATACATTTTCAATTCCGGAAATGTACTTTTAACAGAGTATTTATACATTGCAGTATTGATTGTGACGGTTCCGTGTATATGATCTTACAGTATATAGTTGCACTTATCTGGTTATGGATTCTGTAATCTGTATGTTTTCTTTACCCTTTACTTACGGTATGTTTTCTCATTGCTTCCAATAGGGCAATGATGATCAGCCTAATTGGTGGGCCCGGGTTTCCGGGTGCCAACGCCTTATAGACAAATTCACAGAGGGGTGCCCTGGGCGCGGCCATGGAGCAGGTGCTACGTACGCCAGGTGTAGCTAATCAGTGCTGCTGCGCTTAATGGTACACCTCAGTAATGGCCGCACCCAGGCAACCCTCAAATTTGTCTATAAAAGCCTGCCTCCCCAGCCATCTCCCACTTCTGTTTATTTGATTTTTGAACTTTGCCACCGGACCTTTACTTAATAAATATATATATATATATATATATATATATATATATATATTATTTTTCACCACTGCTGGATACTGCTGCTGCCAGGGCTGTAGGTCTGCTATGCTGTTGAGGCTGAGATCAGGGGATAACCGTAGTCTGTCAGAACAATATGGGGGCTCCACACCAGGCCCCACTGCTTTTAGTGCCATCCTGGGATTTCCACACCGCCAGTAAAATCACAGACCCAATAAAATGTCCTGGTAATGAGATGGGAGTCAGAGACATCAGGAAACTTACACTGGTTCCTGGGAACGGAGGAAATAATAACCCAATGTTCTTTGACTGTGGATGCTCTCTCTCTCTCTCTCTCACGCACGCACACACACACACACACACACACACACACACACACACACACACACACACACACACACACACACACACACACACACACACACACACACACACACAACGCAGAGCTGCTGTCTGGCATGCCATTCAAACCCAGGCCGTTCACCGTTTCCCCTTTTAGGTCTATTTCCTTAACTCTTCTCTACATCCTTAATCCTCTCTCCTCATTCCTTCCTCCCACATTAGGGTACGATCCAACCAGTGCAGAACCAGACCAGCCACGGAGTCCAGATGCCCTTTTTAAAACCACTTTATTTTCAGAGGAACGGTACAGTATTTCACAGTCTGTCAATGCAATGTCAGGAGTATAGTACATCGTTACGAAATCAATATTTACACCTCAAATAAATTACATGAAAATAATAATAAAAGGAATGACAATATAGAGAGTGGGGGTATATTATAGGTATTCCAGTCACTAACTTAAAATTCCCTAAATCACTAAAGTAAACACATTGTAACAGTATGTTTCGATGAACTGTCCCTTATTCGGTCCTTCCTCAGTGACGTCAGGGAATAACAGAGCATACATTCACTTCAAGCATTACAGTTACTGTCCAGCAGAAATTAGCTCAATCAAAAATAACTCAATAATGTAGGATGGCAACAATATTAATATTAAAACATAGAATGTGTTTGGAGAGGAGAGAGAGCCGTGGCTTAATGCCACCAGCAGGAAAGTAGGACAGCCGTGACCAAGTTGCCCCAGAGCTGAGGAGGCGAGGGGCTGGCGTTGGGGGCATTGAGGTTCGGGGTGCAGGGGGTGGGGACATTCATAATCTGCATGTTTTGTTTTGGCTATGATGCCCAGATGTGTGCAATGTAATAAGCTATTCGGAGGCAGAAAGCAGCACAACAGAGAATGTTGTCTCAACAGATGCAATACATAAACGTAAACAGCACAGGGCTCTATGCGCACACACACACCATTTTGGAAATAACTTGGGCCCCTTCCCTAATGCCTACTTCCTTCACCGTGCTACTGATGATACTAATGAAGGCTCTGTTCCATTCTGGTCGAACAGTCAGGGTGTTGCTATATATTGTGCATGTTGGCTCAGGAAACCCTCTGCTACACCAGTGGGTCTCTTTGTCCCGTATGGGTCTGTAACTCAGAGTTACAGTATCGGGGTCCTTGAAATTAAAGTTTGAGAACCACTGTACACTAAATGGAACAGAACCTTGATTAGTATCATTGGCAGAAAAGGTGGTTGCACACTGGACACGTTTTTCGGAAAACCGACGGGAAAAATCAGAAGAACTCAGCCAGTGTGCAGGGACCTTAACTAGTTGCGACTGAAGGTCGCAGTTACAGTTCACTATGGAATCGTGCATTTCCCGTCAGTGTATCACCCAAAATCCCCATACATGGGGAAAGCCCCCATATGTGGTGCCCAGGTCTCCTGACATCATCAGGGATAGAGATCCCTGATGTGACCTGCTGTCGCAATTAAGCCCGACAGCCGGCGAAAACTAGAGTTCTCAAGTCATGGTCACGTGACTGGGCCATGACTCTCTCTGCGGCAAATCTCGCACCGGAAGTTAGATGAAATACATGGCAGTGAATGGCGCCGGCTGGACCAGCTCATGAACAAACACTATTTATGAAACATTGAGACCTTCATATAATCGGTTCAGGAATATAAAAGAACAAGACATATAACACATTATTGTCTGTTCTATCTAAAGAGCACAAACTAGTTTCTGAACGTGCCAAGTATCGCTATCACTGTCCACCGTTTCCTGTCTGGTAACCAAATCTTGTGATAACTCAAGAGACAGAAACGATACCTGCCGCTGTTTAGACTCAATAAAATGATGTACTGTGCACATCGAAAAGCAAGTTATTGGAAAACAACCTGTGATATGTCTTTTTATATTCCTGAACCAAATTATGAGCTGGTCCAGCCGGCTCCATTCACTGACATGTATTTCATCGAACTTCCGGTGCCGGTGATTTGCCACAGAGAGGGCGTCATGGCACAGCCCAGTCAGGTGACCATGACTTTTCCTTCTGTAACCTTCCTTGCCTGGAAGTATGAAGAGTTATTCTGTGAGAGCCCATTGAGGCGTAGGTTTCTTTTATTGTCTCAACAGTTGGACCTCCTTTTAGAATCATTCCATCTTCTCTGATGTTTCCAGAACAGGGCAGCAGTAAGCCACTCGATGTCCTCAATTCAATCTTTTTATAAAGGCTACCTTGTATTGTTTTAAAAAGGAGGCACAGGATACACGGGCTGGGGCACTTCCACAGAATGTCACAGCTGTTTTGTGTTAGAGGAGTTATCAGTCATTAACCACTTGAGCTCTACATACTTCGTTTTATGGGGGATAGCGAAAATAGCTGATCTATAAGTACATCACTATAATCACATTCTGAGCTTATAGATCAGATTTTTTTGTAAAACCTTTTTGACAATACAACAACATGCTCCGAATAGGGATGCTAGGTTGAAGATGGTTACTTAAAAAAACCGAAAAAGTGCGAGTCGGAGAGAGCATGCCTGGGTTCCCCGGTGTCCAAACAAAGCCAGAGCCCTGAATGTGATATGTGGCATCATGGAATGGACTTTCCACGCATACATACAGTAGCATAAATACAGTTTTTCATTAAAGCCTTTCCTCCTGTCAGTGGTTCTCAATTTTTTCTGGATCAGGGCCCAATTAAAAATCTCAAAGCCCACCCACCTAAAACCACTTGGTCAAATGGGTGGGGCTGCGTGCATTTTCGGAGCATTTTAACGATTCTTATTTAGTGGCATCAAGTTTCTATATTAATGTTGTATTATCATTAAAATCGTAGCATTTTGCCAATTATTCTGGGGGGACCACTTGAAATACCCTCACGGCCCACCAGAAGGCCCGGCCCACAGGTTGAGAACCAGTGCTCTATGTCAACCCTGCAACCTCATTTCAGGATTTTAAACTAAGCCCCCCTCACCCCCCCATCCCGGTTCTAACAAGACAAGATGTTTTTAGCGTGAAAATGCAAACGATAAGATCGGCAGTAAGGATGAGTTCTAGAGGCCAGGAAGGACCCATAGTCCTAGAGGTTAAACCGGGCTGACATAGAGGAGATGTGGTAGGCTGGCTGGCTTGCGCCACCTAGCTGGTGTGGAGGACTGTGCGCAGGAGAGAGAAAGGGGCCAGGAGGAAAACATGGAGGAGATGTCTCCCCCCCTGTCCTCCTCGTCAGCCACTGCGGTACCGCAGGATCACTGGAACTGAAAGAAACAGAGGAAGAATTCAGTGCAGTAGTTCTCAAAGGTATTTGTTTTGTTTTGTCTCAGGGCACCCCTGTAGATAACTTTTTAATCCACGGCATCCCTGAATTACATTGTTACTTTATAGCACATTGCATTTATTTTATGTCATACTACGGTACGTATTTATGTAACATTTTTCATGATAATGTATGTCACTAGGAAAACTTGACATCAGGACAGATTGAAAATAACTTTAAATTTGACGTTTAACCACTTGATCCCCAGCATCCCTATTCTAGGGGGAGCATTCGCCAAAATAGCAGATCTACAAGTACTCACCAATGATAATCAGCAGGAGGGCAACCACTACCATGGCAATTATGATCTTCATCTGAGGAAATATGACGCATTGAACAAATATAAGGCAAGGCAAGTGTATTTGTGTACTGTATTGCACATTGCAACAATACTAAATCCATTTCTCCAACACAAACCAATCTGCTACCTTCATGTCCCTCCACCACATCCTCCTATGCAGCTGCTTGGATCGGCTGCTGAAGGCAGATGCGTTGTCCGATAGGCTCTCTGGAACACAGGACAGACGGCAACGTATAAAAACAGCAGTACCCCCCATAGACTTCCACACATTAATCCCTGGCAGCTGTTTACTACAGTACTGGCAATGGAGCAGTTCCACCCGAGTCATTTGTGGGATGAAGTGTCGTGCTCAAGGGCATCTTAGGGCGGCTGTGGCTCAGGAGGTAGAGCAGGTCGTCCAATGATCACTGCGTCGGCGGTTCAAATCCAGGCTCCTCCTGTCCACATGTCGAAGTGTCCTTGGGCAAGACACTGAACCCTACATTGCCTCCAATGAGTTGGTTGGTGTGAGCTTGCCACCATTGGTGTGTGAATGTGGGAAGTGAGGACGCTGGCGTCGACTGTTCGCCGCTTCACCTCCCAATGTATGAATGAATGAACCATTGTAAAGCGCTTTGAGCACTTGGAAAAGCCCTATAAAAAATGCAATTCATTATTATCTTGAATCTCGACTGACAGTGGAATATCTTAATGAAGTGTACGCTGGCTGTGTGGATGGCTATGATTTTGATTTGGGGTGTTTGTTTAGCTGTACTTGACTCCATATGATATAATGGAATGGAGAGTTATGTAAGACTACAGTGTTCCTGGTGACATCACTCCTGTCCTCGCATGAAACCACAAAAATCAAAGTTTGCCAATGAAAATTCATAAATTGCCAAATTCCTACACAATAGAACTAGGAAATATATATAATATATATATAAAAAGCCTCTCGTCACTTTTTCATATCTCTCACAAAATCTGTCCCCATCTGTCTCTCTCCCTCCCATTTCCAAGATACTGGGGTTGACTTGTGTGCATGCGCATGTGTGCTTGCATGTGAGTGAGTGTGTGCGTGTTTGTTAACAATTCCCTGGCGTGCGGCTCTGTGCGGTCCAAGCTGTTCCTGTTCAGAGTCTCTGTCATGTGTTCTCTACCTCCCTGTGCCTGTTAATGACCCGTCACAACCACAGAGGCAAGCACTCTTCCTTCTGAGAAGATGCTTGTTAATCCTAAGGAATTCTCTACATGGGCTACCTGCGGGCAGGTCAGATCCGCCTGCATTCAAGACCCGGTTACAACTTATCACACACACACAAGTAGGTAAATAGAGTCTAGGAAAGCATGCCATGCGACATACACACCGCATTCAGTCATGCGGCGGGTGAATGCACTCAAATGTGCCAACGCGCAAACACACATAAACAAACACGTTTGCACACACAAATGTGTTCCAGATGTGGGTCATTGTCTTGGCCGATTGGTGGACACACAAGAGGGAGAAGCAATTATAAAACATCTGCAGATGTTATGATGACTTCCGAATGGATGAAGCAACAAGAAGAAAGGAATGAGAACAAAGTGGAAGGATTCTGTGTCAAAGACTTGTGTGGCTGGCGTGTTGTGGTGAAACCTAAACACATGTTCCAGATCTCTGTTAATGTACACAGAGGTGAGAGCGAGATCAGGGTTTGTGAGCGAGTGAGTGCATGAGAGCCAGCAAATACCACCAGACACACACCTGTTCAAACAATAAACCTGGACATATCATTAGCACCTTTGAAGTGGTGCGGAGAATTTTGACATGCTCTTGCTGTAAATATCCCCAGAGTCCTGTTGCTGGGACTTGGGGCCCAGTTAAACAATATATGGCGCACGGTCTATAACACAAGGCGCAAAATTACAGATGACAGATGGCACGTTCTCGGAAGCCCCAATTGCATACGGATGCTTAACTTACTGCTGTACAGAGACAGGTAAAAATAAAGCTAGGAGGTTATGCTGCCCTGCTATACTAAAAATGTTCTTCAGGTAATTGTTTATCTCTCAAAATCACAAAGGCTAATTTGCCCTTTGGGATACACGAATAAATCGCTGTGTCCAAAAACGTAGTTACTGCACTTTGGCTTTAGCGCAGTATGGATTCCCGACATTCTTACATGATGTGTGGCGTATCCAGGAATTATGTTTTGGCCAGGCAAGATATGTTAATTGTCGTCTCCCCGCGCAGAATCATAGCACTAAAGGTTTTCAAAGAGATATACCTGCCAGACGAGTAGGATACAAAGGCTGAAAGGCTTGCATTTACATTCCAATGGGTGATTGAGGGTCGCGCTCTACCGCAACGGCCAATCAGCTGTCCATTTAAATAGTTCTCAGGTCTTGTTTTTGTCCTCTTTTTTTCTCATTGTATGGATTTTGGCCAGGCCAGAAATGGATTTGGACAGTCGGGCGCTTGCCCTCGCCTTATTGTAGATACGCCTCTGACGAGCAGAGCAGTATTTGAAAACTGTAGGGTACTTATTGAAATAAGCTGTATTTCTGCTTCTCTCGCCCTCTGTCTCCTCATCGCTCAGGTCTCCAAAGATGCACTGAGACATTCTTCTTCCTCTTATGGATAATATGTATAATTTCACTCCACATCATTAATGAATGTTTGAACCTCAAAGCAGAATCCCTCGGAAATGTCATCTACCATGTTGAACATGCGGGTTGTGTCAAATTTGGATGCATTTTGATTGCGAGAGAAGTGTGTGTGCATTGTGAACCCACTTCCATGAGTTGACACCATTTTAATCTGAATGCACTCTAAATAGTATGAAAGTATCAGTGCTGTCACTAAGCGTCTTTGAGTGTTATGAAAAGCACTATATAAGTCCCAGATATTATTATTATTACTGCACTGGATTTAACACTCGTAGCCGGTTGAGTCAACAAACATTGACCATTAACCTCATTTTAAAAACCAACACACACACCCATAGGCGCGTGCAGAGGAGCATAAAACATTTGGTAATTACAGTATACAACATGGGTGCTGGGTGTGAAAATGACACCCGAGTCAGTTGGAAACTAGCAAAAGACACCTGCATTCCTCCGTATAGCTTATTTGTGGTGCTTTACAAAGACCTTGGTCTCCACATCTCTACACATCTCACCTGACTTGTCCTGTAGGTCGTCCAGCCGCTCGCCCCTTTCAATCACCTTGGATATGTTCTCCTGCATCACATCGATGACTTCATCAACCTGCGACTGCACGCTATAAAGACAAAGGATGGGATCCGGAGAGACAGTGAATTAAGACATGAAATGAAAAAACAGGGAGACATCAAAGGCTAAAAGGTAAAGCTGGGGGAAGGACAATTTTCTATTCCTTGCATTAGGGCCACTCGCAGGGATGTGACGGGTGAAGAGAGTGGTTGATGGGGCATTTGAAGTGGTAGGTTACTACAACTAGTACTCGTCATTCAGACTGCAAAAACAGTTAACAAGCAGTTTTCTAGCACCTGTTGAATCAAATAAATCCATCATAGTCCTGCACATTGGCAAGGATGAGTGCCAGACAATGGCTTGTGTAAAATCATAACACTGACTCAATACTTCTTTGGCCGTAAAAGGAAATATGTGTTGTAGCATAGAGGCATTTTCAACACCTTGCTGCACACACACACGCCCACACTTTGAAGACGTGACCTCAAAGGGTAGAGGTTGAGAAAGAGGCAAAGCGGCTGAACTCTGTTTGATATACACGCCGCTTTCCAGGAAACTGTGACAAAAACGGGCGTCATGTTTGTCTACCACAACCTCAAATCGCCATGTGTCGAATGTCGATGGACCACGGAGTACCAAAGGCAGCTGCCAGAATGTCTCAACAATAACCTTCTCTGTTCTCTGTCTGTCTGTTTGCAGAAACTAACTGGAGGTTAATGTGGAAACGGTCTCAGGAGGACTTGGATGTGGGAGTGACTGGAAGAGTGTTGTTACACAAGGACCCACAACATCACCGGTGCGGTTACTCAATCTGCTAGCAATCTGGTGCTTCTGGTAAACATTATTAGCTTGTCATGCAACACCAAATATCCCCACACTGGGAGGGCTATTCTGAGCATTGGTGCTGAGCAGTACTTAGGGATATTTTGTTACTTACTGTTTGATTTTGTCATTCTGTCCTCCAAAACGGGGACCAGATGGTCCTCTCCTGGAAGATGAGAAGTGACCATGTTAAAAGTTAGACATAAAACCCTCAGAGATGTTGCAATTCAAAAATATTACTCATCTATCAGTTATTTTCATATACTTTAGTAATAACTTCATGATTACTACCATTACTATTAGTATCAATAAGGGTAAAGTACAATCAATTGTAATGAAGTCAATTTTACAGCATTTCACAACACAACATTTAGTAGTGTGTTCATTCTAATGCTTTGATATAGATTATAGAATATATGTTGACATGTGACGTATACTGTATGTCACGTCAACCAAAAGACCTACAGGAAGAAGTCTTCCTCCTCATCAGAGTCCTCCTCCAGCAGGTTCCTCTGTAAAAGATAAAAAGGCCAAAGGGTCAAACGCACACTGATGCTTCCAATGACTCCTGCATCAGTGGAATGTCCATTTAGGACCGGTCAGACTGGTGAGATACAGGACAGAAGATTCCAGTCCATACAGGGAGAACATTCCTGGCATAAGTAACCAGTCCACCGAGTTCAGTGTGTAACCAACAACGGACTGTATTGACACCTCCAGAAACCACATACAGTACCCGCTGAAGGGGTAAATACCTCCAGAAACTACATACAGTACCCGCTGAAGGGGTAAATACCTCCAGACACCACATACCGTACCCGCTGAAGGGGTAAATACCTCCAGACACCACATACCGTACCCGCTGAAGGGGTAAATACCTCCAGAAACCACATACAGTACCCGCTGAAGGGGTAAATACCTCCAGAAACCACATACAGTACCCGCTGAAGGGGTAAATACCTCCAGAAACCACATACAGTACCCGCTGAAGGGGTAAATACCTCCAGAAACCACATACAGTACCAGCTGAAGGGGTAAATACCTCCAGAAACCACATACAGTACCCGCTGAAGGGGTAAATACCTCCAGAAACCACATACCGTACCCGCTGAAGGGGTAAATACCTCCAGAAACCACATACAGTACCCGCTGAAGGGGTAAATAGAGCTTTCAGAATGTCTTCAGACAGAGTAACCAATAAAGTCTTTGTGCTGTACTTGCGATGTGGCAATAAACGCCCGCAAAAGAAAAGGCTTGTGATCTCTTGTGTTTTGCTTAGAAAAGCTGATCAATCGCACTGTTGTTTTGAGTTTGACTTCTTACAGATCTCAGATAGTATCTCTAAACTATAAACAGTATTTCTCGTGATGGGCATAAAAGACATGTGTGAATACTGAATTGAGTTAGGAAGGAGAATGTAGTGAGTGAGGCTTCAAAGGTCCCTAGCAAGGCTGTCAAAAACATCTATATAACTACAACCAGGCCTCGACCACTGATGGCCACAATAAGGCCAACAAAGGCCCTGCGTAAAACGTTATTCATAGAGAAGGCACAGCATCCAATCAGCCTGAACTGCCGCATAAAACTCTTTCAGGTGGAGAGTTGGAGCATGAAGAGACAAACTGACCGTCTCTGTTTCCCATTGAGTAGCAGTCATATGGACTTGGCCAGCTGTTACCGGGTAAGTTACACCTTTTATCCATCTATATCTACATATTGCATCCACATACTCCATCTATAAGGCGTAGAGCATCTACTCATAAATCTATCATTCAAAAGGGAATTGCAGTGAGCCAAGGGAAGTGGAAGTGCCCCCAATTAGGAGCCAATTCAGTGGCATCTGGTGCTGAAATGGTGTCTTATTCAAGGACGCTTAGTCAGCGATGTAAACTAGCTGACAAAGGGATCTAATCTGTGACCTTCCAGTCACCGGGAGATCCATCTTATTCAGGACACTCTGCCAACACTGTAATCAAGATGAGGAGGAAAATCCACATCTGCAGTCAGGTGAATTTAACTCAGTACAGTGGCCAGACAAAGATGTTAAAGAGATATGCAACACACACACACAACTTCACTGCTAGAAAACACTGAAATAATTGTGGCCAGATGATCATAAAGAACGTTACGCGGTACAAAACAATAACTCTTTCTTTCTACTGTCCAGGAGAGGCAAAGGACAACTGGTAGCTATTATCAGAACTGAGGGGCAGTGGGGCAAAGGGAAGCGCGGACAGACACGGAGAAGGATGGTGTAGAAGGGTGTTTGTCAATGCAAGCGTCCACATGGTGTGATTCCTTTAAAGTTTTAATCAGCGGTCAACCGCAACAGCAAACAGAGTGACGTTCTTGAAGACAAGAGGCGAGAATAAAGAGGAAATAAACAGGGATGGTTGGAGGATGTCAAGCAAGGTCATGGCAGTGTTGATTAAGAGAAGATCTTTGGCTTAAGGATCCTGGAGTGTCTTCAGCCTTCCTTCTGTTCTTACTTTCATCTCTTTGACTATCCGCTCCATCTAATTTCCACACCACTTAACCCCTCATGCTTTAACATTTTATTGGTGCTTTACAGCGGTGGTTCACACAGGACCT
Organism: Protomyctophum bolini; assembly: GCF_963924005.1. NCBI lineage: Eukaryota > Metazoa > Chordata > Actinopteri > Myctophiformes > Myctophidae > Protomyctophum > Protomyctophum bolini. The sequence goes on along the minus strand of NC_137869.1, from coordinate 26,025,540 downwards.
TGAGGGGGTTCCAGTGGTCCCCAGATAAATTATTTAATTGGTCTTCACGATCGTTAGATGTACATGATATTCCTACAGCTAAAGCGCTAACATTGTTGTTTTGGTCACAGTTTCACTGCACCTACAGTATTCTGGACAAAATGACTGGTTTTCATGTTGTTAATATCTATGTATTTGACTACTCGTCGTGTACCCCTTCCATAAAACTAGGGTATGTATGTACAGTCTCTCCTCTCTCAGGCTTTATTTGTGAATCCCCTGCACTCAGTGACACTCTATGATGTTGGACTAAAAAACTCCTTTTAACACTTCCTCCATTAGTGTCTCACCCTCTCGCTGCGGATGGATCCTGTGACCTCTTCATCGTTGAGGTGTCGTTTAAACTTGGGGGGCATGCTTTCCTCGATCTGCTCCTCCCGCTCTGGCTCCCTCTGTAGGACAGTAGGAGAAAAGCATTAGTTAAAGACTTCACTAACATAAATTATAAGCTGGAGCACACCTGCTGCAGCTGTAAAGGAAGGGTACCTCAAAACACATGCATTGCATACATAGTACTATTGCAGGGAAATTAGTATACCAGACAGCCTGCAACATGAGGAATTCCTCTGATGTTTGTTTAGGTGTGAGTGATTTGATCAGGGCAGAGACAGATTTTACTGGGGCTACCCGCCATGAGAACAGAGGGAAACACTTCATCATCGCAAATCCTTTCACATTAAATTCTAATCCACTCTCAACATTAATGATTGAACAAATCTGGCCATTCATTCATGTGTGGTACTGGGTACGTGATTTGAGGAAGGCCTCTGGCACTGACATTTCCTCAGCAGACTGGCTTGCTGGTCACACAAGGCGACACCTCTTTCCTGGCGCCCTGTCTGGAGAATATTTAGAAAGACTGGCTTTTTCCATTCAGCCAGGCCCATTCTGCACCGTGTGGTGGCAAATCCCTGTGCAAAGCCAGGCATCTTTCCTTTCCTATATCCCATTAGAAATTGCAACGTTTAGCTTGATTCCAAACATTTCTTCTTGTGTAACCAGCCACAGAGCCTGAACAAAACAGGAAATGTCATCATGGCTCTTGATGTTTTGGGGCTAGGTATTAGGGCTGAACAATTGTGGGAACATTTGACATTGCAATATTTTCTATTGTTGTTTTTGTAAATGCAATATAAAGAAAAATATATTTGGTAAAAGAAGGAAAAAAAGCAGAAGAAAAAAGCAATGCATCCTTTGCAATGTGACTCTGTACAGTCAGTGTACAGAGTCAGACATTGCGATGTCAATGCTGAAATGATATATTGTGAAGCATTACTCTGGTATTAAAACTTTATACTGGAAAACACACTGTTCTGCCAACTCTATCTCCTCTGTTTGCAGACCTGTTTGCATGCGCTTCCTAACAGCACACGTAACATTTCAACAAAAGTCCAGTGTTTCCCTACAGCGAACTGCAATCACTGTCTCTCTGGGCTGGGTTAAGTACAACTCCAGTCCACTCACACATGATACTCCACCGATGCAACTTATTATGAGACTCTATTATACCATTGAATCCAGCTCAGCCTGAAACTGGGGCTTTTGCAGTGTCCTTTTCTGGCACCACCGTTGGAAAAGGGCCTTTCAGTGGCCAGCAGCAGGCAGCAAGGAACTTTCCGTAAACAGAGGAGGAGAAAGAGGCAGGGAACAGCCCTCTATCTGAAGCAGAAAGAAAGAGAATAGGGCACAGAGAGCCAGAGAGAGAGGGCAGAAGAGAAGTCTAGAGTTGTTCCGATACCGATACCAGAATTGGAAAAGCTGCCGATACTGCCTAAAATGCTGGTATGCCAGTCTATGCCATTCCGATACCAAGTAATTTATCACGATATTTCATTTACAGTAATATTTTTTAATGTTTCAGTTGATGCTGCACGACTGTTTTATACTCTTACTGTACTACGTATTTGCATTATGTTTACTAACTTGCATTATGTTTACTAACACAATTATTAATGGAATGTATCCCTAGATTTGTGGTTCTAATCTGATCTTCAAGGACCACCATATCTCTGAGTGTACAAATCTCTGAGTGTCCATTTGGAATGATCGGTATCGTGAAGGAAAAACTGATATCGGTAGATTCGGTACATCTCTAGCCAAGTATAAAATATTCTCTCTCTCTCTGTATCGTTGCAGAAAGCATATTATAAATTGCTACTAGCTAGTCTACATGAAAAGAGCCACTTTATACGATGCAATTCATACAAAACAATTGGCATAACGGAATTAGTCTTTTAACGGAATTAGTCTGTTTTGTAACTGAATTGAAGTCCCATAATGTATCCAAACCATAGGAAGTGAGGGTTATTAACTTATTATGGACCACCAAAGACCATTATGATCATAATCGTGTTGATGTAAATAAGAAAGAAGAGAATCAGAATCTATAGGAAATGGAACATTTGGTCATTAATCTAAAAAAGATGACATTCATAAAGGGTGCTGCTTCATAGAGTAGGACTGCTTTTTATAGGTGAAGTTGTTACACAGTAATTTCCTCAGATTAACAGAGGATCTTACTTCTTGTAGCCAGATGTCACTGTCTAACACTAATGCGCGCGCGCGCACACACAGTCACACACTCTCACACACACACACACACACACACACACACACACAGTATTATTATTCTTACAATGTGCATTGCGCAATATTGTCGTTGCACAGGCTAGAAACGAAAGACCTGCCCAGCCATAATGAAAACCTCGGCTACGACGACAAAGTTAACAAATTGCAACAATTCCTCTATCAATCTGACCCAGTAGTCAACAAACCGCTAGAACCGTTAGCACGTACTTTGCTCAAAACAGGCCGTCGATGCTTTGACAAATCAATGCTAAGAGGCTAACTCACAAGCTATACCTGTGCTGTTCTCACCCAGATCCACTTCTGTGGTAACGATCGGACACGATCAAACGCTGGTCTCTATAAACAAAAGGCTCGATTATAAATCTGTCCTTTCTGGATCCGAGGCAGCTGCAGAGTTAACGTTATTTAGCACAACATTTGCGCACAAGATGAGAGTTACTACTTAACAGCAGCTAACTGTGCCTTCTCTATTCTGTCACTGTGATCAGCTGACCAGGAACTGAACAACGAACACAAACAGCTGGAGACAGTGGAGGCGAGGAGGACCAGGCAGGGACCACTCAGAGCCTTAGCAGCCTGAGCCAGATGTGCAGCCAAAAATAAATAGGGGGGAAAAAAGGATAATACAAAATATATATTGTTTTGTCTGTGCTGCATGTCTTTTTTGTCTTGGGGGGTGCCCACAATGAAGGTGCCCACTCTTCTAAATATTCTAATCTGTCCCTAAATTAAGAGGTAGAAGATAGGCCTACTATTATATCATTACAGCTAGATGGGCTATTCAAATTTCCAGAAACAGCTGGAATTCTACCATTGCATCGTTTTCTATTAGTTTTCTCACGAGTCGGGGACTGGGCTAAGAGACGGGAGAGCGAGCTCTGTTAATTATTACATTTATAAGATAATTAAATGCATGCTCTGACTGGTGGTCCATAAAGAGCAGTGGGCTATGTGGACCAGAACATATGGTCCATGGTCTCGTCTTACTTTACTCTTATAGGCTATCATCTCATTTTCGTTATGAAAAGTATTTCGAGTACGTCAACAACAACAACAACAACAACAACTAAAGGAGGATGTATTTAAAGTTTTACAACAGATGGTAAATGGTAAATGCTTAAGACGATGGACAGACAAATCATCCCATCTATTCCTTAACTGTAGATGGCAGCAGCAACACGGCAGAGACCATAGAAGAAACTCAACTTTCACCCTCACCGGAAGTGTTGACTTGTCGGTAATGGCTGCAGCTGCACTGCAGCAGTACATGCAGAAGTCGAGTGAAATCTGACATCTGAATTATTTCTGCAGGTTAGTGGCCTTTTCTTCTATGCGGTGCCATGTCAATGTAAGAGCAAGTTCTACCCTCGCCTGCTTATGCTAATTTGATTGAATACTTTATTATTAAACAGTTTGCAAAGTACAGTGATGGCAAAAGGTGCTAAAAGGATATCCCACACATATTTCCATTGTGGTCCTGTTCTGTGTATTAAATTCATCACGACATTTAAAGACAAACAATAATACTAACATACTAACTATACTAGTATTAATTTAAAAAAAATCACACCCGTGTGAAGTGAGAGGTGCTCTTATCATCACATCATCATACATCATCTCATTCCGGCCAATCACAATTTGCGTCCTCACCTTTGTCATCAATGTTTGTATTATGCAATGTTTGTGTTTACACAAACGTGTTGGGACAAAATCAACTTTATTACACACACCAAAAGCTGGACATAGGAATCACACTCGTGTGAAGTGAGCGGTGCCTTTCATCACACTGATGACGTCTGATGAACAACATGATGTCACAGACATTTCGTGCTCAAACGGACATTCCGTGCTGAAACGGACAGACAGACATACCCACAAAGCTGTGCATTGGATCTAGCCTGGTAAACCCCTCCCCCTTGATATTTTTTTAATGAAATTACATTTGTTTCAAGGGGGAGTGGTTTATGTTGTGTTTCATAGTGTTATTGGTCATCTGTTGGTATGGTAACCCTGTTACATACACGTTGCATGGTATTTTGTTTGTGGTTGGTTGTTATGGTAACCCTGTTCCGGGTATTTAAGTCACCCATTAGGTGCATCACTCCCATTATACATCTACTCCATCAGCTCAGCGTTTCTGTGTGCACTCTTGGTCTTCACTTCAGAGGCTTCTTCCCTTCAGGATGCAGAGCGTCCAAAGCAGCCGCCCACTCTTCGGAGGTGCTCTGTCAGCCGCCCTGCCGCGCGACGTGACGGACATCAGCGAGCTGAGGGAGATCCCAGACAACCAGGAGGTGTTCGCCCACCGTCACACCGACCAGAGCCTCATAGTGGAGGTGCTGGAGTTCCAGGAGCAGGTGCAAGACGAAGACGCTGCCAAGTATCATTTTGAGGACATCGCAGGAAGCAACAAAGCGCTGGGCCCGGGGGCCCTGGAGGTGACCAGCCTCGTGGCCCTCCCCAGGTCTGAACTGTCCATGTCACAGTGCCGTTCCGCCTGGATGCTGACTGGAACGCAGGCCGTGGCTAAATTCAACGAAGCGGCCAGGAACACGGTCACCGTTCACGTGGGCCTGTTCCGGCTACCCCAGTTCACCACGGACCTCCTGGTGACGTTCAATGACCCTCTGAGCATCAGCCCTGACAGCAGCAGCAGTGCCGCCGCAGTGGGAAAACGATCTACTGAAGCCTGGACCGTGCAGGACTTTCACCTCCTATTGCAGTCTCTCACATTACATGACCCAGGACTGTTTGGTTAGAGCACGTGAGGCCGATTCTACATTTCTAAACAGTTATTTTCTTCAGTCAAGTAAAAAAAAAAGAAGATAGTGAGAATTATTTTCCCTGAGACAATTACAATGGTGTCAGGTATGAGCTATTCACACCATCACACCATTACTGTCGGCCGCTATAATCGTCTAAAATATTGCTTTTAAAAAAAATCAACAAATACAAAAACAAACAAATTTCAATATTTCTTAACTATAAATGCACCAAGTGTGTGTACGTATATGTCTGTATGTCTGTAATCCACGTAACTCGAGAACCATTCGCCTCACCTACTTCGAATTCGACACACGCGTTCCAGCCCACCACAGGGGTTGCAGTGCCCGGTGTCGAGTCGGTCGGACCCACGGATGTCCAGAACTGCCCCAAAAAGACCTCTGCCCGGGCTCTGGACAGGGCCCCTGCCCAGTGTCCATATATGGAGCTTCTTACGTTTGCATAGACTCCTTATTTGGGCATGCCTGACAAAGAAATCCATATGGGCATAAAGTCCTGCCTGTGGTTGTGCCCCTCTTCGCACCATTGGTTGCTGTTCCTTGGTTGGAAAAAAATCCTTTCTACCACTACCATTCCACTGCCATTGAATTAAGGTGTTTTTCAGTTGCTTCTTATTGATATTCTGTGTATTCAATTCTTATTTTAAACTTGATAAAAAGGAACATCACAGGTGCAGCATGGTAACTGGGCATATTATGTTTGTTTTTAGTTTTTCCCAAAAATGATGTTTTAGCAAATTCAACATAAACGGGGCGGAACATGAAAGCCTGCTGGTTAGTCAGGGACCAATCATAAGGCTGACAAATGGTGAAGAGAGGAAAATGTTCATCTTGCATCCAACAGCTGGTTAACCACAATATCATGCATGATGCTAGCAATGTATGACATTAACAAAGGTAACTACTACAGTATGTTAATTTCAATTGCGTCTGTTCTTGGAGATGTAGAATATGTTGCCTGCATTGATTATTCCAATGTTTTTTGGTTTCTTTTTAGGATGAAGTACATGTGGGTGCCACTGCCTTGTGAGGCCATGGATGACTTTAGCGTTGATTCTTTGGTAGCAGTTATTCTATTAAACACCTTTTTGACGTAATCATTTAGTGCCTGGCCTAAACAAACATATAAGTCCATATAATAGGCTTTCAAACGAAAAACAAAAAGACTGGTAAAAGGGTGGTTCTATAATAAGCATTGTATATTACAACTAAACACGTCCATAGACTTAGCTGGCAAACGATTTACTTCATAAGTGCCCTAAATGGGCGCATCCAGACAGTAGATTCACGAAGATGCCAAATGCCGCGAGCGGCAGGAGTCTTCCTGGTTTTTAGACAGCTGGTGGATGGAAAATGATGCTCATGTGCGGCTTCCACTTGCCGCGGAGGCAAGTGTTTCCAGTTTTCTGGCAAGTTGCAGTGTGGGTGGAGCTTCAAGGCATTGAACCTCTACCATGAAATGTTCTATGAGCAGGGCCTGGCTGTTCTTGAGCTTAGTCCAGTTACCCTGGGTAAACATAGTACCTTTCCTTTCCTTCATTTCGATCCACCAGCTGTTTAAAAACTAGCCTTTGGCATCTTGGTGAATCTACTGTCTGGATACAGTCATAGTGGTTGCAGTGCCTTTAAAGGTTACTATACTGTCCTAATCTTCAGATCATGATGTGATGTGATGTTTGATTGTGATGAAAACAGGGAAGTGGGGCATATGATCTTGGTACAAAGTAAAAGCCAGACATAAAAGTTGAACTGACATCCCATGTATTCCTTCCATCGCCATCTGGAGCAATAAAAGGAACACTAGTCACGAAGCCTCTGATGTCTGAGTGTCTCGAGCAAGACCTTGGCTTTGCTCATAAAGAGTGGAAATTGAGATGTTGAATCTCAGTAGCATATATGGACTGACCAGGAATATGGTCAACTGACTCCATAAGTCAGTTCAATGGCCTCATGTTGGAATAGTGAATCAGTTCTAACCTTGGAGAGACATCAAGAGAAATTCAGGATTTATGGAAATGTTAAAGAAAATGACCCTCATTTATAGCCTCTTTGAAGATTTAACAAACCCTCTTAGATTTAGAAATACACGAAACAGAACCCCTTGTATCCATGGTTATAAAAACAAGAAAACGAAAGAAAGAACACGCAAGATTTTAACTGCAGGCATATGCAGTAAGAGTTGTCACGGCATACTGTAGTAAAGGACCTGTCACACAGTACAGTGTACTGTGACAGGTCCTTTACTAGTCAAGCTCAGGTAAAGCTTACATAATGAATAAGGGGCCACATCAAACCCTTTCCATCCCCTGGTGAGATTATAATGGCACAAGATCTCTATAAAGACAAGGACTCCTTTCCTCTGAGTAATCTTAGCATAGCCACTTCCCTTCATTAGAGACAGTACCATAATCATAATGGAAATAGAGATTTTTACACACAATCTACCTTGGATGTTGCTTGTTGTTTTTGTCTGTTTTTCAGAAGAGTGAGAGAGTGTCTTTACTGCCCTTCCTGGTGAGGGTTTGGAGACATCAGTAGTAGTAGTTCTATAAACCAGTGGTTTTCAACCAGTAGTCCTTGAGGAGGTTCCAGGTGGTCCTCAGCTAAATGGAGAGTTGGTAACCAAATGGCCAAATTCCCAAATATATTGAGAGCATAAAATTAAACCAAACAGACCCATATTTTCTAGGCTGCTAATCCAACCTGACAGCGTGCTGCAGGTTCGACTCCCCATTCTGATGACCCCTGCTGCGTGTCGCTCCCCAAGTCCCCATCTCTCTCCCCCATTTCCTGTGAGCTTACTTTGTTGCTAGTAAAAGGCAGAAAAGCCCCAACAATATCTTAAAAAGAGTTGAATTATTGTTAAACATCTGCATTACTAAATGTATAAGAAGTCTACACAATTAGAATGTAGAACTGTTATTATGATCAACGTTTGGCTGTTATCTCCTATGGCACCACATCAATACAGCATGGAATTGTGGGCAAAATCATATTCAACAAAATTAAACGTTTTAGGTTCGAGAGGCTAAATCTCATCAAATGGTGGTCCGTGGCTTAAATGCCAAATAAATAATGGGCCTTGATGTGAAAAGGGTGAAAACCACTACTATAAACGTCCAGGGCCTGGCTGGGGGTTACTATACTTTTGTCCGACATACCCCAAACCCTCACCCTAACCATAACCGCAAGCACGGGGCAGCACACCTAAACCTAACCCCAACCCTCTCCCGAGTCGGACCAATGCTTCTTCGAACCAATGATTATGTCGGACCAAAGTATGCCTCCCCTGGCTGGGACCCCTGCGTTGTTGCTGAGACTGCATAATAGAAGAGTAGCTATTTTTTAGCATCGTTCCTTTTTTAATCTGTGTTTTTTTAAGTTCCTGGGCCTCAAAACGAACTGGAATGTAAATGTATACTGTACATCACTGCCAGTATACTGTGACGGAATTGTATTTCCTACCGGTATTTGTATATACAGTACTGTATATTAGTTTGAGTGTTTGCTGATGGCTCTCTTTGTGTGACTATTTGTTACTTCCACTTACCCTCAATTTCCTCAAAGGACAAAATGTACGTGTGCATTCTTGCTCTTTCCGTACATCTGGGAGGCATCAGTCAACAGGTGCTGGCACGGTGCCTTCTCCGAGACACCCTCCCCCAGGGTAATGTTTTTTTTTAAACCAGACTACCTGGCTATAATCTCTGTACAGAACAATCCAGAACCCGTCCTCCCACAACCGTCTCCAAACCCCCATCCTGTCCTCACACTCCCACCCTACTCTTGTCACCCCCATCAGGAGCCAGTCTGAGCCCATGTGCTGTCTGCTGCTCTCATCAGGACCCTGGAGCCCATCCTAATTTATGCGCTCCTCCAAGCCATTTGCTGGCAGTAGTTGGAAAGAAAAGCTCAAACATCCACTGTGTCTTGAAACAATTTCCACCCTTTCCATTTTTATCTGGAAGACATCCTGATCTTCAGCTAAAAATGGAAGCAGTATGTTTTTACTGTATATCATTGAGTTAAGTTAAACAAAATGTTTATTTAAAAACAAACAGGCAATAGATACCAGACCTTTTGTGGAGCAGACACCCCAAGCATGTTACCACAGACACTCAGAATTTATAAAATGCACAACCAACCTACAGGATACTGTATGAATGAAACCATGTCAATAATGACGTATGTAAACGATAGAAGGTTTGACCCATTTAGCTTCAGAGCCTCTCTGATTGGTTCAATCTTCCTGCTTCTTCTTCTTGCTCTGTGGCGTGTCATTGTTTAACTTGGAGAAGTGTTCAGACATGGCTGCCAGTGCCCGGTAGCGGTGAGAGATTGTGTTCTTTACATCTTTAGGCAGCTCAGCATAGCTGCAGGAGAAAGGTGATAAATGCTGTGAAATAAATTGTACTGGACACAAATGGAAACACAAGCAATGAACAATCCCTGGTGCAAATGCATAGAGCTTGAATAAATGGCTAGTTAACATTTGGCGCCCTCTTGTGACATTACTGGGACATGCAACATCCTTGCTTACGTTTTGTCATAACCATCGGGTTGGAAACAGGGGTCCCATCCAAAGTCTCTAGGACCTCTGGGATCCACAATAGACCCCTAGAAATACCAAAACAGAAATGTGTCAATACAAGGAAAAAGGTTAAAGATAAATAATGAGAGAGAGACATAGAGAGATTTTGACCTCCGTTATCCCTCTGAAGAGCTGTACTGGCTCATTTTTCCCAGCAGTGAAGGCAAAAGTGCAGAGAGCCCAGGCCGATTTGTCTTCAAACCCAGCTAGGAGCTTATACAACCCTGGAAAAAGCAAACAACACAATTACAACTCATTGATATTTATTATTTAGATATACCGTAATAATATAACTAGTCATGTTTGATAAGAGACATCTAATTTTACATCTTACCTTCTGGCTTCAGTTTATCAAGGAACCATTTTCTGCAAAAAGACAATAGTCTCGTGAATTCACAACCAGAAACAAAGGGAATAAAATACAGTAATGGAATATTAAATGGTACACTGACATGTAAGGACCAGGAAGACCCTCCAGGGCTCTGAAACAAAGGCAGGTATCCTCCACTATCACCGGCCCATCAATCTGAAGGATGAAAATGATAATAATATTAATTATTAACCCATTAAAACCATACAAATGTCTTCTGACAAATCCTATCGGTTTTCTGAGGGAAAATAAATCATGTTAAGGAGCCCCAAAATTATATGTATTTGGCCGTGGAATCTCAAAGTATTTTGTTCCAGGGACCCCCAGAAGCAATGGTTTTAGATAACAAAATGTTCAAGTGAAAAAACAATACAGCAAACAGTATATTCAAAGATTTGCACACAAAAAGAGCAGATCTACAAGCTCATAGTGGGGCATGAAATGACACACTATGAGCTTGTAGATCTGCTATTTTTTGACGTCAGGCCTAAATGGCCCATACCTGAATGAAGTGATCATATATTGCCCCATACCTGACATGCTGCCTCTTTACACTTCTGTATAGAGATCTCATCTGGCTCTCCCTGGTATTCAGGCACTGGATGAGAACATGTTCAAGACTTCAAGTAAGCAATGATAGCTATAACAAAGACTATACGTAACTAAATACATTATCCAACATCATTATTTATACTTACAGTCAATCTTTTTAGATATGAGTTTGTAAGGAAACTTGTCTCCCAAGATCTGAATAACCTGAAAGAATGACACACAAAATGTAGGGTAAATATATTTGTGATAGCTAAGGATTGTTTGTAAACAATTGGAATAACATGGGTTTACAGTGTAGCCCTATCCACCTACAAAAGCATGCGTTACATAATGCATAGCCACGGCGGCATTCCAATTTGTAGCACTCCATGTGTGGTTGAGTCAGTGTCATACCTGACAATCTACGTTGTCTGAATCGTGCTGCTGTGAATGTAAACCCTGTCACCTACATTGAATGTTTGAATTCAATGTAGTTGAATGTGTAGTTGAATCTCGCAGGAAAATTAGATAATGTTCACCCTCTATGCAGACTGCAGACCCCAGTCTAATGTGTCGAAGTGTCCCTGAGCAAGGCACTTAACCCCTAACTGCCCCTCAGGCACTGTAGTGCCCACTGCTTCTAAATGTGCAACATGTACTGTGACAAAACATACCCCAAGGAGTGGAGAGACCATATTATTATTTGGCACCTCTAAAAAAATGTAATATTTGAAAAATGGTCTTACTCTTAAGTAAAAAAGGATACATTATTTGAACATGCACAGTAGGCTACAACACTATCAGACTGTAATTTATTTTTTATGCCCAAAGGGATTGGATAGACAGTAGCCCTAGAACGGCTCTTGTTGTTACATACATAGTAATTAAATGATCACAGGCATTCTAGGTCTAGATAGACAGGTGAGGTTTTGTAGCAATTCAATTGTAGTTATATTTTCCAAATAGCCAATTTTACATCGAGGTGCCCACTCTTCCTTAGTGCCCACTCTTCCTGTTACCAAGTTCTAAGGGCTAGTATTCCATACACCAAGCAATCAATGTATGGAATATAATCCAAATGCTATTTTTAATATTTGCTTGCGGCTAATTGACCAGCAAGCATAGAAGGAAACGTAGCCTGGACAAACTTATATTCTCAAATCCATGACACTTATCTATTTAGACATTAATTATAATAATAATACAATACCTCTTCAAGTTTTTTCGCGTTTCCAGTCACGAAAACCACAGACCTACCAGCAGGAACAGCCATGCTGACTATCTTATCTTCAGGAACTTGCCTTCCTTCACTATCTTCAGGAAGATTTACAGAGGCGGACCCATGGGCGGACCAAACTTTTCCGCGAAGAGAACACTTCCGGCATAGTGGCAGCCAATTAAACAAGAGTTTTAACGGCCTCAACAAGTCACCGAGCAGCTTTGAACTCCTCCCCGAGGCAAATCGTCCAATTAGAGAGCAGTACAGCCAGAAACATGCTCCGGGTAAACAAGTCCATTTCGAAGTACCATGTGGAGACAGAACAGAGAACACAGAGATAACTAGCACATAGAACTAATTCATAACATAAAAAATAAGCCACCATAAAGCAATGAGTCTCCTACCTCGCACTGCCGAGGAGTTCAGCTCCGCAGAATACTGGGAACGGTTTTTCAAGAAGCGTGGAGAGAAGGCCTTTGAGTGGTATGGAGATTATAACAAACTGTGCGGCGTGTTGCATAAATACATCAAAACCCAAGATAAGGTAAAAAAAATATCCTCTTTGACATGCTTCCATGCAGTTATTGTGTTCATAGATAGTCTATCAGCCATTGCTGGCATAATACTGTTCTGCAGGGGTCTTCAACGTTTTTCAGATGAAGCAGGGAGTGGGACTCCCATACACTATACGTTATATAATATACATATTGTATACAATTGTGTTGCAGATTTGACAGCACTGTCAATGTGTAGCGTTGTGTTGGATTCATGTTAATGTGTCTTAAATCTATCAGACAAAGATTTTGGCGGACACCCCTGTTGAAGACCCCTGCTATACTGCAGGACAGGGCTCAGAACAATTATTGATTCATTGGCACTGTTGTTCAGGTGCTGGTGGTTGGCTGTGGCAATTCGGAGCTTAGTGAACAGCTATATGACGTGGGCTACAAACATCTGACCAACATTGATATCAGTGAGACAGTGGTGGCCCACATGAACCAGAGAAATGCTGAGCGACGCCCAGACCTAACTTACCATCAAGTGGATGCCACGCAGATGCCCTACGAGGATGCCAGCTACCAGGCCACCCTGGACAAGGGCACCCTGGACGCCATGGCGTCTCAGGAGGAAGGGGAACTCGCCAAAAGAATGCTCACTGAGGTGAGAGACCTAGGATCAGAATCCTCCTGTCTGAACAGAGAGGTGTACGGAATGCATGTGAAACGTTTTGAGTTTGCAACTCATGGTGCGCTCACCATGAAATAAATGAAAAGGTGGAAAATGATAGATAGCTAGTATCTGCCAGACATAGATATAGCACCCCTGGTGTGATGTGTTGGCATGCAAGTCAGAAATCCAGGCAACTCTCACGACAATATAGAATAATCAACATTATTGTATACATTTTCTTTCCTCACAATTCATTTATTTTATTTTTCTTGCAGGTTGGCCGTGTGTTAAGTGTAGGTGGCAGGTACGTCTGTGTGACACTAGCCCAGGAGAGTGTGATCAGACTGGCTGTGGAGCACTTTGTTCAGATGGGGTGGGCAGTGAGACTCCACTGTCTGGAGGAACCAGCGAGTCAGGAGGACTCCTTCGCCCTGCCAGTTTTCGTTCTAATCTGCACCAAGTTCCGACAGCCAATGCCCATGCCTATTCTGGAGTTATGCGTCGGAGAGGATGGAGCCCCAGCCCGCATCGCACAGGTGCCAGAGCTCCTGTCTGCGGTGAAGGAGCGCCAGGCGTACGCTATCCTGAGAAAGAGGCTTCAAACGGGCACGGATGCGACCTCCAACCTCTCGCTCACCCTGTGCGACATCAAAACTGGTCTACCCAGATATACTCTCACAGTGCAAGACTGTGCCGCTGGTGCCAAGGTGCCCAGGGCGAATCACTTTGCCATATTTATTGGTGAGCCTTCATCTTACTCCACTTCTTCCTGTGGACGGGTAGAATCAACATGTTTTGGTGTCCATGTATTTCTGCCTTGAGTTGAGTTTACTGTCACACAACTTGTGATGTTGTCTGACAGCTCCTCTGCTCTGCGTGCCCTTTAGTCCCACAGGGCAGAGAGACTGATTGGCAGTATGGTTCCAGTGAGGGGCGGAGCCAGCTGGCGGCCAGCGCCAACTTCAGACGGTTGGTTGTTGTAGCAATGCACAGGAACCAGGAGTACACAGACATTCAGGCTGTCCAAGCAGAGCTCTCACCAATGGTGATGGACCTGGCTCCCCCTGGTATGCCAGCCAACCATCAGGTAAAATAATTCCTAATTGCTGCTCATATGAATTCTTAAAGGAATGCTTAACCCCCAGCATGACTTCAATTAAATTACTTCAATTACTCACCATGTGAAGCCTTGGTTTTTTGTTAAATATGGGTTCTGTTACAGTATTATTAACAGCAAAACTATGTAAAAAAAGAAAACCTGTTTAGAAACTCCAGCACTGTCTCTCGTAGTATAATTCAGTGTCCTGTATCCATAGCTTTCAAGAGGTGCATGCACATCCGTAAGTCGGCTATTCCGAATGGTGCTACGTAGATCAGAATAATTAATAAACGAGAGAGAAGGTCTGCACACCGTCTTAATGCTCCCAGAAAAAAGCTATTTATTTATGCAGAGGTGAAGTTGAGACTTCCGCACACCCGGTTACTTTACAAGTTAGGAGCATGCACATAAGGTGCATAGGTGATAACTAAGGTAGGAGAGAATCGACCAGCACATTGCCAAGTGCTGGTTCATGAGATGTTTTTATTAAGGGGGGCAATGTTTCGGTCGTGAGACCTTCCTCAGGCTTTATGCAGTGGTTAAATGGCCTGTATGATTGTATATGATTGTCTGTGTCCTCATTACTTCCAAAACAGCATTTTACACTAACAGTGTAAATAGTCTCATGCACGAACAGGGAACACGCATAGGCATGCATCACAGGCTATGCTCACATGCATTCGCTCACCACAACGTGCTCCACGTTTGTGCTTGAGACCGTTTCCCCGGAAAGTAAAGTAGACTGAAATTGTTTTGGAACTAATGAGGACACGGATACGATTCAGGACATTCAGTGTTGGTCTTATTTCATATTTATTTATTTTTAATGTACTGTAGTTTGCTCTTGTTCTTCAGTTCATCAATTATTAGTCTTAATTTTTGGATTCTCACTGTGAAGGATGTGATTATATACAAATCATTAAAAAAATTCAAGGCTTCACATGGTTAGTAATTGATAAGAGGACAAAATGATCATTTTGTGCAATAGTTGGAGAATGGTTGCCTCTCTTCCGTCCCCATCCAGGTACCCTTCCTGTCAGTGGGTGGCGAGTTGGGTTGGAGAGAAGTGGTTAGTAAAGGTGTGAGTGAGCTGAGTGGGGAGTACTCTGTAGAGGATGTGAGAGGAGGAGATGGAGACCTCTATCGCAGACTGGTCTTCTTGTCTAATGCTGGCCTTGTCCAATCAGAGAGCCGCCTTTCCCCCCCACACACTGGTCAGTCCACTTCACTTCTCTCACCACTGTTCTTGTTGAGCGCCGTAACACTAGCAATAAATGTTTTACTTGCCGTATTTGTGTTTTGTACTCGCTCCACAGCATCAAGTCACAAGAAGAAGAACAGAAAGAAGGTTAAACCAACAGCCCCTCCTAAAACGTCCTCCACCTCCCTTTCAGTGGACAGTGGCTTCCTTTGCTGTACTCACCATGAAATCATGGTGGCTGGCTTTGCCATGCTTCAATTGGGAACGCCACAGAACAAAGGTGTGTTTTTTGTTTTGTTCATTCGTTTTGTGTCTTTGTGATGGAGGCTAAAAGTGAACAAAGGACCACATTAACCTGACCAAAACTTTAAATCTCTCGTGGCAATGTACAACCAGTACTTTTTCCCGATCTTTAATACACATCACTGTATTTATTACATTTTGTTGTATTGTTATGTCTGTCTTTGTACGTTTCTTCAAGTTACGTTTGCCGTTTATTTTGTAAAAATATTTTTACAAAAATGATTATACTTTTCTTTTTCTAATATTGTCTGTCTACTTTGACCATAACAATTTCATTCCCTCTGCTAGATGTCCCTGTTTCCGTGCTCCTAGTGGGGCTTGGTGGAGGAGGCCTGCCTCAGTTTCTGCGGGACTTTGTCCCTGGTGCCAGCGTCGAGGTTGTGGAGTTAGACCCCGTCATTCTGGAGGTAGCAAAGGAATGGTTTGGCTTCCGACCCGATGACCGATTGACCGTCACGCTCGGCGATGGCCTAGAACGCATTAATGCCTTGGCGACCGAAGGTGAGTGTTCAGGAGAGGTATCAAGTCACAACGAACTAAACCAAAGCGGAAGGAAAACGGCATTGGAGGACTGCATAATGTGATATGGACAATAATACAACATTTGTATACTAGTATTTTTTCTCTTCATCATCAGGTGGTCGTTTGTTTGACGTCATCATGTTTGACGTGGACAGTAAGGATAACTCTGTGGGTATGAGCTGCCCTCCCGCTGGCTTTGTAGAAATCTCCTTCCTGAAGAAAGTCTTCAGCCTGCTAACTCCCAGAGGTACAGTATCAATAAATCAATCAACTAATTTAGCTCCTTCCGTCTGTAGGAATCTGTTATCATATTTAATTGAATTTATACTCTCATTATATTATTTCTTTATTTTATGAGAGTCTCCTGTTCCTTACATCTCTATTCTTCGCCGCTGTCTCTCATGAACCAGGTGTATTCATGCTGAACCTTGTGTGTCGCGACTCCGTGCTGAGGAAGAGTGTGGTGGAGTGCGTGCGTGGCGTGTTCCCCTGTGTGTTCTCTCAGGGGATTGAGGGGGAGGTGAACGAAGTGCTTCTGTGTTCTCTGTCAGAGGAGGACGGCCCCCAGACAGTCCCTGTGTTCCTCAACCAGGCAGCCAAGAGTCTGCAGAGTGCGCTATCGAATAACAACTCTACAGGAACCTCCAGCCCACATATAGACATTGCTGAGATGTTAAAAGGCCTGAAGGTTGCATGAGGTTGAAGACGAGATGAATCAATGACAATGAGCTGAAAGAAGACGGCCAAAGGGAGATCCTGAATATCAGAGGATCTCAGCTTAACATTGACCATCACTAAGGGCGGAAACAATGTTGTGAAGGTGCTGCCAACGTGTAAATTTCTAAGAGTGGTGGTAGTGGTATTTTGGTTTTGTTGAAATACATATTACACAATCAGAAGTAAACTATTTTGTTTTGTGTCTTGTAGTCATTAATTGTGTTTTTGTTTCTGCTGCCGATATTACATTTAATATTGTACTCTCTCTCACATACACAGGGAATCTGGCATGCCCCCCCCCCCCTAACTACTGTAGTCTATGACTCTACTCCACCTCCAGTGCTACTCTTTTCCTATTTCAGATAACATCAGGAGTAGAAATCCCAACAAGATGTCTCACCAGGTTGAACAGGTCGGTTTTATTTTACGCCACAGGCACTGGATCAGACATGAATCTTAAAACAGCAGCCACTGGAGTAACAGATTTTGATATGTCACCAATGTTGGTTTAACACTGATAACTGTGTCACAGGAATACAATAACAGATGTTATGATGAAAGTTCACCTTTAGTAAAGGTACACCTTGATTGATCAGAGGAAATTCAGTTTCAGTGCACAAGATGGCAGCAGTTGCGTGTGTCTTGTTCAGGGGCAGTTCAGCCTTATACACACTCTGCTATACTGCAGTGAGTCATTCTAAATCATGCATTACTTTGTCCTACTAAATTGAATGTAATTGGTGTGTCTGTTAGTATGTGTACATTCGTTGTAGGCACACATACCTACAGTAACTGCGAGGTCATGGGCTCGGATCCTGACTCATGTGGCATTCCATCTTTGTCTACTCTTGCCCGTTTCCCCTCACCCTCACGGTACAAACAAAAAATATCTTATGTGAGATAGTAGCCCGTCTCTATTTAACCAACTTTTCGGTTAGTGCATGAAGGGTAAATAATTATATTACCTCATTAACATGCAGATTTAGTCATCACTGTGAAAACTGTTGTTCCTTTGATTGCATACAGAAGCATACATATACCCTTCCCTAATATGAGTTTAGAATGTAGTGTACTACTCGGTGCACACTGTCATTGCCAAAGAATGCAGCAGTGTTATTTACAGTAGATGTATACTAGTGTCCCATGGTTACAGTTGCAGACTTTCAGTCATGATGTGGGTGTGCACTGTGCAACTCGTGTAGGGCAGGCCTGTCAGGCTATGGCCATGCCATGGTCAATCATGGAGTACAACAACATGTTTTACTCTTGTCAAGTCAAATTAGTTGGCTGAAGATTCAGAATTTCTGTCTATGTTTGTTTTGCATTGCGTTGCCGAAAATGAACAGGCACTTTAAAGTTGACAGCTGATATTTGCGCATGCGCGGGCCAGGAAACTTCAGCCCGTTACAGCGCTGTCAAAATAGAAACTTTGTCTTGTAGACTGTACCGTACGACTACTGCCGCTCGAAGCTAACTAGCCTGTTCAAGTTTAATGAAAACAGTCCAAATCTAAATATACTGTTATCGGTCTTCCGGTTTAGATTCGAGTAGCTATCTGAGAGATGTTAGGAACTTTGGGTGTGTAACACGTACGGCACAACCTCGAATAGCCCCGCCGCCCGGATAGACCAGACGCACGGTGCCGGTGTAGATTCTTAAAATTGGACAGATCTCTTTCATGAGCGACTAATTATGTTTCTTTATTTTCTGTTTTTAAAGTCAAATTATCGACTACATATTCGAAGTAGTTCTTATCAACGTGTTAATGTTAATCCTTTGGCTATTTAAATACTATTTACAGACAGTACGCTATTTTATCTGCCAGACTGCCAACCTGCCCCAGGTCAGGTTGCGTTGCGATGGGCAATCATGGGATGGAGGAGTTAATCCCGCTGGTAAACCGTCTCCAGGACGCCTTCAGCTCCATCGGACAGCCGTACAACCTGGACCTGCCGCAGATCGCTGTGGTGGGCGGCCAGAGCGCAGGGAAGACCTCTGTCCTGGAAAACTTTGTGGGAAGGTAAAAAAAACCACACGCACTTGTTCTGTCGAGTTATACTGTAGTACAGTGTACACATACAGTTCCTAAAATGACCTCAAATATATATAGCACTGCTGCTCTGTCTGTAGCCTAATGGTAGACTATAGTAGCTACCAGGCACTTGCCAATCTGGGAACCCGTTTAGGCAAAAAAAGAGAAAATAATCCGAATCTGTTTTGAGAGATCAGATTATCAATAGTCAACAAATCATTGAAATCAAGGGCTATAACAGACTCGCTTCAGTGGCTTATTAAACATTTAGTTGTTTATTGCAGTCATGGAGACGGGAAGAGATCTCATTATTATGAAGAAGATTTGTTGGGCAGACCATGTGTGGTGATGATGATAGACATGTTGGGTTATTATTAAATTATTGGAACCAAAATGTACACTTACAATTTGTAACTCTTGACAGCTAGAAATACAGTTTCATTTGTACACTGACAGAATTAAGGGCCTGGCGCCCTTAATTCATACAACTGTATGAATATAACTCCTAATTATGGCTGACTTTAGAAGACTAGTGGTAGATGCCTGATAATCTGGCAATCTGTCTTTGTGACAATGGCCAGCCCAGCATTTTATCTCACAGGAGGGCCTGGCAAGGTTCCTTGTGGTGAGGTGTCTGTGAGTGTGAGGCAGACCAGGGCCTCGGCTCAAAGGGAAATGGAGGGAGAAGGTATACATTGCAACATGAAAAGAGTGTTTAACCTGCAAAGCTTGCCATCAAGGCAACCAGATCTGAGCTGAACACTGCTTTGTGATCATGTTCAATGCTGGGAATATCATTGATGGCAAATGGAAACTATAAGAATAATTTAATTCTATTGCATCTACAATATGCCTTCCCTTCCGAGTTGGTTTTATTTGAATAATGCCATGTTGACGTCGAATAGGACAATTAGGTCATGCCAGGCCAGCCTAGCGTAAAGGAATGCTAGTGAATAAACCAGCAGTTCAAGTTGAAGGATAATTTAATTCCCACTGTGTCCAACCCATGGACAATAGAAGTGAACTCTGGTAAGAGTGTCCACATGTTGCTGGTGTTTGCCTTCCTGACTGTGTGTTGCTATCTAAGTGCAACAATGAAACAACGTTCTTTATTGGTCTCTGCTGTGTGTGTGTGTGTGTGTGTGTGTGTGTGTGTGTGTGTGTGTGTGTGTGTGTGTGTGTGCGCGCTATGACAACTGGCGGTTCCTGTGCCTGCTGTTTTGATCTGTGCAAGGCCAACCAAAGCGTAAACTTCCTGTTACAAAGTTTTGTAGGGGAAGAAGTCTCAAACTAAATTAAATAAGCATTAGTTATGTATTAGTGGTCTATTGTTTTTGTTACAGCAGCTGAGCAGTCACAGTTTTGTTTTCATTCTTGAGATAAAGCCATTGCAAATTTCCTTTTTAATTAACAGTTTTTATCATCCATCTTCAACTATTCTGCCCTCGTCAAAAAGTTCCCCCTTTTATAACTAGGCAGACAGACAACTGGGAGTCCTTTTTTTGTCACTTAAAAATGTATACATTTTTTAACAAAAACCAGACAATACAATAGCAAAAGAAAGGAACACACATACAGTACAAACAAACATGAAAAATAAAAATAATTGCGTATCAAAAGAACTACATCACATATTCCTAGGCATTTACCGTTGTTCCTCATTCCCCCATACCCTAAATGTTGTCCATTTGGACCATTTGTCCTCCATTTGTTCTTCTCAGACGGTGTGTCAGTACTGGGAGTCCTTTTACTGTTTCTCACAAGCAATGGATTTATTCCTCTCCACTCACTCAGGATACACACAGTAAAACTACAAAAAAAGGAAAAGAACATTGATTGGTAATGTATTCTATACTGCACACATTAAACCAAGCTGTCAAATTTCACATGAAATGAGAGTAACCAACAATACAGAAAATAATGTACTGTGAATGCAACCCCAATAACAGTCTGCTATTTTTTTTAAATCGAAGAAGGACTGACATAGAAACATAGCTTTTTCAGAAAGCTGTCAGGATGTAGAAGACATTTTTAGAATCTGATCTCGGGTCAAAATGGGTTAACAACTTGCAAACTGACTTCTCATTGCATACTGGTCTATAGGTGTTCCTAACAAACTGACTTCTCATTGCATACTGGTCTATAGGTGTTCCTAACAAACTGACTTCTCATTGCATACTGGTCTATAGGTGTTCCTAACAAACTGACTTCTCATTGCATACTGGTCTATAGGTGTTCCTAACAAACTGACTTCTCATTGCATACTGGTCTATAGGTGTTCCTAACAAACTGACTTCTCATTGCATACTGGTCTATAGGTGTTCCTAACAAACTGACTTCTCATTGCATACTGGTCTATAGGTGTTCCTAACAAACTGACTTCTCATTGCATACTGGTCTATAGGTGTTCCTAACAAACTGACTTCTCATTGCATACTGGTCTATAGGTGTTCCTAACAAACTGACTTCTCATTGCATACTGGACATACACAGACATTGCTGTTCCTTGGAGTGGTTGCACCACTCAAAAACAAACATTGAAATCTTAAACTGGATCCTGTAACGCACAGGGAGCCATTGTAGGGAGGCAAGGATGGGGGAGATGTGGTCATACTTCCGTGCCCCTGTCAAAAGGCGAGCGGCCGCATTTTGGACTAACTGTAGTCGTGACAGACAGGCTTGGGTAACATCAATATAAAGTGCATTACAGTAGTCACAGAGAACTGCAAGCCAGGGCCTCATTGTAGGATAAAAAGCCTGTAACCTGTTTATTGAGTATAGTTTTCAAGTGTTCATTAGATTTTTGATTTTTGATTTATTTTTGTATTGTTGCCGACTTACACTGCACCTTTGAAGGTAAATAAAATGCCTAAGATGAATTTGTGGACCTGTCTATTTCTTGGAGCCTCCGACCATCGGCTGGCACATTGACATTTTGACAGTGGCTGCCATTGGCTGTTTGCCACCAATGCTGTATTCCTCATTCATGCTCTCTCCCCTGTCTCTTCTTCTTCACTTAGGGACTTCCTCCCCCGGGGTACAGGAATCGTCACCCGCCGGCCTTTAATTCTGCAGCTTGTTTCTGCAAGCACAGGTAGCTAAAACACATGCACACACGCACGCATGCATGCACGCACAAACACACACAGTTTGTTCAGTATCATTTCTCAGTGTATAGATCTGCAATACTCATATTATATACTGGCTTTCAGCAGGTGGCAGTATAGGGCCTTTAACACTGGTGGGAGAGTGGTTGTGACAGCAATTGAACACATTCAGCTCATGTGTGGAGCTACCAGAGACACTGTTTCCACACCTAAGCGCAAAACGGCCGACAGCCGCGGACAGAAGAAGCTGTGTGCAGCTTCTTTTTCCGGGTATTTAGACAGCTGGTGGATGGAAATTAAGCTCCACCTCCGCGGACGACTGACGCGGAGGAGAGCGTTTCCGGGAATCTGGCCGTCGCGCAAGTCGTCCGCGGAAGTGGAGCTTTTTTTCCATCCACCAGCTGTCTAAAAACCCGGAAAAAGAAGCTGCGCACAGCCGAGAACGTGCGCGGCTCTTTAGTAAGTCTGGCAGCACCTAGACAGTGTTCTGCATCTTTGCCTCAGCTGTAGAGTTACAAGGTAGCGGGATGGATGGCATGTGGCATGCCTCAAATATTTTCCTACGCTGTACAACAGCCTCTGTAGACATTTTTAAAGCTCAGCTCAAGACCCACTTCTACAACATTGCTTTTAATTGATCTTTTATTTTTTATTTTTGTTATTCATGTCCTCACTGTATTGCATTACTGATTGTTTTTTTAATGTTGTTGCCTTGCTTTTCTTTTATTCTCCATTTTTCTGTAAAGCACTTTGAGCTGCATTTCATGTCATGAAAGGTGCTATACAAATAAAGTTTTATTATTATTATTATTATTACAATGAAATCCTGACGGGTCCATTTTATTCCGTTTGTACACTACAGAATTACAGAATGGGTAATTAACATTGCAAAGCTTGGTTGGAGTGGTATGGGTCAACACTGTGTAGAGAGAGGCTTGGAAAAAAAAACATAAATAGGATTTAAAAATCGTGCTCTGTCATTACGTGGCTTTGTGGCCTGACTGTCAGGGAAGGAAACATCTGTGTAAATTGGATGGTGGATTCCAGAGCTCACCAGCACGCTTGCGCTTGCCTTTTAACAACTTAATTGAATTCTAGAATACAATATCCATATCCATAGAGACGATCACGTCTGTGGTTGACCAGATGATGTGTGTGGTTACAATGTTCCCAGTTTAATTCCAGATAGAGACGTGTGTTGCATGTCGTTCCCTCCACACTGTCCACAGCTTCCTGTATCCAAAATAAAGCAAAAAAAAGCTGCAGGAGAAAAACAGATGACCACTGCTCACCTTCCAGAGTGGTTTCTTGGACAATAACATGTACACTGAACACTGCCTTAACTGGTGATTTAATAGTACTTATACCCAAGGGTTGTTTTTAATTTCCCGTTCTGGCCATCTTTTTCCAGAACATGGTGAATTTCTCCATTGCAAGGGGAAGAAGTTCACAGACTTTAATGAGATCCGCGAGGAGATCGACATAGAGACACAGAGACTTACAGGATGTAATAAGGGCATCTCTCCTGTTCCAATCAGCCTACGCATCTACTCACCACATGGTAACGTTTGTGGCATTTGGAGATGGTGTTGGTGGTGGTGTATTCATGTCTGCTTACCTTTCAGCGACAATAATGCGACCTGCTGCTGCAGTTTGCCAGCAATCTACAGTTTATTTTGTCGAAAACATATTTTGTCGGTACTTGATGGCTTCGTAATTTTACACTTGGTTGCAAGCTCACAACACGTCGCAGGCTCGCAGCTTCATAGTTTTATTTGACAGAATCAACAGTACTGTGTATGTTCAGTTGTACTGACTGTGTGTGTGTGTGTGTGTGTGTGTGTGTGTGTGTGTGTGTGTGTGTGTGTGTGTGTGTTTGCGCGTGCGTGCGTGCATGCGCATTTTCTCAGTGCTGAACCTAACTCTAGTGGACCTGCCTGGCATCACCAAGGTACCAGTGGGCGAGCAGCCAGTGGACATTGAGTACCAGATCAGAGACATGATCATGCAGTTCATCTGCAAGGAGAACTGTCTGATTCTGGCCGTGACGCCGGCCAACATCGACCTGGCCAACTCTGACGCGCTCAAACTGGCCAAAGATGTCGACCCACAGGGTAAGTGGTATGTGTACGGTGGTCGGTAGGTGTCATTTCATTCAAAATACCCTTTGCACAAGTAGAGTTCACACACTTTTGTAAACCTATGTTTCACTCTTCGATATCGTTATAACCCTGGGATTCTCATTTGTTGTTTGGTTGTTTGATGTCACAAACGTAACGTGCCCAATGCCATATATGGAGACTCTTCTGGGGCGCAGACAAAACCATGATGTCACTGATGATGTAACGCTCTGACATCACTCCGAGACATCACAAGATGCAAGCAGTATTTACTACGCTCCTCGCCAGGTGCGACTACTCAATTCTATATCCACGTTCGACCTTCAAATACCTTGACCAGCTCTCGCAGAGAGAGACACCATCGCCTTCCATACGAGTCAGGATCTTTGGCCTTACAACCCAGATATCTATCTCTGCATTATTCAGGGGTCTAGACACCTCGGTTAAGTTCTTACCAGACACCACTGCCGGCGGGTTCTAGACTCGACAACCAGTCCTCTTTGAATAGTATTTTCATCTCCATTAAAAACAACACTGGTAGTTTTACTGTAAGTTGTATCATGGCACGTGGGCACCAGAAGATTCAGTCACAACAGAAGAATGCCAAGAAAGTAGCAGATGCCAAGAAGGCCAAGGGGCAAGACCAGAAGACATCAGCCAAGGCAGCATTGGTGTTTACCTGTCCCGTCTGTAGGTCCCAGATGCCTGACCCCAAAACCTTCAAGCAACACTTTGAGAGCAAGCACCCCAAGTCTCTTCTACCCCCGGAGCTGGAGGGAGTGGAGGCATAACATGTCTGCAATCACTGGAGTCTTTGTTGCACATTCATGGTCCATAGAAAACATATACAAGAAAACAATTACAAAATATAGCTGCAAGCAGCAATAAGACGGGTCAAGCCATAAAAGCAATAAAGCAATAAAGAAAAAGGTTGGAGACTGGAGATGACATCAACTTTTTTGGTAATGCTGACTGAGCGAAGGGGTTGTCTCGCAACGATGTCCTCCTGCAGCCACCAATGCATTTGCAGGGGGTGGTAGTGGTTAACCAATAACCAGGCTACGGAAATCCCAGGAGTTGATAGAGTCAATCATATAATTCATACAATCATATAATTGGGAGATCTAAAGGTCAGAGGTCCTTTGACGAATGACTCTGAGCTTCAGTTCTTGACCGTTTCCCATGATGACTCTCTACCATATTGCCGAATTTCGTGGAAAGAGACAGTCCAGAATTGCCAGAGCTGCGGACAAAGACATTCTATAACAAGAGATGACACCCCTTATATTTTTGGAATCACCTCTAGATGATGCATCACTCCAAGATGTCGGCACGTGCACATACTGATATTCTGAATTAATGTTAATGTAACATCTCAAACATACACATACACGGTTGAGCACGTGCATACATGCATGCACACATGCAGCCTAAAATTCAGAATCAATATGTTTTGGCCAATTTCTGCTTTGATCCATTCATAGATATGATAAATGAGTAAATAATGATACTATGCATATTTATAATACTTTTTTGCTGTTCAACACAGAGTGCTGTAGAAGCATTCGTTGCTGTCGGGAGGAAGCCACTCCATTTTTGAGGATTTTTCTTCTTTATATTTTTTTCATAAATTTGTGCTATTTCAGCGGAAGAAGAAAAGACGGTATAAAAACAATAGGGGCCTTTTACCCCTTCGGGCTTGGCCCATAAAATACATACAAATAAATAATAAAAGCAGTCCAAACAAGCCTTATGAGGACAGGGCTACAGTCTACGAACAGGATCCAGTAAATCTTGCTGGCTGGGAGCTCCCGGTGTCTATGACAGTGACCGGCAACCCTTATTCTTTTGTCATTCTGTTGGAGCACTCATCCAGGGTAAACTTGAGGGATCGGCATTCACAGCAGTAGGTAGAAGTTACTGTACAGTGCAGTAATGGCCATATATATGGCCTTACTGTATATGCTTCAAAGCACCTATTTTCTATGCTTTTGGCATACAGTATATGTCATGTTTACCATTCAAAACCCAGCTTGTAATGAATGACTTAAATTAAATTATATGCATATATTTAAACATATTGTGCTTGTGTATTAATTGTTTAATATCCATGTCCTACAGGCCAGCGGACCATTGGGGTTATTACCAAGCTGGATCTGATGGATGAAGGGACGGATGCTCGCAACATACTGGAGAACAGACTGCTTCCCCTACGCAGAGGTGCTGTGTGTGTGTGTGTGTGTGTGTGTGTGTGTGTGTGTGTGTGTGTGTGTGTGTGCACACACGCTCGTGCATGCATGCGTGTCCGTATGTGTGTGTCCGTACGTGCGTGCGTGTGCATGTGGGTGTGTATATTGTATTGTGTATTGTGTTGACATGTGTCATATTAGATAAAAAGGCATCCGTGAGAAATGAAACCGTGATTGAGCGCGCACACACACACACACACACACACACACACACACACACACACACACACACAGGATAACTGGGCACTGGGCTGGCTGGCACCAGTCTCCCAAATCTACTCCCACAGTCCAAACTGTAACATAAACTCATGAGCTCAATAAAGAACTCTCTCTCTCACACACTCACGCATGCACACGCACGCACGCACGCACGCATGCACGCACGCACGCACACGCACACACACACACACACACACAGACACAGACACACACACACACACACACACACACACACACACACACACACACACAAGGTATTTGTATGATGTAATATGTCTACAGATTGGATAGCTACATCTCAGTGCTTAAGTCAAGCCAAAGAGAAGGGGGTGAAAGAGAAAGGGAGGGGAGTAAGAGATGGTATCTGTGGGAACGTTTCTGTGTGTGCGTGTGCGTGCGTGCGTGTGTGTATGTATGTTTGTACAGTATAATTAAGTCCCTGTATGTTTGTGTGTACATACAGTACAGTTCAGGGCAGGGTAGCACCAGGTGCAGCTCTTCCATGCCTCCTCTGCAGTGTTAATGCATTAGCCACGGAAGTCCATTGATATGACTACTTTAGTAGCGGCGCAGGGCCCAGCCATTAGATACGGAGCCCAGCGCTGTTAGCCCACATTAATGTGCTAAAGAGACATGGATACTCGCCCTGCTCTGGCAGAGGGCTGTGGTATTACACAGAGACATACAGCATTTCCATACTGTACAGTTCTACAATCTTAAAGAACCATAGCGGTGGTCTGGCATGTTTAGCTCATAAACTATATGTATGACTTACGTCTCACAGCATTCCTGACATTACTGCTGTGCTGACCTTTTACCAAAGCATGCCGTTAGCATTCTTTTGGACTTTTAGACCAAATTTCAAAGGACAGTTACTTTGTTACTATACTATTGTTATTGTTGTTTTTTAAGGACTTTATAGCAATTAAAGTACAAATCGATTTGAAAAGTCTAGTTGAAAATAATCCCTGTTTATCCCCCATGTTTATTTTATCGATCATGAAGAAAACATACATGAAATCTAAAGTAATTCGTGTCTATGTGTATACTGTATTATGGCCAGCGCTGTGTGGACGTTGTTTCTGAGAATACGTGACATAATAGTACACACTCACATTTCCATCTCCAGGTTACATAGGGGTAGTGAACCGCAGTCAGAAGGACATTAACGGCAAGAAGGACATCAAAACATCTTTACTGGCAGAGAAGAAGTTCTTTGAGTCACATCCAGCTTACAGACACATGGCTGACCACATGGGCACGCCACACTTACAGAATGTCCTCAACCAGGTACACACACACACACACACACACACACACACACACACACACACACACACACACACACACGCACACACACACACACAGTAGTTTTATACTATACTGTATACTGTCAACTTGTGTGTCAACTAGTGACTCTTACAGGTTGGTCTGTTGGCCTGTTCAGAAGGGCACCCTGTTCCTCTGCATTATACTTATACCCTCCCAGGGAAACCCCTTACTGTGAGGTGACCAACTATAAGGGTCAGCCGTTAACAGGAACTACATGTGTGTGTGTGTGTGTGTGTGTGTGTGTGTGTGTGTGTGTGTGTGTGTGTAAAATTGGGAATTGGCATAATGACCAAAGATTTGGAGAAAACTGAAAAAAGTCTGGAGAAAAAGAGAGTTACACCTACAGATATATGTGGGGCACACAAAATTCCTTGTTTCTTTCCGTAGCAACTGACCAACCACATCAGGGCGACTCTGCCAGCGCTCCGTATCCATCTACAGAGCCAGCTCTTGGCCCTGGACAAAGAGGCGGAGATCCACAGACATTATACACCCGATGACCCCGCACGCAAGACCAAGGCACTGCTACAGTCAGTCACCTACTCAAACTGTCACTGTGTGATGTTTTTATTTGTATACTGCATGTCCACCTGATTTACAAATGGATAAAGTGACTCTGGACTGTAGTGTTGGTCAAATTTCTCAATCAGTCGTGTTGCCCTGCCTTACAGACGTGAGTGAGCCAGCTATTTGCTTCTGTGTTCCAGGTTAATGCAAAAGTTTGGGATTGCCTTTGAGAAGCTCATTGAAGGGTCTGGTGATAATGTAAACACTGCACAGCTGTCAGGGGGAGCCAAGATCAACCGGATCTTCCACGAACGCTTCCCCTACGAACTGGTTAAGGTGTGTCTGCAGGGGTGGAAGAATTCCTCACTAGTATCAATACTATATAAATGTCGAAACACTCTGTTACAAGTAAAAGTCTGGTATTCCAAATGTACTTGAGTAAAGGTATTGGCATATAATCTTCTATATCTATAAACGCACCACATCTCTGTTTGTCTGTAATGCACGTAACTTGAGAACCGTGTGCCCCACCGACTTCAAATTCGACACACACACGTTCCACACCCCCACAAGGAGTGGGGTGTGTGTGGGGTGCCCAGTGTCGAGTCAGTCGGACCCATGGTTGTCCAGAACCGCCACAAAAGGCCTCTGCCCATGCTCTGTACAGGGCCCCTGCTCAATGTCTATATATGGAGCTGGCCTGTTCTGACATCACATTGCACAACACTCCATATTTGGGCATGCCTGACACAGAACTCCATATATAGGAATAAAGGGACACAGAGAGTTGGATACAGAAAACTCCATATGGGCATAAAAGGGACACAGACAGATGGGTGGAACGGGTACTCTGAGACGGGTACAACGAGTCAGTCGGACCCACGGTCTGACATAGAACTATGTACGTGTGTATGTCTGTAACTCGAGAACCGTTCGCCCCACCGACTTCACATTCAAAGTCACATTCGTTCCACACCCCCACAAGGACTGCAGTTCCCGGTGTCGAGTCGGTCAGATCCACAGTTGTCCAGAACCACAACAAAAGGCCTCTGACTGGGTTCTGGACAGGACCCCTGCCCAGGCTCCATATATGGAGCTGGCCTGTTCTGACATCACAACACTGACATCACAACACTCCATAATCTTCTTATATGGGCATAAAAGGGACACAGACACATCTCTGTATGTCTGTACTGTACGTGTGACATCTGTAATGCACATAACTTGGGTACCGTGCGCCCCCACCGACTTCAAATGTCCCATTTCACATTGTGTGTGTGCGTCCCACGTCCTTGCCTGTCCCCAACTGATGACATGTTGTGCTTGTCTCCAGATTGATCTCGATGAGACTGAATTGCGTCGGGAGATCACATACGCTATCAGAAACACCCACGGTGTCAGGTGTGTGGCTAACTGGCTATGTGGGATTTTTAAGAATTGCACAACTCTATTTATTTATCATTCATTCATTCATTGCAGCCAGATGGCATGGCCATAAACCACGGCTTCTAGAACAGGTTGTGTCTGTATGCGTGTATCAACACTATGTAAATTATGTCAAATATGTATGCATGTCCCGCCCACATGTAAACTAATCCCAGCTCATACCTCTACATGCATGATGTCACAAAGTGACAAAACATAATCACATTCAACCATGAAAGCCTGAAATGCCAGGTGAAGTAAAAGTAAAACTGAATCTGTGAAGCACTTTTGTCGTTATTGGTGAAGTATTTGTAAAGATTGCTATTGAAGTATTTGTAAAGATTGCTATTTCTAATTGTCCAACTGAGGCATAGATAGATCATGACAAGCCTACTGAACACTGCATTGTGACTTGTACAGATTTGTTCACAAATTGCACAATGCACACATTTATTTACTGTTATTAGACCATCATATGTCTCATTTTCTCACTTTTGTTTCTTTTCTTTTGTCCCTTTTCCTCCACTTGCCTCTGTTTCCATAGGACAGGCCTGTTCACCCCTGACTCGGCATTTGAAGCTATTGTGAAAAGACAGATTGTAAATCTGAACATGCCATGCATTAAATGTGTTGACATGGTTTCTGAAGAACTCATTGTCACCGTGCGCCAGTGTACCAACATGGTAAGAAACTACTGTATGTGTGTACGTAATACGTACTGTATGTATGCAATAGTAGTGTGTTTTCAAGTATGTGTATATCTCTACTGTGTTATGCATGTGCATGTTGGCATGTCGAAACACCTTAGATATAATGTCTGGTATCTGTTCTCTAAAGCTGAGTCCTTTTCCCAAACTGCGAGAAGAGGCAGAGAGAATCGTGACCACAGAAATCCGGGAAAAAGAGAGTAAATGCAAAGACCAGGTTGTTCACACACTCAATTTTGGACAATGTTTCGGAATCAATGTGTAGTGTGTCCAATGTTCATCCTATTGGGTTAATTAGCACCAGTTTTACTGTACATTTGTCCTGTTCAGGTCCAGCTGTTAATTGATGTACAACTTGCCTACATCAACACCAATCATGATGATTTTATTGGCTTTGCTAATGCTAAGTGAGTTAGTTATTTTTCAATTACGTCTCATTATCCCCTTGTTGGAGTATGATGCTGTAGAATGTGACACAAACAAACTCTCTATCTCTCTCTCTCAGTGCCCAGCAGAAGACCAACGGGAACAACCGGAAGACCTTCGGAAACCAGGTGAGGTTGCAATGCTGCTGAATACATGCTGACCTTGGCTTTAGAGCAGATTCACACTATGGTCGCGCATGCGCACTCGGGACCACTTGTCCCGCAGATGTTGTGGTAGTGTGAATGATGCGTACTGTTCCCGGGAGCTGATCACCCAACTGTTCCCGGGACCACATGGATGTAGTGTCTCGCGATCGTGTACAAGGATACGGATCGCTGCAATGTGAAAGCATTGAATACAGTTGAATGAAGTGTACTCGGGTGCGGAAGAATCAAGGCCAATGTGAATCATGACCATCGTATTCAGAAACAGTTTGAATCAAACGGACTCAGTGTGAATCTTAAAGTGTTAAAACCAAATTAGTTTAAAAAAATCACACCCGTGTGAATTGAGGGGCACTAATATATTAAAGTCTAACTCATGTTGATTAGGTGATGTAATTGTGTTGAAAAAACAAACAGTGACAAAACAAACATTAAATTATCTTTATTGTTAATGGTATTTAATGTTTGTGTTAGGGACAAGATGACGTCAATTTTCCCTTCATTGTCAATGGCATTTTTAAAACAAACATTGAACTAAAAACATTTATGTGACCAGAACAACTTTTATTGAATAGAAAGCCATACTTGTTTGAACGTTATCTGAACATAATTATGTCATAACAAATTTATACTTACTGAAATGTTGTGGCCAGCGATATCTTCTCGGGAGCCACTAATTGCAACTCTTTCACCTCCCCCCCCCCATTTCTTTGTCAAAAAGTGTGTTTTGACTCATGTGCTAGCTATGTTTTTCTCTTGCAGTTTTCTATGCAAAATGTAAATGGATAATGGGTCCACTTGGATTCAGAATTCATGGAAAGGCGGTACTAAAGCCAAGAAAAGCTTAAGAATGATTGTATTATACATACTGATTTACCTCGGCCTACACAGTGAATAGGCATACTCGCATAGTCAGTACTGTAGGTATGTTTTTACGGGATCTCTATGGATCATGCATCTTTGACACGGTCTTCATTATGTTTTTTGATACATCTGATCGACATCATGGGTATTTTTTTGTGGGCATACATACTCTGTGTTGCACAACATCATGCTAATATTTGATTGTAGACAGCTGCAGTTTCCCCACCCACATCTGCATATAATAGGGAGATTTGTGTGTGGTCCAAATGTTAAATCAGTGGAAATGTGGGCCTGGCAGATGTTGATATGCAGTACATCAATGTCCTAGGAATTGATTTTTGACTGCAAATCATTCCATGACCGTGGGGCCTGGATAGAACAAGGCAGACAAACAAAAATAAGGTCTGCACACACTGGCAAATAAATAAACTCCTCACTGTTTATTGTCTCAACGTTTCAATCACATGAGAATCTCCATCAGGAATTTTAATTCATGGTGAAGATTAGGCCTGTCACAATTATTACATCGCCTGATCGTAATTTCATTGAGATAATCGCAATAATGTTGCATATCATTATATCATCGTAATCGTTTCCATGTTGAATGTTCCCAAACTGAATGTTCATAAAGTAGTGGAGATAGCATGTTGAATGTTCCCAAACTGAATGTTCATAAAGTAGTGGAGATAGCCGATCTACAAGCTCACAACGCTTTGCAGCGCCATGCATTTTCAGCTCCAAGATCAGCTATTTCCACTATTCCAGTTGTCGTGATCTCCCCCCCCCCCCGCCTTAAACATAATCATCAGGTACTGTTATGAAACACCGTATTCTACGTATTGGACCCTCGTCTGGTTCTGGTGTGTGATGACCCGGTTGGCATTTCCGTGGTTCGGCGGCGGACAGACAGACAGGCCGGCCCGGGAGAAGATTAACATGACACGAGACTTGGTCACATCAAAACGTTCACAAGGTTTATTCCACTTACAGCAGCATATATCTTGGATACTTCATGTCCTAATGACGTCACAGACTAGACATCACAATCACTGCCTGCCAGCCGCGGCCTTCAGCGTGCTCTAACACAGCTCCACTCTTATGTTACCATTACGGCAGGCAGTACACCATACATACAAGTACATTGCACGTATCAGTACCGAGTATCCGAACACAGTACCAAGTATCAGAACACTATAATACAACAGCCCACTCTTTTGTCCTATAAGGACAACGTCATCTGATACTGTATTTATAATGCGGAAAAGTGTACAATCACGCATGGATACCAAAAAACCTGGACTCCGCCAGGGAAATTGTATCCAGCCTCTCGTTATGTGATCTCTTTGCTTAATCAATAATCATTGATCAATCTCTGAGCAAGCACGCGCACGCCACCTGATTGTACACTTGAAACACAGACATAGGTGTAGAGAGAGAGAGAGAGAGAGAGAGAGATAAAATAGGAAACACAGAAAGAAAAGAGGAGGAGAAATCAACAATAAATACAATATATAATATATACTATATAATATACAACATATACACGTGGGGATAGGACAGGGTACATTAAAATATACACTCAACCTGAAATCATCCTGAAATCACTGATTATGTTTAAATTAGTTCATTTCTAACTAATGAATAATCACACTGAATAATGAATAATCACACTTAATTTCAACACCACAGGATTAGTTCATTCTAATCTATTCTCTCAGTCTAGCAGGTTTAGCCTGTATTACTCAACATTCTCTCCCAGTACATCTTGTCTCTCCTCAGTCGTCCTATCTGGCACATGTTATTGATCTGTCTGGGACGGAAGTACAGCCTGTCTTTACCTGGACTGGAACAAGGCAACCATCTCTGACATTTATAACTGACTAACCACTCTTTTATACCACTCCCCACTTGCATTATGCCTGCCTTATCCTACAGTGGAATGTGTGGGTGTCATGTATAGGGACAGTGTGTAATGACAGCAAATAAACACATATTTGACATTGAGACACAAGAAACCAGTCATTAATCTAATAAAAATAAAATGTTCCAAAATGTTCCATCCGTTCAAGACCCGAAAATGTTCCCGAACCGAAAATGTTCCCGAACTGGCTTACTCAACAGAAAATGTTCAAGACTTACTCCACCAGTCCAACACTTACTCCAACAGTCCACTCTTACGACCCTACTCCACTGGAACCGATATGGCACAGAGCCCAAGCAACAGTTCTCCATACCGGCGACCGCGCGCAATTGTCCTGTACCGAATCCATCAGATAGTGCGCAGATGCATATGGCCCTGGCCGCCCCAGCATGCGTCATATAGACCTGGCTGTGCATTGTTGATGATATAGCATCCCGCTTACTCCATAAACATCGCGCGCGCGAAACAAATCTCGCGCACATTCTGCTCCAGGATGCTTGTCTCATATAGTCTGAGCAAAATAGGTCTTCGTCACAATGTGACTACTTCCTATTTCCTTCATGAGTTCAAGACCTGGAAAATGGTCATAGGACGTTGTTCAAATGGCACACTTGCGTCACTGCGGTCTAGGCCGACACAGACCCTCCTGGCCTGCCGACGTGTGACCTGTCAGATGCAGACCCTTGCAGGACGCGGCCTGCGTCCGGTGGCTGGTCTGGCCCTCTTGCAGACCTACCGGGGGTCTGCAGTACCGTCATGCTGGTCTGCTGTAGGCCGTAGTGGCGATGTGATGGTCCTGCTGTAGGCCGTGGTCTGGCCCTGCTGTAGGCCGTGCGCAGGCCCTGCTGTAGGCCGTGCGCAGGCCCTGCTGTAGGCCGTGCGCAGGCCCTTGGTCGTGTTCTATGCCCGAGGCGATCTCCCTTCCCCGGCTGAACGCTTAGGCCTTCTGGACCTGGTGATACACCAGTCCTGGGGCCGGAAACCCACTCAATTTCTGTATTTTCCCGTCTGCTGTCCGTCTCCTGTGGACAAAACTGAAAAGCACTGGGTTCCCCCCCCCCCCCCAAACAGAACAAAGATACACACGCATACTGTGTGTGTGTGCGTGGGAGCTTCATATCCCATCCTCATACTATATTGATTTTACTTCATCAATATTCCGCCAATCAATCAATCACCCATCCAAGGGGAATAATAATACAATTAAAATTTCTAAATGTGTATTTTTTGAGCATGTGACGTGTCTACTACTTACATGAATGACCCCTGACACTGGTGCTTTCCTGACACCTCCGCTTCGTGTCTGCCCACCTGCTCTGTGTAAAACAATTTCTACAGAGCTCTCTGTGTTCTCAAAACAAGATAAGCTAACAGGGCCTTGCTTTACCACAACAAGACACCAAGCACAGACACTCAATTGTTATGGGTTAATTTGTTAATTCTTTCAGACCATTTGCCCTTGCACATGCACATACAATTTGTATTTGCCCTCTTGAAACACAATTAATCAGACACATTTCATCAAAAAATGGCGTTTGGGGAGATAGAAACATGAATGATAGTTATTCAGCCTGACGCAGATCCTGGTTCAGCATGACTGCATTCCTGTGTGTTTCTGTGAAAATAGAAATATATTAGGGTTAGGGGTTAGACAGTCCACTCTTAAACACGCTCGTGAGTTTTACCACAGAATATTATATGGACTACTCATGGTGGACCCCCCTAAAATATCTAATGAACAATTCACACACACCAGTCCATACCTCAGACTCTTTTGACCATATTCTTTCCCTGGTCCTTTATAGCTTGACGGACCTTTCATAATTTGGCCTTTTCTATGCTGAATCACACTTCATTTAAATCTCTAAATATTTATTTGAACTGAATACGCACCCTTCTCTCACTCCTCCCACAAAACATGCGTCCATGTTGTAGGTTGACAAGAAGCGCCCGTTCAGCCTACTCTACAGCCTACTCTGCTGAGCATCGTTTCTGGGGTTACCCTAACAACTTGAACTTAGTAATTAATAAACTCGACTTGGGTTTTTTTCCTAACCACACTTAATGTTTAATACAAATTATTTCAGGCCTGTTGACTAGATTAGTGCACTGACTATCTTACTACACAAACGCTTACACACCTATTTTGTCTAACCTTACCATAACATTGTCCCAAAACACCAAAACAAAATCGTCTGTCTCAAGATCGATTTATTCGTGAGCATATATCCGCTCCTTCACAGGTGTATCTACTGAATGGGACCTACCGGTATATGTTATATAGGGTGTATGTGCTGTAGTCCTGTACTAATTTAATACACTGTGGTTATTATTTTAAACTTTTCTATTCCCCCTAGTCTCCACATTTGCCCTTACTTATCCGGACTTTATAGGACTAAAGTTGGTCTAACCCAATGAGACACCCTTACTTGTAATTCACTATTGACTGGGCCTAGGATCTATGCAGTATTGGTTTTATATTTTATTTTTATTATTGGAGTTCCCTTCCAAATGGATTACAGCTGAGCTTATAAATTGAACCAACTTCTTCTGGGCTAAAGAATGAATTAGCCCTTCCTTACTTGAGTCATAATATACTTGATTCATTGACTTTTAATACTGAAAATGTCAATTCTACCCTGATGCACACACGTACGCGCGTACCTCCCTTTGAACAGGCACTTCTTCCTAGACCAAACACACCCTGTTGTCTATCTTTCTGTGTGCGTGCGTGTGTGCGTGTGTGCACATTAGTATGTGCCCCTGAGCTGTTCCACCTCTAAATGTGAAAAATAACTTGCCACACTTTGCCTAATTCCATCATAAAACTGGTAAAATAAATATTTAGGATTCCCATTCCACATCGTACTCCGCTGTTGCTGTAGATATGACCCCAACACTTCCTGTAGTCACGTGATGGAAGTGACATGCAGAAGTGAGATGCAAAAACCCCAAATGTTCATTGTTCAATTTAGTGTGGTCTCAACACACAAAACGCATGACATCAATGTGTCCCCCCGACACAACACTTCAAAGTTCAGTGCAAAACACATGTTCAATGGTAAAACTCCACAAAATGTCTTTCGGCATCCACTCTTAGGACAAAAAGTCATTGTCACTTAGGTCTTTCGGACTTCCCTGATGAAGGGCGCTGTCCAGGGCTGGACCCCTTTCCGCCTGAGGTCTCCCCCCAGGCAACCCTGGACAGAGAACTCAAGCCTCCTTGCTTCCCGGCCCCTTCTTTTCAAAGGCAGCCGATCACAAAGAGCGCTGCTCGCCTACTAACTCATTCGCTTTCAGCTCACAACGGCTTGACTGTACATTGAGCGGAGCACGGAAGCCACCAGTTCTATCTTTCAAGCAACTGGCTTGGACTTAATTCCATTGTGACCCCACCGGCCAGAGACGCAGTCGATAGCGAGCTCCTTGGTCCCGTAGTGATGATTAGTCACCCAGGAGGAATCCGACGGTCTGCTCCGAATCCCACGTAGCTATGGGTTGTTCGAACTTTGACCGTTTTCACTGGCCTTGCCTATTCACAGAGGCCGTCTCGTACGAACCTCTGCTAGGTGTGGGCTGTCGCCCACGTACCACGCATCGCCTGCGAGTTACTGCCGACGAGTGCGCTGACTAGAGGATACCACGGTAGGGTGTACTCACCCTTCATCAGACACGGAGGCCTTCAGTAGCTCTCCCCAGCACTATAGAAAATCTTTAACGTGCCCTCGGAACCTCACGATTCCACCGTCCCCTGTTGACAACTAGGTTCAGGGGAGCCCAATCCCCCTCCCTAATTGTCTTTCTGGTTGAAGTTCACCCCCCCTTCGGCTGGGTGGGTGCTGGCTGGGTGGGCAGATGACGATTCAGCTTTTAGATGTGACAAAAAATGGGAATTATAAATATTTTTAATACACTGGGTATATTTTTGAATGTGGCAGTTTTACTAAAATGTTTTTGAACATAAATGTTGACTAAACTTACACTTCCTTTTAGTGTGTTTGTGTGTGTAGTTGTATGAGACATGTACACACATGGCGTGCTTTGACTGCACCTATAATATGAACTGACCTACCAAGGCTGACTGTTGCCTCGAATATCCACTTAACAGGCTGAACTACACATAAGATATGACCTGACCTCCCTGAGTCATTTCCATTATGGTCTCTACTTAGGTTCTAAAATACCTAGGCTCTATGCTTCAGGCCTGTCTGATTCATATTCAACACACCCCCCCTCCATAATTGGGACTCTAAATTTGGGATCATGGATTTGGTGCAACCTAAAACGCTGTCTAATGATTGTATTTTGACTGGAACTCCACCAATTACTGCATTATAATGGAATAATTACTAATTTTGCTTCCTGTATTGGCTTACATTTCTTGATACATACTACTTAAACTTGAAGTAAATGTACTTAACCTGGCCAATTTTGAGCTATGACACTTAGTGAACGAGGCCCTACGGCCATTATCGAGCTTGTAGATCTGCTATTTTTAGTTCTCTACTGATACCTCAGTTGGGTCCCTAATATGTTACGGCCATTATCGAGCTTGTAGATCTGTTATTTTTAGTTCTCTACTGATACCTCAGTTGGGTCCCTAATATGTTCTATCTACCGTGACTTTGTAATACAAATGATCAGAGTGTAACTGTTTGCTGTGAGAAAACACACCACAGGCTTAGTACGCACTCTGTGAATATCCCTGTATTACAGACGTACCCCGTTAGAAACATCTAACAGATTAAATGAACCAAACACAGCAGGGACAACTTTCAGCTACTGTGCTATACCATATTGCTGCGTCAAACACAACGCAGTCTTCTTCCAAACTCTGTCAAGTCACAAGAACTACCAGTCCAACCTTATTTAACTTTCACTGCAGATCTATTTCACTCCAGATAAATACACTTAGTTTATTTGTTTACTTCACTTATGTCCAGTGGTCAATGTCTCATCACCACGTTGTTCCTTATGCTCCTAAATGTCATGGCATTATGTTTATGGCTATAATATGTTTTCATTTGTCCCATTTAATATCTTGACTGAATTCCATTCAGTCTCCTAACTTGGCATAATGAAGGGTCTATTCCTCTCTGAGCATACATGTATATGACCTTGGCTTAATGAGATAAGAGATAACACACTCCGTGAAGGGACTCTTTTGCTGTGTGGGGAAGTTATCTGCGCCAACGCTCTCCCGGCTTTTCTCTTGGCCCATTAAGAATTTCTCTTCTCAACTGTGGGTCAGAGAGTGCTTGTCTCTGCTGATAAGGTCTCGACAAGTTACCATGGCTACGCCATCTTGAGCGCCCGAGGTGCGGAACAGAAACGATGAGTTCTACGTCTCCGCTTCTATGCTACAGCGTTCATACTGAGTTGCAAACTTTTTCTCAAAAAAACTTTATAGCACTTCTAATCCTTATTTTGAGGATAACTTTTTATTATTATATTATTTCTCTATACGCACAATACATGTGCCCAATCATACCAGGCCTATATTTGCTTTTTTAGTGATTATTAGCTCTCATACTGAGAGCTACATATTGACCTTGGGCTTCGTGAGGGAGTGATTCTTACTAGCTGACTGCTGTGGGGGAGGTTTATAAACAAGTTCACAACACTGCTCTTTCAGCTTTCCTCCCTTGGCCCAGTGAGAAAAGAGATAGCTTCTCCTCTTCTGATTAGGCCAGTGTGCTGGTGAAAGAAATCACCAAGTTGCTATGGTTACGCAAGCCTCTGCGCTCTCCCGTCGCGAGAGTATGGCCCGTTGATCAGAAAAGATGAATACTCGTCTCTAACGGGCTCTACCAACCAAAAACGCTTACAGCTTTCTCAGAACTTTCTATGCGCTTCTGGTCCTTACTTTAAGGCCTTCCTTTTCTTTCGAGTACGTTTTGGTGTAATGACTTTTCCAGCTCACAGGGCAGGCTAAATAGACACTTTACACTAACATTAGATTACTATATTTCTGCCATACAAGGTACATTTTACACTTGATTCTCCAGCGCTTATATTTGATTTATATAACCACCAATATATATATAGCAGCTTCTGCTGCCTTCTGATTAATAGGCTGGAGACCTTTCTTAACACTCCGTTTTTGGCTATTTATAGCACTGGTAGATCGGCTATTTTGCACACTCATTTAAGTGAAATGAAACAGAAATGCGCCGTTGTCTCACTGACTACTGATTAATATTTCACTTATTCAATCCATCAGCCCCCTTAGGTTAGGGGTTGTTTTAACTTTGTAATCGCCAACATTCAACTCAATACACAGAGTGTAGCTCAGCAGCATGCCAGTGTTATATGAAAACCCCAGGGATAACACGTTAAACCACTCTTATATGCCCATTTCAATATCATCATGGCATATTTGGATGAATGTGGCAACTACTGTGTATTCTTAAAGCGTGACTGGGAAACACAACGTCACGTTACTTGCACATGTCCACCCCTCTTTCTGGGGGTAGCTTAACTTTGACTTTCCATTTGCGACAAGACAAACAATACACAACACAAAAGAATGGACAACCACATGGAATGCTCAAACGATGTCTGTTCACACACCAGCCCTTATCACTGCTACCTTGAAATTGGTAGCTAAATCTAGCAGTGACTTTTGACTATGACCAGAGTGTAACTAAAGTTTGCTGTGGGAAACACACCACAGGCTTAGTACGCTTATCTCACAGACGTACCCTGTTAGACAACATCTAACAGATTTATAAAAACAACAGACTGCAGCGTATACTCACAGCTGTTGTGCGGACAAAGTAGGCTATTCATCCGGCTTATAACCTCAGCTGCGATGCATCACTGAGGCCACTGACCTCTACAAGGAAAGTGTAATAATCTCTGCTGGCGTACCAAACGTCAGACTAAATATGGACTCTAACCATATTGCTGCGCGTATCTAACTACGCAGTCTTTTGCTAATGAACCTCATTAGGCTTATATATGGACTCTAACCATATTGCTGCTTGAACCCAAACAGTCTTATCTCTTAACTCTGTCACGTCACAAAAAAAAACAAAAACTGTATAAGTCACTTAAATGTTGAATTAACTGGGTCTTAATCAGTGAAATTTGGAAGCATGTACTACATATGTGGGAACTACAAAAAGACAAGGTTTAACTAAGGTAAACCCTGCATCATAACCTATATATTACCAGGTAAGAGGAGAGACACTTTTCTCTAATGAAGAGTAAAATATGAAGTGACTCACCTCTTATCTGTCCCGTTTCTGACACCAACTGTTATGAAACACCGTATTCTACGTATTGGACCCTCGTCTGGTTCTGGTGTGTGATGACCCGGTTGGCATTTCCGTGGTTCGGCGGCGGACAGACAGACAGGCCGGCCCGGGAGAAGATTAACATGACACGAGACTTGGTCACATCAAAACGTTCACAAGGTTTATTCCACTTACAGCAGCATATATCTTGGATACTTCATGTCCTAATGACGTCACAGACTAGACATCACAATCACTGCCTGCCAGCCGCGGCCTTCAGCGTGCTCTAACACAGCTCCACTCTTATGTTACCATTACGGCAGGCAGTACACCATACATACAAGTACATTGCACGTATCAGTACCGAGTATCCGAACACAGTACCAAGTATCAGAACACTATAATACAACAGGTACTATGATTATACTAGGAGGAAGATTTATTTTAAAAAAAAAGTGTACAGAAAGAGTTAAAATTATGTTTTTATGTGGCCACACCCACCAGTATACCTGGTTTTCACCTTAGCACCACCCACCTGAACTTAAGCCTCACCCACAGCTGTCGTTGTATGATAATGGGGGAGGGGTCAGGGCATGGGGTTAAGGTTTTGATGTGTATTTTCGATTGGGCCTTCTGGCTCAAACGCTTTCAGCTTCCAGGAAGAAACCAAAAATACACAGGGACATTTAAGACATATTTGAATATTGTAACCACACCTGAGGGTATATTAGAATTCGAGTAATGTTAACTCCATAGACGCATACAAATCAGAAAAAGTAAAAAGATCACGGCACTCCATCTTTACAAATGAAATGACTCCTTCCTCTC
Source organism: Protomyctophum bolini (assembly GCF_963924005.1). Taxonomy (NCBI): domain Eukaryota; kingdom Metazoa; phylum Chordata; class Actinopteri; order Myctophiformes; family Myctophidae; genus Protomyctophum; species Protomyctophum bolini. The sequence continues at coordinate 25,983,264 of NC_137869.1, read as the reverse complement.
TCTCCTATTCCAGGGTGGTATGGCTCCTCCTTCACGTTTAATAGTAGGAGACCATTCTCTTAAAAGCCTATACTCGCTCATTCGCTCCCCACTCTGGAGAGATAACACGTTTTTTCAGGATTCACGCTAAAGGGTTGGCGCTTTTGACACACCGCTGACCACTGGCTAACCTCACCAACTCTGTCACAGCTGTCTGTTTCACTGTGGCCATGCAGCCCTTTAGTTTTTTTGCCATCAGCTGCCACCGTCTGCTGTGCTAACATCTTCACAAACACTCTACTTATCAATCACAGCGCATTATAGCGTTCACAGTTCACAGACTTGCATCGCGTACGGCACTCACACTCTGCTCCGCCACTCCATAAATACACACAGAGGCCAAGTGTTTTCTTACATGCAGACGGGCAGGATGGAGGTGTCATCACACACTCTCTTCATGTCATCTCATCCTTCCTCTGATCCTCCTTAACCGCTTCTCCCTCCAGCCCAGGTCAAGCGCTATGCTGTCGCTGATGGGCAGAAACCTCTTCTCTCCTTTTTGCTAACTTTTTCTGTTTTTCCGTAAATCAATTCTCTACTAATTGAGTATCATCAAGTAGAGTCTACTTGATGATACTAACGGTGTCACACAAAAGTATCAAAAGTAGCAGATCTGCAAGCTTGAAATGCGGCGTGAAGCGACACGTTTTGAGCTTGTAGGTACTGTATGCTACTTCTGAAAAGTAACAGATATACAAGGTTTCCAGCCGACAGAACGATGTGTTATTCATGTACACAATTTCAGTGGTGGAACAAGTACTCAGATTTACCACAATATCACAATACAGTTGGAAGTAAAAGTCCTGTAATCAAAATGTTACTGGAGTAGTACAGACGTATACTGGCCTCAAAATACCAAACATAACATTATGCAGTAATGCATTTTAATGTGTTTATAACTTTGCAGCTTTATGTGCTGCTGGGTAGTTTAACATTATCATCTAATGTATGTTTTGTATTAATGTTGTCATTTCAACTCAATGTAGCTGTCTAATAATTCTTGTGGAGTAAATAGTAGCCTACAGAAATAACGAAAATACAAGTAGGCTACCTCAAAAATTGTAAACTACAGTACTTGAGAACTATACTCTCCGCCACTGTGTTTCCCCCAAAACAATTGTGGTTTCACCAGTCATTGTTTGTATATCGTCCCTGAAACCTCATTATGTCCAAAACTGTTACTTTTCATGATTAAAATTCTAAAGTATAGCAAAACTATATGGTCAAAACATGCTCTGAGCTTGTGGATCTGCTGCTTTTGATGCTTCTGTGTGGCAATGTGGCATGCTGTAGTAAGTAGGGCATTCATTTACGTTTCTGTTGAGTCAGGCAGTAACGATATACACAATTTGTCTGTTCTTAGTCTTCCTGTCCACTTTTCTCTGCCTACCCAGCTCATTCTGATGGGAAGTGGTATAAATGTGTGAATTGTATTTGTGTGTTTATAGGCAGATATTTTTATACAGAACATCCAAACCAGCTTTTATTTTGATACAAAACTCATCCAAACCAGCTTTCCGGGAATCTCTATTTCAGTGTCTATTTGCTTGTCTTCTGTCCTCTAGCCACAGTAAAAATGTCAATGTAACAATTTCGTCGCTGATGGCAGAAACGTTTGTATGGTTTTTCTCTTTTTGTCCGTAAATGAATACCCCTGTGTCACACAAAATTTGCAAAAAATAGACAATTTACGCTAGTTGTGAGCTGGTATACAATATCAGGTATTTTATTTTCAGTGAAAGTGGTTGTATAAATATTCAACCAATGAAAAAGAAAAAAGAGCTTGTGACTAGATGACTACATTGGCTTCATTGGAAGACATTGGATCCATTGGAAGTTCCAATCTGACCAGCCGCACTGGCTACTAAAAACAAATTGGAACAAGTTAATTTTTGTTTTGTTTTGGACATACAAGGTTTCCACTCGACAATGACGATTTGTAGATTAGCCTTGAGGATTTTTACTGTGCAGCACTGCTGTCATCATGCAGTCTCCATCGGCTTACCTTGGCCTGCATCTGCATGTCTCCACTGGGAGAACTTTCTAAAAGAATACCCCTCTAGCTTCTCATTAAGTCATTCTGTCCACACCGCTGAAGCTGACCCCCCTCATCCCTCTGTTGTGCAGGTCGTCCGCAAGGGCTGGTTAACTATCAGCAACATCGGCATCATCAAGGGGGGAGCCAAGGAGTACTGGTTCGTCCTCACTGCAGAGACCCTGTCCTGGTTTAAGGACGATGAGGTGAGGCTCTCACTGCACTGCAGAGACCCTGTCCTGGTTTAAGGACGATGAGGTGAGGCTCTCACTGCACTGCAGAGACCCTGTCCTGGTTTAAGGACGATGAGGTGAGGCTCTCACTGCACTGCAGAGACCCTGTCCTGGTATAAGGACCATGAGGTGAGGCTCTCACTGCACTGCAGAGACCCTGTCCTGGTTTAAGGACGATGAGGTGAGGCTCTCACTGCACTGCAGAGACCCTGTCCTGGTATAAGGACCATGAGGTGAGGCTCTCACTGCACTGCAGAGACCCTGTCCTGGTTTAAGGACGATGAGGTGAGGCTCTCACTGCACTGCAGAGACCCTGTCCTGGTTTAAGGACCATGAGGTGAGGCTTTCACTGCACTGCAGAGACCCTGTCCTGGTTTAAGGACGATGAGGTGAGGCTCTCACTGCACTGCAGAGACCCTGTCCTGGTTTAAGGACGATGAGGTGAGGCTCTCACTGCACTGCAGAGACCCTGTCCTGGTTTAAGGACGATGAGGTGAGGCTCTCACTGCACTGCAGAGACCCTGTCCTGGTTTAAGGACGATGAGGTGAGGCTCTCACTGCACTGCAGAGACCCTGTCCTGGTTTAAGGACCATGAGGTGAGTCTCTCACTGCACTGCAGAGACCCTGTCCTGGTTTAAGGACGATGAGGTGAGGCTTTCACTACACGGTAGAGACCCTGTCCTGGTTTAAGGACGATGAGGTGAGGCTCTCACTGCACTGCAGAGACCCTGTCCTGGTATAAGGACCATGAGGTGAGGCTCTGTCCTGGTATAAGGACCATGAGGTGAGGCTTTCACTACACGGTAGAGACCCTGTCCTGGTATAAGGACCAGTAGGTGAGACCCTGTCCTGGTATAAGGACCAGGAGGTGAGACCCTGTCCTGGTATAAGGACCATGAGGTGAGGCTTTCACTACACGGTAGAGACCCTGTCCTGGTATAAGGACCATGAGGTGAGACCCTGTCCTGGTATAAGGACCATGAGGTGAGGCCCTGTCCTGGTATAAGGACCAGGAGGTGAGGCCCTGTCCTGGTATAAGGACCAGGAGGTGAGGCCCTGTCCTGGTATAAGGACCATGAGGTGAGGCCCTGTCCTGGTATAAGGACCATGAGGTGAGACCCTGTCCTGGTATAAGGACCATGAGGTGAGACCCTGTCCTGGTATAAGGACCATGAGGTGAGACCCTGTCCTGGTATAAGGACCATGAGGTGAGGCCCTGTCCTGGTATAAGGACCATGAGGTGAGGCCCTGTCCTGGTATAAGGACCAGGAGGTGAGACCCTGTCCTGGTATAAGGACCAGGAGGTGAGACCCTGTCCTGGTATAAGGACCAGGAGGTGAGACCCTGTCCTGGTATAAGGACCAGGAGGTGAGACCCTGTCCTGGTATAAGGACCATGAGGTGAGGCTTAGACCCTGTCCTGGTATAAGGACCATGAGGTGAGGCTCTCACTACACGGTTTACATCCAGTGTAAACTTTGGGGGCTTTTTTATGCCTTTATTTATAGGACAGTAGACTGACAGGAAATGGTAAGAGAGATTGTTAGAGGGCATGTGTGGTATTGCAGGGGAGATATTGGGCTTATGAGCTCCAGTCAGTACTACTTGTCAACCAGCTGGTGTCCTATTACCTCAGTGGTTCTCAACCTGTGGGTCGGGACCCCCCAAAATAATCATATTTGAACCTGGGACCTAGAGATAGAGAACTAGTGGATATTGGTGACGTTGCTTCTTATTATTCTCGTCTCTTATAATTCATGCTCACACAATACACGTTGTGACATTAACAGATGTCTGAACTGCAGAAAATGAGGACAATTAAACATATACGAGTATGTGTTTCAGGCTGTGATAAAAGTTTATTTTCACACACATACATATTATCTTACTTTAAAATGGCACAAGAGGCACGGAACACTTTTAAAAAGAAAACTTTAATTTGAACACATTATCGCCAGAGAGCATCCAGTCCAGGTTTATATCCTAGTACGCGGCCGGAAGAGGTTGTTCCAGCGGGCCCTCCGCTCTGATTGGTTGAGGTTGAGCGGTGGGTCTGTCAGCGGGGCTGCCATCTGTCTGCCTGTCTGTGCCTGCTGTACAGGAGCAGAAGGTCTGCACAGCAAGTGTAGACAGGCAGACACACCACAACACTCTCAGCCTGGCACAGCACTGCTCACCGACGCTGTCATATACTGTACGTAGGCAGGAAGTGAGGTCAGAGGAAATGGGACACATAATAGGAATCATACACATGTATGTGCACAGTGACTGCATCGCAAACATGGACCTGTGCAACGTGTGCACCCGTATGTCAGATATACGTACGTGGTTCACACATGCTGCTATAGGGTGGACCAAACTGGACCATGTTGAGTTGGGTGTTTTCTGACTATTGAGCAAATTGTATAAAAGTCTGCCAGAATGCAGCGTATCAAACTATCATTGTTCTTTCCAACCACTGAAACGTCTTCTCTTCTTTAATGAGTCCAATGAGAGCTCAGTGTGTTTAGTTGAGGCCCACTGAGACTGTCTGTCTGTCTGTCTGTCTGTCTGTCTGTCTGTCTGTCTGTCTGTCTGTCTGTCTGTCTGTCTGTCTGTCTGTCTGTCTGTCTGTCTGTCTGTCTGTCAGCCCACTATTCCCTTGCTCTTCTCTCCCAGCAGCACCTGGGCCCTGAAACTGAGCCCCTCCGTTTTCCCCCATTCATTCCTCTCACCATCCCCCTCCAACCCCCCCATTCCCCCCCTCTATTCGTTCACTCTTCCCCTTCCTCCCCCTCTTCTTCCTCTTCTGGGAGTTCAGGCATTTGGAACGGTTCACTCTGACACAGCTGGAGCTGCCCCAAGCCAAACTAAAACGCGCGCTTGCACATACGCACGCACGCGCGCGCACACACACACACACACACACACACACTCGCACTCTCGCACACACACACACACACACACACTTGCACTCTCGCACCCATGCACGCACACGCTGCACAGGCCTTACAGTGCCCAGACTTGTATATACAGTATACAGTACACACACAGAGTCTGATGTAAACAAACTGGCTTGCAAATAGCAGAGAAAAAATATACAGTCACTCAGACAGACGCATGGTCACTCTTCACATAAACACTGCATCACTTGAACGCGGTGTTCCCAGACACAGCTCCAGGCATGCACATTATAGGCACGCGCACACACACACACACACACACACACACACACACACCGTGGCCTACATTTCTTTTCTCTATCAAAGCAGTTACCAATCAGTATACGCACACTTGCACGCACGCACACACACACACAGACGCACGCGCACGCACGCACGCACACACACACACACACACACGCACGCAAGCATGCACTCACGCACGCACGCACGCACGCACACACACACACGCATGCACACGCGCACACACTGCACATCTGCAACAAATAATACTGCTGGCGCACACACAAGCACATATCTGCTTCAGAGTAATGGGATTAGGCTTTCTTTCTGCAGATGTTGATGTGAGAGGACATGCATGCTTAACCACGAGCATCAAGCACTGGTACCGTCCGGACCTGCTGCTATAGGATGACCTGCTGCTATAGGATGACCTGCTGCTATAGGATGGACCTGCTGCTAGGATGCCATGATGCTAATTTGGATTGGGTCGGGCTGGACACCTCTTCACAATGTGTTTACACTGTCTGTGCCCCGCAGCCATGTTAGTCATCCATATGATCTCACTGATGATCAGATCTGATCTGATCTGCATGCCCCGCCACACACACACACACACACACACACACACACACACACACACACACACACACACCTCTACACATTTCATTAGGCCTCAGAACCAAGCCAAACCTCTGCTTCTTCTCTCTTGCATTTCCCGCTCTTCCCCCTCCCCTCCACCCACACTCCCCACCTCTACAGACTTTACTTATTCTGCTATTACCTCCTCCCCCCCTCTGCATTTTTCTCTTTCTTCACTCTTCTCGCCATTCCCTCTTTTTCTCCCTGATTCTATATTCCTTTCTTTTCTTTTCCCTCCCTCTTTCTCTCCCTCTCCCTCTCCCTCTCTCTCTCTCCCTCTCTCTCTCTCTCTCCCCCCCCTCTCTCTCTGTCTTTCTGTGGTTGGCAGTCTCCCTGGGACTGTGCACATTCCTGGCTGGAAAATCTGAGGCTTTGTCCAAACACCAGCTTCCAAGATCTGCCCAGAGAAATCCCACATGGCTGTTTCTACACTGCAGACCTCCCCCTTTGACTCCCCCCCCCCCCCCCCCCTCTTCACTCCTCCAAAGTCTCCCTCCCCCATAGCCCCCCCTCTTCCCCCTCACCTCCATCCATCCACCAATACCCCTTCTTTCGCCTCTAGTTATAGCCTTAGCCAATACTCAGTGGTTCTCTTACTTTTACCATTTCTAGCACCAGAGTTATGGTACAACAGGACGCGTATAACAAGTGTCCATTTAGATCTCCCCTCAAGGAACCCTGGGGGTTCCCGGGACCCCACTTTGAGAACCACTGCTCTGAACTCATTTTCATGCACAGGAACATGGGCCGCCGTACAGGCCGTGCAGCAGCGTTTAGGCCCGTCCGTGTGCAGCGCCGGGCCGCCGGGCACCATAATAGTTTACAGAGTTGAATCTCCATACAACACTGAGCAGACGTACATTCCTGCGCCCCCTCAACTGCCAGGACTCCACCGTAGAGCCTGAAGAAAAACAGACCACTTGCGCGCCTATACACTCTACCCCCCCCCCCCCCCCACCACCTAAAGTTGTGTGTGTGTGTGTGTGTGTGTGTGTGTGTGTGTGTGTGTGTGTGTGTGTGTGTGTGTGTGTGCGCGCGCGTGCGCGGGTGTGTGTGTGTGTGTGTGCGCGCGCGCGTGCGGGTGTGTGGGTCAGTTTGTGTGTGTGTGTCAGGTCTGCTCCATATCTCAGATCCATTAGTCTGTGGGGAGAGGAGACAGTCTCAGACACAGCAGCACTGATCTATGATTCTCCGTGACCACCCTGACACCGCTAGAATGTGTGTGTGTGCGCTCACACACACACACACTCACACGCGTGCACACACGTGCACATGCACACATTCAAAAGTGGTGCCATGGTGTCTATAAACATTATTCAAGAATGACTTTGCGCTGAGGCCACATAAGATAATACCAGGCCCATAAAAAGCTGAGACGCCTAAACAAGAACCATACGTATTCCCAGACGTGTGAGGGCCACACTGGGGGAAGGAAGAATCAGAAGTTAGTTCATACCTTCTCTACCTAAAACATAATGCACCAAGCACCAGATGTTAGACCCAAGCTAAGAAACATTACACGTAAACAGCCAATTTGTTCATGCCAACCGAAGAGATCCAATTCAGTGTCAGTCAGTATACATTTACTTCATTTTCTTGTACTTCAACATTTGACAGAGTTACAAAAAACAACCTAGGTTTCCCCGTATAGCTTAAGAAGAGTACATGCGTGTGTGTGTGTGTGTGTGTGTGCGACGTGTGATACGTGTGATGCCCAATTTGTACTTAGTCGCGCGACGGTGTCCCGTGCTGAAAATAGCCGATCTCCAAGCTCACGACGCGTCACAATGTGACATATCGTGGGAGCTTGTAAATCAGCTATTTTCAGCGTGGGACGCCATCACACTACTAGGTATAAATCAGGCCTGTGTGTGCTGCGTGTCGTCCAGACTTAGCGGTCCATGTCAGCGGTGGAAGCTCTTCCTTGCACAGTCTAACCAATGTGCAGACTACTGTACACCAGTAGTATCCTGAACAGGTAGTCTGAACACTGGGATGACGGAGCAGGACCCTTTACTTTCTTCAGCTTTTTACCGTTTCTCAGCGGAATCAGTCCCGCTCTCAGGTCAGTCGGCGTAGGGTGGATTTGGCAAAGTTGGCAGAAAGGTCCTCATCTTGTGCCATGTCTCATCTCTCTCTTTTTTGTGTCTTTTTTTCTTTTTCTTTTTTTTTATCCCGTCTCAGTGGTGGTGGTCGGTCGGGGTCGCGGGTGGCAGGGCGATGGGGTTCAGCAGCAGACCTCCACTCCTTTTGGTGTCAAAGCCCCGACACACACACGCGCACACACACAAACGATCCGGTGAGGTTTGGTGCATGTTGGTCGATGGGACGTCCATGGGGCTCTGTCCAGAGGCGCGGCGGTATCCAGTCTTGACGTGGCACATTCGCTCATTCGACTCCGGATCTGCACGTTCACTCAGGGACGGCGTAAGGAAATAAGGAGAGAGAGAGAGTGAGAGACAGAGAGAGAGGGCTAGGGAGGACCTTAGCAGCCATATATGGGTTGATGGGACCCTTGGGGAATCAACTTTGGAGTGGTCTGCAGTTTCTCCACACTTTGCCTCGTCGTCTCCACATCTTCTCCAGGTCCCTTCCTCGTCCCACCCGTCTCCTTAGCACAGCCTCACCTCCCTCTCCTCCACAGGTCCTATTCTATCCCTCCTCTTCCTCTCTTCCTGATCTCTACATTATATTTCTACCCCATAAGAACACGCTACACTCTCTGCAAGTCTCCTCCCAGCTCGCTCTCTCTCTCTCTCTCTCTCTCTCTCTCTCTCTCTCTCGCTAGTCTAAAGCGATACCAGATGTTGCTGTCCAAGCGCCAATCTCGTTCTGTCATTTTTTTTCAGCCTCTGTAACAGGAAGTGGGCCCCTCTGGAAAAAAAAGAGGGAGAGAGAGGGAAAGAGGAACGAAGGAAGAGAGTCGTAGGGTTCAGGGGAGCACTGGGAGAGGGGAGACCGAAATGTACCAGTACACTCACATCACCGTCGGTTACCGCAACAGCATACACATACACACACACACACACACACACACACACACACACGCGCATGCACGCACGCATGCACGCACTGACCACAGCTGAGCTTTTTTTAGTGACGGAATGCCCTCGGTTCGTTGCATGGTGTTTCTTTTAATAGTGAGGGCCATTGCTGCTCTCTTCCTCCCTCCTGTTCTCTGTGCCTTCTCTTCTCCAACCCTTCCCTGGATGGGATGCTACAAACTGTCACCATAGCAGCTTCACAGGCCGAGTCTCCCTCCTGAACACGGGGAGCAAGTTGGTGAAGAGAGGAGAAAGAGGGGGGGGGGGCTCCCCGTTAGGAGAAATGTTGTGTTAGAGAGCTTGAGTCAGAGTAATGACTTTCACATGTGGACCCTGCCGCCCTCCCTCGTTTTTTTTCTGTTTTTTTTAACTCCTTCTCTCGTTCCCTCTCTCCCTCACTCTTTGTGCTCCCCCTGCCTCCATGCAGCCTGCTTCTCCTCCTCACTCTGTCCACATCACTCCTCCAACTGTTCTCTGTCATTCATAACGTCCACTTGGTGATGACAGACTATAGACGTATGGCCACTCTCTGTGTGTGTGTGTGTGTGTGTGTGTGTGTGTGTGTGTGTGTGTGTGTGTGTGTGTGTGTGTCTCTCTCTCTCTCTCTCTCTCTCTCTCTCTCTCTCTCTCTCGTTGTTAGTGGCTTGTTAATGTGAGTCAGACAGTCAGGCAGGCTGTAGGCCCACACACACTATTTTGATACAAGCTTTGCTAGCAAAGTGTTCTACACCTTCTGTTGTCTCCTCCTCCTCCTCCTCCTTCCCTCCCTTCGTTTAGTACTCACACTGTCCTGGACATTTTCTTGTCTGTGCTCATTGATGTTATAATTATATCTTAATGTATCATATTTTCACTGTGCTGTGATTTTCTGTCAATATTTTAGTAGACTTGTTCCTAAAATCCTGGTATCAGTGAGCATGTCAGTCTGTGCCATTCAGCCCATACCACATCATTTATCACATGATCATCATTACAGCAATCAATTATTTTGGATTTCTAATGCTTCAGTTGACGTTGCTACTGTTTCATATATATATATTTTTTTTTGTTATCAAATGTTTTTTTATTTAAGACAAAAAATCACAATAAGATACGTTAACATCATGAATGACTAAAGAAAACAAGAAACAAAAAACACAAAAACAAACAATCCCACCCACCCCTCCCCCCGAGACCAAAGATGCCAAAAAATGTCAGTACTTTTACTACTGTGCAAATGGGAACAAAAAATAAATAAATGAATGAAAATAATAATAACAATAATAATAATGATTAAATCATGCCCGTAACCAAATCTGCAATATTAGACCAAATCTCGATGTTTTCCTCTTTTGCACCATGCAATCTTGCTGTAGACATTTCTAGATAAATGATATCTAGAAAGGTCAAAGCCCATTGGCGAAATGACAATGTATGAGGCGGTTTCCAGCGTGAAGCAACCATCTTCTTTGCGGCTGTTACGCCAGCAAAGAAGACACGAATACGGGTATTATTTAATAGCAACTGGGATACGTCATTTAATAAGAATAGAGATGGGGAGGGTGTGATGTTAATTTGTAGTATAATCGAAAGTTTAGCAGCAACCAGATTCCAAAATGTGAGGACATCCGGACACTCCCACACCATATGAAAGAATGTACCTATGGTGTTCGGAGTGCAGAAAGTGCAGTTATGGTTATTTAAAATCCGCATAGCACACAATCTGCGGGGAGTTAAGTATGTCCGATGAACAAAATTTAGATGAATTTGCTGATGATCAGGATTCCTAGAAGATAGGGCAACATTAGACCACACTGTATCCCAGCTCCAATCTGGATCTAGATTTGGTATGTCATTCCTCCATACAGTATCGACAGCCAAGGTCCCATAACTAGATTCTAATAAATAATCATACAATATGGAAACAAAACCTCTTGACCTAACATCACAGATAAGTCTATGCAAAGGGTGCATTGCAAGGGGGGTCTGCCATGGAACCCCGTATGTCCTCATGGCAGTTCTCAATTGTAGATAGAAAAAGAAAGAGTTACCAGGCAAGTTAAAAATATCACATAAATTCTGGAAAGAACGTAAACCATTGACATCAAATAAATCACCCAAAGTATGAATCCCCTTGGAACTCCATCTGGGAAAACGAATAGGACGATTGTCCAAAAGCAAACCACCATTGTTGAACACTGGGGAAAACGAATTCCATTTCAAATCAATCTTGCGCAATTTTTCAGCCGCTCTCCATACTGTTACTAACTGAGAAATGATTGGCCCAAAGCGAACTTTGCATTGATTATTCGTTATGTTTGAATAGATCAGATCTCTCAATTCAACAGGATGAACCAAACTCTCCTCAAGCTCTCATTCATATATATTTTTAAATGTATATTTATTCCTAGATCAAAACTTCCTAGTTCTCAAACTTTACATTTCAAGGACCCCCATTTACGGGTCCAATTAGTACACTCTCAGAGTTACAGAACTGTAAGGGTCCATTTGGAACCCCTTCAAGGAACCCAGAGAGTCCTGGACCCCACTTTGAGAACCACTGTCCTAGATTGTTTTAATTTATTATCGGACCGATACGCAAGTTATGGGTATCGGGAAGGAAAAATTGATCTGTACATATTCTCTCTCCAAGATAAATTGCAGTAGTATATAGTATGATAGTATCCTATTTTAATCTTCTTCTTACCTTCCATCCCTCCACCTACCCTCACCCTTCCCTCCATTTTTGTCCTCTCTCTCTCTCTCTCCCTCAGGAGAAGGAGAAGAAGTTCATGCTTCCTCTGGACAATCTGAAGTTGAGAGATGTGGAGCGGGGCTTCATGTCCAGCAAACACAGCTTTGCCATCTTCAACACAGAACACAGGTTTGTGCGTGCGACGTACGTGCATGTGTTCACGAGCTATCAACCCGCACAAACCGTCAACTGCCAACACCCATCAGAGATTTAAGTGTTGAGGAACTGAGTGAGTGAGTGAGTGAGTGAGTGAATGAATGAATGAATGAGAATTCTCTCCTCTTTAGTTTGCTTACTGGAGCTACGTTGATGTATTAAGCCTTGATGTTTGATCCATGAGGCCATGAACACATACAATAAAACACTGTGTGTCGCTATAGTACACAGAGGGGACAAGAGCACAAGGCACAATACATCATTCCTGTTGCTAGGCGATACAAAACCTAACCACTTAAACCCTCTAGTCTCAGTCAAACGGTTTTTAGTGTCTGTACTCGGACCACTATACCAAATCTACGTAATTAAGTGTATAACATAATAAAGTCCCTCCTCTCTCGCAACTTGATTGGTCCGTCGACCAGAGGGGTGACATTAACTCATGGTTAAAGTTGAGATGGTTTCAACTTGGAGCGCCTTCCAAAACGCACCAACTCCTGAACACCAGGGACATCGTTCAGAGGAGACGCACATAAAGTAGTTGGCTTGCACATCTGCTATTCCTGAAATATTTCGGAAAATCTTGAAAATTAAAATGTCTTAATCATTTTGAATTTTCTTAACGTAAAATATGTCCTCCTGACCTCTCTTCATTCTATCTTTATATCCTCAAAGATGTTTAGTGGAAACCAGGGCCTTTGTTGTTTTGTTTGTGGGTATGTGCCAGGCAACTGAGGACAGGGTTGGGCATGGTGAGAGTTTATGTGTGTGTGTGTGTGTGTGTGTGTGTGTGTGTGTGTGTGTGTGTGTGTGTGTGTGTGTGTGTGTGTGTGTGTGTGTGTGTGTGTGTGTGTGTGTGTGTGTGTGTGTGCGTGCGCACGTGTGTGTGTGTGTGTGTGTGTGTGTGTGTGTGTGTGAGGGATAGAAAGAGAGTGTGTTTAGGAACTGGAGTTAAACCATAGCCTGGCTGATTGTACCAGAGCATGTGGGCTTTGTTTATAATTCTATGCTATGCTGTATTCTCGGAGCAAACTGTGTGTGTGTGTGTGTGTGTGTGTGTGTGTGTGTGCGTGTGTGTGTGTGTGTGCGCGCGCACATGCAGAAACCGCAGCATACCGACGGCAGGCTCATTAAGCAGCTAATCAAAGCCAGAGAGCTTGGATCAGAGATGAGGCTGCTCTTGTTTGGAAAGAATTGCTCGACTCACCACAAAAAGGAGGGAGAGAGAAGGATTGGACTGGAAGGCTTGAGGGGAGAAAAAGAGGGGAGATCGTATTAGAGCCATCGGCCAGGAATGTGTCAAAGTCTGTCCGATGGCGCCCCCCCTTCCTACTCCTCTCTCTCCCCTGCATATTGAGTGAGTGTGTGTGTGTGTGTGTGTGTGTGTGTGTGTGTGTGTGTGTGTGTGTGTGTGTGTGTGTGTGTGTGTGTGTGTGTGTCATTGCAGCGGTTTTGTGACTGTGTCCCTGTCTGACAGTAATCAAAAACCTCAGGAAACTCCTCAAACCTACAGTAAAGCAACCAAGGCTGTAGTGTGCAGAAATTCCTCCGAATGAGGGAAAACACACTTGCCCTGCAGTTCAGCAGAAGAGAAGGCAGCAGAGGAGGAAACAGATTAAAAAAAAGAAAACGTTGGAGAAAAAAAAAAAACGGTTGATTTGAGTAATAATTCAGTTCAGACAGCAGTTTCATGTGTGCTCTTGAGTGTTTACATGTGCGTGTGTTATTCTTACGAGTCATGGACCTTTGTGCAATTGCACTCTGGTATGGTCATTCTTGGCTTGCAGCTCCTTTGCCGTTAGCCACCGCACCCTGCCTCACTCCTAGTCTATGGTCCAGCCAGGCCTAGTCTAGTCCAGTCTCACGTAGACAGATGAGGAGATCTCATACCGATGCATCTGGTTGACATCTAAATGCAATGTAGTCAGTGGATAGAACAGCAGAGAAAACGGCCTACGCTCTACTGCTTTGAATACAAATCATATTACCGTCCCATATCGTCTCTGTCGGGTGGAAACCTCATAATATGTCAAAAACTGTTTCTGATTCAATTAAAAAAATAGCAAAGGTAGAAGATCTACTACTTTTGGTGCTTTTGTCAATTTAGGAAAAAAGAAAGGGGTTTCTGCCCGTGGATATGAAGTTGCCAACCTAAACTCTTTTAGTCATCCATTGTCGTTGCATTACGTCTCTGAATTGTTTTAGGCCTACGTGAGACCAAGCCTAGCCCATCCTAGCTTAGTCCATGCAGTCACAGACTCCCAAATCTGTAGCCATTTTCTTCACCCTCCTGCACAGCACAGCTCACTGTGGTTACAAACATGTGTTGCCTTCTCTGTCTCTCACTCTCTCTCTCTCTCTCTCTCTCTCTCTCTCTCTCTCTCTCTCTCTCTCTCTCTCTCTCTCTCTCTCTCTCTCTCTCTCTCTCTCACGCTCTCTCTCTGTCTGTCTGTGTGTGTGTGTGTGTGTGTGTGTGTGTGTGTGTGTGTGTGTTTGCGCGTGCGTGCTTGTTATGAATGTGAGCGGAGAACAACAATAGGACGAGAGAGGAACAACAGAGTGATTAAAAGAAACAATGTTTAACAGATGGGGGACCAGACCACTTTTTCTGCTCCGGATTCTCGTGCGTTTCCCGCTCTCAGTGACGTCGCTACCTACAGTATACACAGTTACGCACAATACCATTTCTACACTCTCAGAGTTAAATGAACAGTGATTTTACAATATACATTGGGGTCCCAGAGATAGAAATGCCATTAAATAGGGGACCTTATTCAGGTCAAACCGTGGGGACCCTTGAAATACTACTAGAGCCATAAAAATCTTCTCTTATGGGGGGTCCTCTTATGGGGGGTCCTTGGCATATATTTCAAATGGGGGGTCTACGGGCGAATGAGTGTCATTTTGAAGGTCCTTGACATGAAAAGGTTTGGGAACCACCAGGAGACACTAGAGATGGACCAGGAGACACTAGAGAATAGAGATGGACCAGGAGACACTAGAGATGGACCAGGAGACAAGAGACAGCAGAGAAGCTGCCTGAGATATAGATATATCATATATAGATATAGATATATACTACTTACGTATTCAAGTACTGTGCTTAAGTAACTTTTCTTTTTTTTAGTTATTTTAGGTATTTTCAATTTTCTGTAGCCTACTTTTACTACATCTCAGAGGCATCTTTTACTCTTTTACAATTATTTTAAAACTTTAGTTACTTTGCAGATTTTGAAAACATGCATTATCAACATTGTAGTACTTTTTCCACCACAGAGAATGATAGAGTGAGAAAATGATGAATAGATCAGTGATGAAGAGGAGTCGTAGTAGTCATGAAAGAAAGGTCATGTGTAGAACAGCGGTTAGGGGAGGAATGTAAGGCTGTTATTTTTTTGTACGTGTGTGTGTGTGTGTGTGTGTGTGTGTGTGTGTGTGTGTGTGTGTGTGTGTGTGCGCGTGTGCCTGCCTTGAGTGTGTGCGTGTGTGTGTGTGTGTGTGTGTGTGTGCAGTAAAGTAGTCAGTGTTAATTATTTAAAGCCGCAGTCCATAACTTTCATGTCCGACCCCGTGATTCCAACCCGGGTGTACACTGCGTGAGGGACCACATTTCTACCACTCTGCCAATAAGGCGTCCAGGTTGAGATCTGGTCTCTGTCGGGTGGAAACCTCATTTGTCCAAAACTGTTACTTTTCAGGATTCAAATTCAAAAGCCGCGAAAATTGCAGATTCGCAAGCTCAAAATACACCACTTGGCCCCACCGCGTTCTGTGCTTGTGGATCTGCTACTTTTGATGCTGTAGTGTGAAGTATAGGGCATTCATTACGAAAAAACACAAAAGGTTACAATTATGAAGATAAGAGAGTTTTCGGCCCGACAGCAACGACATAGCTGTCAGACAGAAGGGGTCCTCCCCAACACAAGGGTCTCAATGGAAGAGCAGGGAGACCATCTCCTCCAACCACCGTACAGTCTAAATGTCTCAATGGAAGAGCAGATCCCGTGTGTGTGTGTGTGTGTGTGTGTGTGTGTGTGCACGCATGCTGTAAAATCGTGTACCAGACTTTTTTCCGCGCAGCCTTCCTTGCCTTGTGTGTTGTACTTTGTGCACATTCGACAATGTGGAAAGCATTTGAGTGTTGATGTTGCCGCCTGGGATATGTAGTTTCCTGAGACCTCTGACAAGCATTGAAATGAATTGCAGGAACGTGTACAAGGACTACAGGTTCCTGGAGCTGGCCTGTGGCACTCAGGAAGAGGTGGACAGCTGGAAGGCGTCTCTCCTGCGGGCTGGAGTCTACCCCGAGAGAGTCACTGTCAGTACCCTGTGACCCCCAATTAAACCCAACACTGACCCTAGCTGTGGGGGACCATGCACCTGTCCTCACCTTAAACATGCTCTAATAATGCAAGCTTAGCCTTCGTTAACCCCCAAACCTCCCTGCCCATCTCTCTCCACTCGGTTCTCTCATCCCCTTGCTAGAGAGAGAGAGAGAGAGAGAGTGAGAAAGAGAGGGAGAGAGAGTCCCCCACCCCTTCAATCCCGTTCTGTCGTTGGCTCCTCACTGCTGCATTCTCGGCCTATGATGTCACTGTGTGTGTGTGTGTGTGTGTGTGTGTGTGTGTGTGTGTGTGTGTGTGTGTGTGTGTGTGTGTGTGTGTGTGTGTGTGTGTGTGTGTGTGTGTGTGTGTGTGTGTGTGTGTGTGTGTGTGTGTGTGTGTGTGTGTGTGATTGAGTGTGCATGCGGTGCTTGTCTGTTTCTAATCAACAGTGTTCTCCTCCGTCCCTCCGCGTCCCTGACCCACCCCCTTATTTCTCCTCCTCCCCCCACTCCTCCTTCCTTACCTCCCTCCTTTTGTGTTTGTTCCTCGTCCTCCCCCTGCTCTCCGGTTGCTCCCTACTTCGTCCCAGTAGTCACAAGTACAAGAGCAGATGACATAAGATATAACTCTAACCTGCCTGTGGCGAGATAAATGCCTAATTCAAGGTCCCTGAATGACGCTTTTCGCTTTCCGAAACGACCTGCAAGCAAAGAACATTACGCATGGTGATGTGTTGTTCGCTTGTAGGTCGGTTCTTTTTTTGACACCTTTGTGTGATGATGAAGTGTATTAAATTACGCTTATCCACAATCAGTTCGGACCATAAGCATTACCATGTAATGTGCAAGTTCATGTTCGCAGTGTAACCAAGAGCGCGAAAAACAAAGTCTTCACAACCTTTTTGCCGTAAATATTCAAAGATTTTCCATAAATCAACGGCCTATACAAGCCTGAAATGTGGTGCGGAAGAGGCGCATTTTTTAGCTTCTCGATCTGCTACTGTTGCTGGCCTTGAAAAGTAATCGTTTTGGACATAATGAGGTTCCCACCCGACAGAGACGATATAATTTGCATATATACGGTATATTCCTCTCTCTCAGGTGGACGGGGAGACGAGTGGAGGTTCTTCTGGCGACTTGACGGATCCACAGTTGGAGCGTCAGGTGGAGACCATCCGTAACCTGGTGGAGTCCTACATGAACATCATCTACAAGACCGTCAGGGACCTCATGCCCAAGATCATCATGCACCTCATTATCAACAATGTACGCTATATATATTTTTTTTACTCAAGTAATATAGAAATAGAAATCTGTTACAAGTACTTGAGTAAAATGTGCAAATGTATTGTCATCAAAATATACTTAAAGTACCAAAAGCTAAAGTTTTCAAATGTATAAAATGTTCATAAAAAAGAAATCCAGCGGATCTATAAGCTTGCACTGTGAGCTTGTAGAGCCCATCACACACCGTCTGCGACCGTCTGCGGCGTGACGCGTTGCCGTGCGGCGCCGTCTGGAAAATAGAACTGTGTTCTATCGGCGCGCCAGGCGACGCGACGCGGCGGACGGAGCCGGTGTGCGATAGGTTCATTGAAAATAATGGAGGCGGCTGTGTCCGGCGCACGGCGCCGCGCGGCGGACACAGCCGGTGTGTGGTGGGCTTATGTCGGCTATTTTCAAATAGCCAAAGTATATAGACTGAAGTGATTAATGTATGTTTTTTAATAATAATCAAACATCATACCTCAAAAGTGTACTTAAGTACAGTACTTGAGTGTATGTACTTAGTTACTTTACACATACCCATACTGACAGAAGAACAAATATGTTCTTTCTGTTTCCTTTGTTTTCTTTTTCCGTTTAGCTTTTAAGTTAAAAGCTCTACACATCTCTATCTACTATCTCTATCTCTGCACTTTAAAGTGGTTTGTCATCTTTTTGCTCCAGTTTGATTTTCAGTATTATGTTAGCATGAAATTACGTCATCTGCTACCCGGTCCTTGTGTGTTCCATGTCTCAAATAGGGAAAATTATCGTTTAATAAAAGAAGGAAAAAAAGGAAGGAAAGAGAGAATAAACAGACCGTAGGAAAAAAATTAAATCTCATATCAGTTTTAGTCAGTCCACTTAAGTACATACACATACAGAAGACTATGTTTATTCTATCCACTTAAATCTATTACCACGGAAGAATATAAATTTGCTTTAAGGGAAATACCGTCTCCTATATTGTCTCTCTCTGTCATTCTTTCCTTCTCTCTCCCCCTCTGTCTCTTTCCCCACCTTTTTCTCTCTCTCTCCTTCTCCCCCCTCTCTCTCTGTCCCTCCATCCCTCTCTCTTCCTCTCTCTTCCTCTCTCTCCCTCCCTCTCCCTCCCTCTCCCTCTCTCTCTCAGTCTCTCCCCCTCCCTCCCTCTCTCTGTCTCTCTCCCTCCATATACCTCTCTCTGTCACTCTGTTTGTAATCGCTCTCTGTAGGTGAAGGAGTTCATTGGTTCAGAACTCCTGGCTCAGCTCTACGCTCTAGCAGAACACACAGAGCTGATGGATGAGTCTCCGGAGCAGGGCCAGCGCAGGGAGGAGGTGCTGCGTACACACGCTGCCCTGAAGGAGGCGCTCTCCACCATAGGGGACATCTCCACATCCACCTCCTCCACCCCTCTGCCTCCGCCCGTAGACTCCTCGTGGATACAGGCCTGCAAGTAGGGGACGGTAGACAAAACCCTTGTTACCTAAGCCCCCTAACACTCAGACAGACAGACAGACAGTCAGTCAGTCAGTCAGTCAGTGAGGGAAATTCAGGTCTTCAGTGGTTCCAGGATCCAAAAATGTCCATTGACTGAATCCCTTATCTTAATTGACACCATATTTCATCGTTACAGTGGCTCTTCATATACCCAACCCTGTTCGGAACATCTCGCAAGTCACTTCAAAAACCACTGACCTCTTCCCTTCTCTCTCTCTCTCTCTCTCTCCCTCTCTCTCCAAGGTCCACTACTCCGTCCAGCCCCATAGCCGGTGCCACCAAAGCTACGGCCCGTGGCCTGGCCCCGACTGCTCCGCTTGTGCCCGCGGCCGCTGTGCCCGTTCGTTCCGGACCCCCTGTGCCCTTGGCTGGCGCCGACGGTCTCCAGCAGCAGCACGTCGGCCGGCACAGCCGCGCTCCGCCCGGCGTGCCGAGAACGAGGTACGTCTGCGTGCAACCGCATTTTGGATCAGCCGCTGTGCTCAACATCCACTGTTATAAACCCCGCCATTTTATAGATTCTGTTATCCTCTCTCCACCCATTATGTTACTCGTGCACAGACGTACATATGTGTACGCACCGCATGCACACACACACACACACACACACACACACACACACACACACACACACACCAGCAGACTTTGGGCTACAGAAGACATAGGGGGAGAAAAGTGTGTTATTTGAGCTGGGTGGGGGTCTACTGGAAAATGTGTTTCTCATATTCTCTTTCCCATCAGCCACAGCAGAGACAGGCCTTCTCTTTCTGTCCAGCTTTCTACCGGAGCCAGAGACAACAGGCTGAGCTCTGTCTTTCTCCTATACTTTTCATCTCTCCTTCTTCACCGCCTCCCCTTCTTTCTCCTTGCATGCATTTGTTTTATTGCCTTCCCCCATTTTCCCTCATGCAATATCTTTCTTTTTTCCCTTCCCTCCTCCACTGCTTTCTTTTATTTTTCTTCACGTCGGTTCCTCCCCTGCTCTTGGCCCGTCTCTCCTTTCTCTCTCTGCCTCATTTCCTCTGTGCTCTCCAACGGTTCTTTAGGGCCTTTCCCTCTTACACCCAGTCTCTCTCTTTCTTACACCCAGTCTCTCTCTCTCTCTCTCTCTCTGTTTCCTTCCCTGACTCCTTAGTCCTTTCTCTCGTTCCTCTCCCTCGCTCCCTACCGTCTCCTCTCCTTGTCTCACAACCCTTGTCGTATTTTGTCTTTCTCTCATGCATGCACCCACGCATGCACACACACACACACACACACACACACACACACACACACACACACTCATGCACGCACGCACGCACGCATGCACGCAGTCCAGGTACCCATGGGTCACAGCTAGCTCATTGTACTCTCATTACAGTCGTGTCAGACAAATCCAAATCACTATGGCTACCTACTGTACCAAAGTCCGTGGCTAACGAAAATGACTGTTTTGATTTTATGTACTGTCACACATTTGTGGGTTTGAATAAGAATCTGCGAGCAGAAGATGTGAGTGAATATTTCAAGCCGAGTCCCGCCTCTCTATGTCCACTGCTATGCCCACCTTCTTTCTTCCTTCCAGCTACCAATTGTTCCCTCAACCACCCAGTCTCTCACCCTTTTTCTCTCCTCTATACCATCTGACCGGAAATCTGATGAATTTAATACTCCATCGCTTGATGGTGCCGCTTACCTAAAAAAAATCCCAACAGCCAACACACAGAGATGCCAACAAACGATGTAGCTTGAAAGTCTGTTTTTCTGCAGGGCAAGCGACACCATTGTACTATTGAGTATCAGTATGCATTAGGCTTCAGCTACTCTCTCTCACCACACATGGGTGTTTCCCACCATTTTACCTTCTCGTATTCTCTAGTATCACTGCAATGCACCTAACACTATAGCATGTAATAGACTTGTTTCAAGTGGTGTGATGCGGTACTGTTTGTGCTTGCATGTGCAAACTATGTGTAGTATTGTATTAAACCGTTACCTGCTGTCCTGTCTTTCAGGAGACAGCCTCGACACACCCCTGCTGCAAAGCCACACTAACGTCTCCACCAGAACTCCATCACCCGTCTATAGTCACTCCAACCGACTGCCCAGAGAGGCCAAGAAGTTGCCTGATGTGGAATCCAGCTGCAGGCTCCTCTCTGCCCCACTGGGGAGCCCTTGTCTGGTTAGTCAGGGGGCCAAAGCCCATATCGCAAATGAAGATAACACTTCTGAGTAAGAGAAGACAATGTGTCCTCTGTATTAATATTTAACCACATTACACGTGTTCTAGTCATGTCATCGTCTGAGAAATTTATTTTTGGGTCATTTTATCATTGTATGCATTAAGCTGATAAAATCAGACTTTTTTTTCACAAATTTGCTGCTGTAATTTGGAGCAAATGTCCAATATTGTCATTATCTATTTGTTGATAAAAATCACCTAATGCAAATGGATGGACCATGTAGCTATTCTCCTGGCATTCACATTGGCACGGAGGTGACTTGTACATGTCGACCTTTTATACAACAGACAGACAATGGAACATTCTGTCACAGACAGAACCAAAGATCTACCAGGGCTTCCTATATGATGATTCTGTAGCCAAGGAGACCAAACACAGCTATGAGGAATGAACCAGAAACTCAATCATTGTATAGTTTGCTTTTTCATAAATTAAAACCAATGTTGTTATAGTCCACAGGCTTTAAAAGTATAGGGACTGCCAGGGTGCAACAGGAGATCAATTTAGTTTTTTAACTAAAATAAATGTATAAGAAATATAAAAAAAATCTGATCTAAAAGCTCTCAATGTGATGCATTGAGAGCTCACTTTTTTTTGGGCGATATAGCCATACTCAGAGGCTATGCGTGTTTGTGGTCCTTGGCATGTAAAAGTGTGGGAACCCTTGCAATAGTCGGCAATATACTGCAAAACTGTCAAATCTAAATATTCAAAAATATCATCTTTGTATGCACCACTGGGTAACTCGAATTCTCACCACAAGATGGCGAAATGGTACATTAAGTCAGGGTTTTTAAGTACAGTATCACTCAATGCCTTTGTTGCAGACCAGAGTGGTGTCTCAACACTCCTAGAAACAAATGATGATAAATGCCTCTATAAGTTTCATTCACACTGAATATTCATATATTCAAAGTCTTGTCTTGGGCCTGCTATGATCCCTTTTGCTGTGATGCATGTTTTTCATTGTGTAAGTTAAAGTAACAAAAAGTTTAAATCTAAAAGAGTAGGCCTATTTCTGAACACAGCGAAAGCAGTTGCCCTCAAATTTTATATAGATAAAGTACTCTCTTTTTTCCCCACTGTTGTGGCATCATTCTTCAATCTCTGCCTCCTGTTCAGTCCTTTATAGCAGGGCTTTTTAACAGATTGTGAACCAAGGACCATCACCGTGACTTAGAGTCAACCTGGGGACCACTGTTATGTTGGTTGGGTGGGTAGGGAAATGGGCTATTGCTTTTGTAACACTTATGCATCCCGCGTGTGTATACATCACACTGTTACGTAAACCAATGGTCCATTGACTGCTAATACTTTCCTAATAATGACTCAACCAGACAATCCAGTGCACTTCCCCCTCTTGAGAGTCTAGCTCGCTTTTTCTACAACGTTTTGGTCAAAAGAAGACCAAAACGTTGTAAAATAGGGAACCAGACTTCAGCCATACAGCATTGAATCTCAAAATTCTGTATTATAGTCGAGTGGCACTAGCTCTTCCAATGCCAGACTTTGTGTCCCCCGTGACGTCATGTGGCAGCAAAGTCTATGGACTTTTTACTACGATCATGATGTAGTGGGTGCCCCCCACTTCACACTAGTGTGATTTTGGAGCCCAGCGTTGTTTGTGTGTGCCAAATTTGAAATGATTTGATTGGCTGAGCAGTGAGCATGGAATGTGATGTATGACGTTGTATGATAAGAGCGCCCCTCACTTTTCGTGTCACAGTGCTTTTATGAGTGCCGTTAGTGCCCACTATGGCATTCATTACTCTCTTCTTGAAGCAATATTTAGCCTTTGTTAACAAAATGATGATACTCAAATCACTTCATGTTTAGGCACAGTACATTCTATTTGTGATTAACCACATTTTGTTCATGATCCAACTTACACCGGGGACATTATTAAGTCAAAACCATGTTTATTGCAAAAACCCCATTAAAACTAAGATCCAGGTGGCACAGGGGTAAAGCTAGTTGGAACGATTTAATCAATTGCGATGAACTGAGAGAAAGCATGTTATTTTTCTATTGCTATTTTAAGCAGTTGACAAATGAATGTGTATGAGAGACATGGTTGTCCACACTCTCCCACATGACCAACTGTAGGGGTCTGCAATACACGTGAGGCAGGGAAATATAGAGGGGGCACATGATAATAGCAATAGCGCTAGACGCACTGGAAGTCAAACTGGAGCCTGAAGTTCAATGGAATGCATTGAAGTCAATGAGAGCCGGCTGGACCAGTTTAAGAATAAACACAGTTTTTAATGATTGGGACCTTTGTCAGATAATCGCTCCAGGAAAATAAGAATAAGATGTCACGTGTTCTGGTCTCGTTTCTCGTTGTGCACACCAAATAATCCAACTTTGTATCTTAAGAGCACAGAGCAAAACTGACTAATCTGCCAGAACGAGTGCAGCCCAGTGAACGATAAACGTAATCTGTGCTCTTTAGATACCTCAGCACAATTATATAGTGTACACATGGAATAAGAAGAGACCAGGAAACAAAGTGCAATCAAACTGTGATGTCTTATTTCTCAACTGATTATATAACAAAGGCAACAAATGGGGAGAGAAAAAGGGACTCATTAAGAGCAAAGACAAAAACTAAACAGAAAGTTAAAATCATATCTTCAGTATTTTAGCCACACATTTTTGAAACACAATTATAGCCCTTGTTGGCAATTATAGCCCAGTGTTGGCTGACAAACCTTCTCACAAAGAAAAGGTTACATAAGCAGCACAACACATTTAGGGCAATGCCACAAACAGTAGCAGCTTGAGCTGTAAAACAAGACTGGTTAAAATAACGGTGTGGATCCTGACCTTCGTGTGGCCAGTCAACTGTGACGCATCGATGACGTATGGCCTATACTAAGTTGTGCAAGGTTTCAGCCCAGTTCCGGTGCCGTTCACTTTATTGTAGATGGCTTGGCTGACTCGCTAAGAGTCTAGCTAGCCGATGACATCATCTGTGCCCAAATTTGGGCAGCCCATAAAGGTAAACATTAAATATTTCAATATAGAAGGTGAATAAAAAAGTGTCATTTTACATTATAAATTCAGCTAATCCCATTTACACCTATTTAGAAAATAGCAGATCTGCAAGATCATGATGTTTTGTGAGCAATTTCTGAATAGCCAAAGTATAAAATTGGGCTCACTCAAGTCATTAAATGTCTGTATGGTTATCCATCAGTTCAGAAAGTGTCTGAGGTCCTCCCGGATTTCAGCCTCGTCCCATGGCCCCTGGATGTTGTCCTTGTGTCTCTGCAGCCTGACTAGCAGCAGGGGGCAGAGCAGGGTCACACTCCCGAGGGCCAGGGCCAGGAGCACCGCTCCCCCAAGCCACTTGAACCCCAGACCCCCCACCCCTCCGAGACACACTGCCACACACACCCAGGCAAACTGGCCCGGGGCGTGCTCCTTGATCCTGTGCAGGAGGCAGGGCCACAGGGCGAACACCACCAGCGCACAGCTGAGCATGGCGAAGGTGTGCAGAGCCCCGGGCAACCTCGACGCCAGACACACAGAGGAGAACAGAGCCGCGTTCAGGGACAGGCTGCCCGGGGGCGAGGGCTGCGCGTAAGGAAACGACACCAGGTGAGCGAGGAGCATCACGGCCGACATGGCATACACAGTGTCGGTGCTCACGGACTCCGTCAGCGTCTTGAGCACCGGCGAGAAACCGAAGGTGAAGGAGAGGAAGATGGCGGCGCTCCTCAGCAGGTCAGCCAGGGGTGTGCGGGGTTCACCGCCCGAGTCCTCCCGCGGCCCCAGGGCTTGGTACAGCCCGTAGCCCAGCAGGGCACAGAGCAGGCTGGTCCACAGCAGAGCCCCTGGGGACAGCAGACCCTGCTCCATGTAGAGCCAGAGGGTGAGGAAGATGGCCACGCAGGAGATCTGCTGTCCGACCAGCACTGCCTCCCGGACCACCGCCCAGTAGCGATACTGCCGGATGCCCACGTTCCTCCGTAGCTCCTCCAGGAAGCGCTGGTCCACATAGTTGTCTGGGAACGGCTGGCGCTCCCACAGAACCTTCCGCCATGGGACGTCTGGACCCGGGGTACTGTCCGCTCCCATCACACTGACCACAGACACATTCAGCTTTTAGTATATAAATAGTGTACTTATAACAGCACTGCAACCTTATACTATGACATCAGTGATCTCCATATTTGGTCATAGGCCTACCGAGAGAAACAACTTTATTAGCCTTGACAATAGTTTTGAAACCTGACTTGACGCTAGCATGCAAGACTATTTTATAAAATACATGATCCAAGGCTAGTTAGCCTTATAAAATAGTCTTGATCCAATCATCATGGGCTAGCTAATAGTCTGAGCTTTCGTGTCATTTGTCATTTCGACATCAAGAAGAGAAACACTTACACAACCCAAAACACTTAATATAAAAACAGAAGTTCTAAAATAAGGACACGTTTGTGAAGACACAGAAGTGACAGGACTAAACGGACACGTACCGATACAAGTACAACGTTGACATTTGACACTGACAGCTCCGTGTCTGTCAGTTCCATTCAACAGAGAGATCAGTGCTACAGACTACCGGGGCCGGCTAATGCTAAAAGTAAAATCACTTACATTATGCTATTCACGACAAAATAACTATATATAAAACGTTTACTATAGGTAACAGTAACACCCAAATGCATTTTATTTACCTGAGTAAATCGGGTCGTTACCACAAGCGCATCCTCGATCCAAGTGTTGATACCGGAAACGAGGCGTGAGAATGATCCAGCCAGTAGATCCAGCCATGAATGTGACAGCAGCGCCCCCTGTTGATCAATTCTTCGATAACACTTATCCATTACATTATGCCAGATGATTAATGAACTTGGAGTGCGGATGTATAAAAGTTTGCTAGTAGTAGGCAGTGGCGCAGCCATGTATTTGTTGTGAACAATGAATTCCTCCTCCTCTGCTGACATCCTTGGACAGACACTGACAGGTCTGTCTAACAGCAGCTATGCTTGTCAAAAGGTGTGAGCTGTTTTCTTCATTTTGAGGTATTGTACTTTTACTCCACTACAATTATATGAAAACTTTAGTTACTAGTTACTTTGTAGATTTTCATTATTATTCCACTTCAGCCCTATATATATATCGGCCATTTGAAAATAGCAAATCTACAAGCTCAAAATGTGCCACGATGCGACACATTCTGAGCTTGTAAATCAACAAACATTTTGAACTTGGGAAATGGGACAATGAGTAGGCTACTTAAGTATATTTTGATTACGACACTGACACGTTTGTACTTCATTTACTCAAGTACATTTTGAATATGGGACTTCTACTTGTAACAGAGTGTAGTATATCTACATTGCAGTATTGATAATTGTACTCAATGTTTTACTTATCATGAGCTTATTGGTGACTTGAGTTGCAGATTGCTACAATGGCAGGACAGAGCAGTACCATGGCACGCTGAACAAAACAACAAAAGGATGTCACTTCTCAGGTAGGAACATAACAGGACGGACACAAACATCAAACAATGTATATAACCGTTTAATTTTCTCACATTTCAAAGTAGACAGCATAACTTAAGATAATTTATAGAATATATTAACAGAGTTTATTCTCATTACTGATCCATTGAGTTAGAAAGACACGTCATTATGATTATTATTAGTTATATTTCCAATCTCAATATACAACATGGCTTTTGATTGATTTGAACATTCCAATAAACTAAAAGTTTAAATCCCCACAGGATTTTTTATTTATGTAATTATAAAAAGAATTACAGGGTAACTGTAAAGCACTTTAAGGGAACATAAATCATTATTAACCCATCAAGTATAAGACATACATAATCTCAACATACAGTACCTTGAATTTAACACCATTTAAAATTGTAACAAATGTATAGGTGGTAATTAATGGGCTATTTTTAACGGGTAAAAAAAAAGAATGGTGACCCCTCCTCCCCGCCACATCTTTGTGGTGGCTGTGTCTGTTACTGCAAGGACTCAATAGCCAGTGCAACATAATTATGATATACTTCAAAACTGTAAAATCTAAATACAATACATATTTGTTCAAACAGCATTTTGCGCTCTATGAAGGAAATGGCTTGTCTAATGAAGGCCTTAGCACTTTTCATTTCGCAGTACAGGGGGCAACTCAAAATCTCATCAGAAGATGGTGACATGGTGCTTCAAGTCTGGGTTTTTAAATACGTTTGTCGAATACAATAAAAAATAAAACAAATCACAACTTCAGAGCGGTGTCTTAATACTGTATCAGAAACTATTACGAGTAATATACCTCCAAAACATAAATCTTTAAATGATGTCAGCACACACAGGTTGCAGAATTATCTGTTAGGTTCCCATACACAGCATGCTGCCATGAGGCTGGACTACAGGGAGAGACTGACAGATAGATCTGGATCTTGCGTTGCAGGCAAAAATACAAAAAAACAAAAGAAAAGACAAAAACCCATGCTACAGGAGGTGCAACTGTATATAACGGATAAATCAAAACAACAAATTCATTTTGTTCTAAAAGCCAAGGTCCTGTGCCTGTTGGCATCGACTACTTATAATCTATACTCATAGATTTACTGTCATTACTAGAGACAGGCAGGCAGGCACAAAATCTCCACGGGCAAGGTGGCTGTAACCAGACACCCCTTTTCAGCAGCTGGGGGCTGGGCAGTCGAGAGTGGGGATGTGGAGTGTAAGCTGGTTGCCATTTGAGCCAACACAAGCTCATGAATCATGGCAGAGGAGAGTAGGGCAGTATTTGCCGAGATCTGGAGATACCACATTTTCCTTTCCCCTATCCCAGCTTTAACGGCATGGTCCCTTATCTGAAGACCTGCCGTGTCTGCATGTGCACAGTAAAATCCATTTGTCTCAGAGAAGAGAGTACACTCTCAGAGTTGCAAATGGATGAATTAACACTGAAGATTTTACTGTGTGTGACTGTGCCATCTAGAATAAAAATGTGTTTTCTTGGCAATTTGACTCATTTGAAGGTCACACAGAATCACTAAAGGCTGGAAGCTATATTCAAACCTAAGGCATCTCAATAACACATGATGGTAAATGTCATAGTAACACTACTAGCAACAGACAGAAGAGTCAATCCTCCTCCCACACTATGACTGGAAGACTAATGCTGCAAAGACATACCATCTAGCTTATGTTTAGGCATGGGTTGGTTGATTTACTTTAGGTAAAGGGGTATTTCACAGATTTGGAACCTAAATCCTATTGTTCTTATGTGAGGAGATCATAAAGTGTGGGACAAATGCCTTAGAATACATTTTTACCACACTATATACTTATACTCACATCAGAACAACGGGATTTAGGTAAAAATAATCTGTGAAATTTCCCTTTAAGGCTAGGCACTGTAACGTTAAGGTTATATAGGTTTGGTGTGGTTACAAATAGGGTAATTGATTGGCAGTCATTCCTAAATCTGTTTTTAAACATGTATAATGTTGTAACTGCGTTCTTAGTAATAACTAGAAGTTGTATGTAAACTAGTGTTGCATAACTCATACGTAGTGATTGTCATCATAGCTAAAGCTTGAATCACCTCAGCAGAACCTCAGTGGCAAACCGTCTTCTATACAGCAGCATCATGAGCAGCACTGAAACATCAACATCCTCACAAATCTAATGAAAATGTACAGCTCAACCTTTTTCACAAACGAGAAAGGTCTCAGGAATAACTAGTAAGACTGGCACAACCTGTTTTTAATAAAGGACCACTTAATAAAGGACCTTATCTTCATATAATTGGTCCACACTAATGTTCATGATAAATAACAATACCACAATTTTTACTACCCAGTCTGTATCTTATAGGAGACCAGTGACATCATCGTTAGACAGATTTTATTTTCTTAAAAAAATATTTAGATTTTTATTATTGTGAGAATGATAGCTTCCATTATCACATTGCAACTTTTCAGGAATAGAAAGCCTGCAGTTTCTCCCACCGATGAGGTCACTGGTGGACAGGTTTCTGAACTGCCCACAGCCCTCCTATGAGAGACAGACCGAGTAGAACACATTTGTGGCATTTTATCATGAACATTAGTGAGGACCAATTATATGAAGGTAGGTTGAAAAGTGGTGAAGTGGTCCTTTAGGTGTGGTGCGACATCTTACTTAATGCATACTTACGTGATGATGACTAGATTTAGTAAGGACTTGCAGAAACATGGTGCAGCCGTCCCCTGGGGAGGCTGTTCTGATGGGACTTCCATTCCGTTCTTTC
Source organism: Protomyctophum bolini (assembly GCF_963924005.1). NCBI lineage: Eukaryota > Metazoa > Chordata > Actinopteri > Myctophiformes > Myctophidae > Protomyctophum > Protomyctophum bolini. The sequence goes on along the minus strand of NC_137869.1, from coordinate 25,953,652 downwards.
TATGGTTGGCCATCTAATGACAACTGTTAGTTCCTGTTCCAGGGCAGAGTCTCCCAATGTCCCTTTAACACCAGTGAATCAACAGACCAGAGAAAGAAGGGATGCCTTGGACCTTAAAAATGTCTGTCGTTCGATTCATTTCCTGTACCTTTAGTTAAAAAGTTAGAAAATGAGCATCTACATTTTCATTGTGCATTTGTTGTGTGTACGTGTTCACATTATGGTCCTGTGTCAAAAAGTCACAAGCCAAGACTCCCCCAGGTCAGTAAAAAGAACCCACCCTCCCACCCTCCAAGATTTGTAGGCTAGTGCGTTAGTTTTGATTTTCTGTCTCTTCCCCATACGGGTGGTGCGGGTTACGTGCGTGTTTTACTTTTGTCTTCAAACAGCGAGCGGAGCAGGTAGACCTGAACGGCAGACACCAGCAACATGACAACCAGGTTGGTGATGGACCACCAGTTCACCCGGTCAAAGTTACTCTCCTGGATGTTCCGGTCGCGAGCCTCGAAAGCCCGCAGCACCGTTTGGATCTGCAGACTCTTCCCCAGCCGGGACTTCACGCTGTTCATGGTATCCTGCAAACGGAGGAGACATGGGAGGTAACATTTTGATTTGAATACACAGCTAACGCCTGGCCGCCTACATTAAGCAAAACTAACCAGCAATAAAAGATCATTCAAAGCTGTAGCAGATGAAAACTACTAAAGTCTCCCTAAGGGCAGATCTGATGCCTGATTTGTGCTTAAGTTGTGTGACACATGATGCACAACAACGTATAAATCAGGCGTGAAATTACAAACAAAGCTTCTGAAATGAATCAGGCGTGTGTGGTATTCTTTCTTTGATTAGAAGACAACATCATCCTCTGCTGGAAAATGTCCTTGTTTGTTTTAGTACAGGAGAGAGTGTTGCACCATGAGATATAGGCACTGGTGTGCTGTGCTGATCTGTGGTATATGGCACTGTGCCTACAATATCAGAACACCAGTGCCAATAGCATGACCTCAAGTGTATTATTCGTACTGTAGCTACTAGCTATATCGGCTTTGTTATTGATGTTTATCATTAGAACATGAAGAAATCAAAAACAATTTTGTTTGCCAGGAGGAGGGCACAGCCAATATGAGGTAGGCAGGCCAAGATACCGCAGCTGCATGTTATGCGCATCATTTGCAAATTGATTCCAGTAGCTAGGAATTTTGTTAGCCGTGTTGTTGGTAGCTCCTTGATAGTTGATAGAAACCCGATTGTCTCTGTAGAGACTGACAGTCCAACGGATGCAATTAAAAGCAGCAACAGGGACGGACCTCTGGTTCTTCCCCAGTGCGGGTGGTGAGCGGGGCTGGTGTGATTGCTGCCGGTCAGCCGGTGTAAGTATTAATTGTGTTGTGTTGTGTGTTGTCATGCTTGATGTATTGTGTTGTCTATGTACTGTATTAATTGTGTTGTGTTGTGTGTTGTCATGCTTGATGTATTGTTTTGTCTGTGTACTGTATTCATTGTGTTGTCTATGTACTGTATTCATTGTGTTGTGTGTTGTCATGCTTGATGTATTGTTTTTATTGTGTTGTCCATGTACTGTATTCATTGTGTTGTGCCCGAGGACCCCCTCTAAAACGAGATGAAGCATCTCAAGGGGCTATCCAAGGGGCTTCTTCTGACCCCTCTGTGAATGTAGTCAACTTGGTCAGGTAGCAGCGCTGGAAAAACTCACGTTCAGACTACTTAACAAAGTAGACAACTATCTGTTAAAATGGGATAAGTGGGAGGCGCACACTGGAGGCACTGTCTAATTGTGAACTGAGCAGACTATTATATGAACAACTGTACTTGAATTTGCCTGAATAACCAGAATAACCATCGCCTTATTATTTTCATAATTTATTTATTTTTTGGTTTGTTCCTTCCGATTTTCTTTTTTTCTGCTTTAAGTATTTGTCTCTATTGCAAACGGTTTTTCTGTACCCTGTTTATTGAAAAACAACAACAAATATTAATCATAAAAAACAAAAACGACTTTGTTAATAACAACTTGGTCATTGACATGAAAAAGTTTGCGCACCATTGATATAGCAACATACGTTTTTCAGAAAACTGGACAGTGACCCTGACTCACTTACTCGCCGTTCCCTACTAGGTCTGCCGTCATGTACTTCCTGCTTACAGTTCAGTTACTGGACTATCACTATGTGACATCTGACACAAATACGGTCTGTTTGTAGGGGTGGAGTGAATGAGGGCACTATGGTTCTCTCAAATGGGTAAGAGTTCATGACATTGTCTATTTTTACAACATTCTCCTTTGGCCGCAATATGTGACCTAACAATTCCCCTGTAACTTGTGATAATACAGTCAGAAGACTGTTTTGAATAAAGATAGAATACCAGATGCCACTACCTGTTTTTTTACTTAATTGTGCATCAGTGCGTGTTGCACAACCAAGTACGTGTAAAACTCCCTTTAGTAAATCTGTGTCCTCCTGAAATTGTGAGCACTTCTGATTTAGAAGGCATTTGTAGAATCTGCCTTAAATAAGTTAGGCTGCTCACCATGATGTCCTCCAGCTTCATGTCCAGCATGTCCGTCCCATGGACATATTCCTTCCACTCCTCGGGGTCCTCTCCCTCTGCTTCCATGTTGTCCAGGATCAGCTCAAAGAAGATGATCTTCTCTGAGACCGTGCTGAACGTGTTGTCGAAGCAGAACATGTAGTCCCCATCCTCTGTCTCGACTCTGTAGGTAAGGGTGGCTGAGTGAGTGTGACACACGTCTGATTGTGTGTGTGTGTGTGTGTGTGTGTGTGTGTGTGTGTGTGTGTGTGTGTGTGAGAGTCTCTCGGATTATGTGTGTGACTTACGTGTGTACTCCGTCTGATTTGCGGTAGTCGTTGTACAGCACATGCCCAGAGGGAGATGAAATCAAGAAATCGACATCAAGCCCTGCACCATCTAAAACCTGCGAACATAATGTGCACATGCATGTACACACACACACACACACACACACACACACACACACACACACACACACACACACACACACACACACACACACACACACACACACACACACACACACACACACACACACAATAATCATTTCTAGTTGGGTTAGCATTCTTCACTGTTGTGTTCAAGCTAAGAAGAAGTGAATTGATTCAATAGCCGATTTCAAACCATTGTACAGCAGACAGTGGGCCTAATAGGCTATGGAGGAGACAGACAGTGAGCCAGATAAAGGCTTTCTCCCTGAAGTATCCCCCTGGGCATCTTGATTTTGTCCATCCTCATATACTGTAGTCCCAACAATGAGATTTGGGGACAAAATGTGCTTAGAATGCACCAGTAGTAGTCATGATTGCATAAATTAAGCACATGAGAAGCGTTGCTGCGTTGGCATTCATAGGTATTTTCATACATTTGTATATCACAAATCAATCATGATATGAAAGTTACACCCGGACAGGCAAAACTGGTTTCAATGAAGACTGGAGGATAATATAACCTGTTTCTAAGCCCATGGATAAATATGCACAAATTAATCAATAATAAGAATATAAAGGCACTGGGGGGAAAATGTGTTATTTAATTTGAACTATTTCTCAAAGTCAGTTTAATAATTCCACTGGGCCAGGTTGAGACTGAGTATGACGTCAAAGTTATGTGTTGTAGCCTTATTGTAATCATGTATTTTTTTGCTTTCTTGTATCTTCTTATCATAGATACAAAGCAAAAATCTGATTCTATAAAATACATCTATGATTGTCTCGATCCAAGCATGAAGTGTTGTTTGACTCTCTGAACTGTCAGAGCTGACAGACATAGTAGCTGTTGTGTTGTCAAACTTGTCATAGACTGTACACTACATTCTCATACTGTAGTAATAACAAGGTTGTTATTCACTTACCTGATACTCTATCTCCAGGGACGCATCTTTCTTCATGGTCTGGTAGAAGCACTCTTTTCGACCGGCGGGTAGAGTGAAAGTGAAGTCGCTGTCCAGAGACTGTGAGAAGGCGGCCAAGACCACGGAGCTCTCCGGGGGGAGAGCTACGATGAACACGGACAGTAAACTTAGAAACACCCTGACCACCTGCATGGTGTAAAGTCAAACTAACACGGCTGGATCTCTAGCTATGGAGAGAGAGGAGAGTTTAAAACAGACCAAAAGGGGTTTTGATGATCGATAATACCCTCGTCTTCTGTTGTATGTGAAAATATGCGTTATATGTGTTCGTCAAAACTTCACTTCTGTTGGACAGCTCACGAGCTCACCCCATTCGGAAAACACTGCTGTAGAAAGACCCCGCCCGTTTAGAACTTAATAATTTGCATAAAATAATTCTTTTAAAAAAATTAAAAAAATCATTTAAAAATGGCAGAATTAGCGCCATGTTTTATTGGGGTAATTTTAAGCCTATTTTGTAAGAAATAATTGAAAATATTTCTGTTTAGGCGATTTTACAGGCGCCTGTTTGAATTGAACTCTGGGAAATGGAGTTGTACGTGTTGTCTCATGTGCATAGATAAATAAAATAATACCTTTTTTACATCTATAGAAAGGGGGTTCAAGAATTAAGAATAAACTCTAATGTTAACTTATAGAAACATTTTCAACATTGTAAAAAACTATTGGACAAAATGATCAATATAAATATCATGGTATTGTATAATTAATATTTCAAAGAAACATCAATGGTGGGGTGTTATAATAACCTTACGATATGACAGATTGTTCGACCAATATAACTGTAAAGGTAAGGTAATATGACAGTCAGTCATACATTTAAAACATGACAATTCTGTCAATCATTATAGAACTATAATGTTTTATACATGACACTGACAGTCATACATATTTTAATACACAAATAAAAAAGATCTGTGAAGCATCTGATACAACTGCAGGCTTTTAGGGTTTAGGCAGCCGTGTTTTGCTCAGGTGAAAGCCTTTAAATATTATGAATGATCACAATCCGAGGTGGGATTTCAATGTCAAAGCAAAAAGTACACAATGTTCTTCCAGTCCACTGATCCCTGCCAGCTAGCTGCTCAGCTGATCAAATCATTTGATATTTATCATCACAGGAAAGAAACGTGTCAGTATCACTACATTTGGACATTTATTACGATCAGTGACTCAGTCAGTTGAGCAACATTTAGTCATTATTGCAGTAGTTCAACGATTTTCTCTGGCTATCAGTAAAATAGATGACGCGTCCTGCCAGCATTCAGCTTCCAGCTCAGCTCGGAAATAATAAGAGGTAAACAGGGCGGTGCTTTGTCCAAAAACGTCACGGATCCTGCATCCACGGATCCACTGATAGACATGGAAACCGATTTGCTTTGCAAAGTTACGGATGCGGTCTACAGCGGATACGAGACATGTGGATCTATTTGTGTGGTTTTGACCACCGGATACAGTAGGCGGACTAGAGACCGGATCTGAGCCTCGAGCGCCGAAACTGAACCATGGTTTCCATAGGCGCTGCAATGTATGGAAAACGTCGGTGACGCGCTGTTACCTCATTGGTCGGTCCGTCTCCAGGCTCGATCCTATTGGTCGCGGCGCGGAGCGGTGCTAATGCTAGCCAAAAAGTGTGCTGTCCATCTACACAGCAGAGAGAAGCGGCCGAGCAGTAAGACAAGAGGCAGCGAGGTTTTCCGCACAATGAAAATTAAAACACCTCCACTTCTTCCAAGTGGCATAACCTCGCTGTTTGTTACTATTTATTTTTAGTTAGCTCAGGCCCTTCGCTCATAACAGTCTTTGTTGGCAGTTTGTTTGTAAAAGCCAACGAGAGAGTAGAAACATCCCCACCGAGAGCGAGGATGTTGGTCCCCGCGGGAAGATAATGAAGAGGTTGCGCGTTTTGTTGGTGTGCCTCATTGTAGCTCTCCTGTGCTGGTAAGCTAAAAATTCCCCTTTTTTTTTTAAAATCTCCGAACCCTTCATAATCACTTCATTTATGACAAAAAGGAGACATTTGAAATGACTCGTCAACAGCAGTTTTGTCACTGTTTTTGTGTCATGTCGTTTTGCCTTGTTCCATCTTTTGACACATCGATGCATGTCATTTAAACGAGCATCGCATCACCAGCTATCCAGCCTGTCACATTGTGGAGTGGTTTGGCCTTGCTTAAAACCCAGTGTTGTGTGATTGCGTTAACTTGTTACTAACTAGCCAGCTGTTTTCAACATTGCTGGCTTTAAACCAAAGAACAGTACATGTACCTGTAGGTATTGAATGGCTGACAGCCTGACACGGACTCTTATCCATATATTTTGTAACGTAACGGTTGACTGCTATTGAAGTATCCATGCTACAACTAGTAACTCATTAACTATTGTATATTTTCACTGGCAGCCTCTGTAATCTCAAAATTCGGTGATTTGAATGTGTGTTGAATGTTGGCGAGCATGCTGACAAGTATTGGATGGATGGAAACATGAACCTAACCTTCACTTAGAAGTTAAATTATTTTACAGGAATGGGCAATACGTTAAATGGAATATGGAAACATATTTTTGAATGGAATCAAATACTTCAATGTATTGTAATCTAATATGCATATACGTTTCATGAAATGGCCAGTTTATTGCATGTTCTCCACTAGATGTTCATATGAGGTGACAGCTGTCAGTGGTCGTGGATTTGTTAAGTCTATAAGACGAGCACTAACATTACACAACAATACATGGGGTTAGCACTAGTAAGGACTCGAGAATAAAAAAGGACATGTGATGAGTGATCTGGCGGAGTGATTAAGTTACAGGGACGAGCTACCTCTCCAGGTTGAAGCTATTAGCAAATCAAGTTTATTTAGATTCATTTCTGTGTATAATTAATTTATTCATTATTCAGTGGCAGACATTTAGTTTCCCTTCATTTAAACAATAGAGACTTTGACAGCTTTATTCTTTTGCCAATATTCATATCATGTATTGTAGATCACGACATGGATTAGGTTAGTGTTCTGTAATGTCTTCATCAATAAGTAAAACTGGCAAGGGCAGAATCTGATGTTGAACTCACTGTTAAGGTGTTGGTCTTGGAATGTTATGTTATACCAAACTTAAATTGGTTTCAATGGAGGTGATCCAATCCTTTCTCAATGCAATTGAAGCCCTATATACTTAGGGAATAGGGGGCCTGATTGTAGGTAGCCCGATTGTCAGACTCTGAGCCTCCTGCTCTTGAGTGCACTCAGTGGAGTGTGCAGGGTCTATATGGGCTGGAAACCAGGCTAGGGGAATGGCTGATGTACAAGCCCACAACATGTTGCATGCAATTGTGATATCTGGTATTTTTGTGATTTCTGAAAATATTGAGAATTTTGTCTAGAATGAATGACATGACCAAACCAGGTTGAAAGTGGTTAACCGGGTGTCAAACTACATATGTCTCTCTTGACAACTCCTACTTGGAGATGACACTGACTGTATATTTGAGAATTCTAAGATTGGCATATATTTATTTGCCAAGTTATTCAAAAGTAGGCAGACATCTTTTGAGTGGTGCAACCACTCCCTTACGGAGCTATGTGTGTGGCTGGGTGGGTGCCTGTGTATGAGCACGAAAATAGCATGGTTGTTAATGTTTTTCACCTATGTGTGTGGGTGGCTGGGTATGAGCACGAAAATAGCATGGTTGTTTTTCACCACCTCTGCGCAACCTAACGCACACACGCACATATTAACTGTATATATGAAGATTTTGGGTGTGCCAGTACAGTGACAGTACGGTACTGTAGAGACTAGAGAGACCCCCACATGGTAACTCTCATTTCTCTACTGTTTCGGATGTGGGGCGGCTCGCCATAACCGGGCTGGCACCCTGGCTGTGGGTCTGGAACTTCCGGGGACCCCCACACGGAGTTGCACCACTCACTTCACACAGGTGTGATTTTCTCCTTGGACTAGATGACAGAACAGCTTAGCCGCAAATGTATCCTACAGTAACTTAAGGCAATGTGCTACTTGCATGTCAATTAGATGAAAAACCTATACCTTTGTGTAGATATTGCCATGTACAGTTAAATGTGTAGGCACAGGAATTAGCCTAGCTGTTATTGATGTGCATTTACTGTGTGTCAGTACTTCTGTGCTGTATTAGCCACTAAGCATGATCTTTCGTTCCAGACCTTACTCACGATGAGCCAGCGATGCTGATATTGCATTGCAAAAAGGTTGTCCATGTTTATGAGCCACCAAGGCTTATATTTTCTTCTTAAATACTGAACCATCAATGCTGATATTTTGTTGTGAAATGCTTACATGCCAAATGAAAAATCCACCCGTTTGTTTGATTCTGCATCATAACATGAGTATAAGTCATAGTTTCTCAACCAAGCAGGCATTTAAGGGGTTTTAAGTGCTACCACAGTAGTACAGGCCTTCTGGGCCTGGAGATTGTGAACAAGGAAGGGGAACACAGTAAAGACATCAGTAATGGCAGCAAAGCAGGGACAGGGAACTGCTCACTGTCCAGAAAAGTGAGAAAACGTATAGATCTATTATGTATAGAGAAGTTGGATCAACATACTGTAGGTTTGCATTCAGTGAAATAACGAATATCGTATGGGACTAGTTACTACTTACTATAATCAATGCTTTACTGAAATCTTTTTTCGTTGTTGGGCCCTTTCATGGTGAGACCTTCAACATTTACTGTTCACTGCAATGATGAGTAGTAGTACACTATTACCAGACTTATACAGTCTAGAAAACAGTGGTCAGTTGTTTGCTATGCTGGTGGTACACATTTTCACTTTCCCAGCCACAGCCAAACTAAATGGCCAGGCACAAACATGCTTGGACTTCATCACTAATGTAAACTCATTTATAGCGTGCCGTTGACCTTGTCACTCCCCAGTGCGAACTCTCACACCTCCCAGAAGGAACTGATACTGTAGTTGATCAATGCAGCCATTTCCAGTAGTACAGGCTCTGAGAGTTTCTGCATCAGTTTCCAGTGTTGACCGGGGCGGGGAGGCCTATAGAAGGGGGCTGAGGTTGTCGTCATAATTCACCTGGCAACAAGAGAGGCATGTTTAAGTTACCCGGTAACACTTTCCCTGGGCATTTTGCTGATCAACATTGTTGAAGAAAAGGCTAATTATCCTATGTAATAGGGAAAAATCTATTTTGAATGCAAAAACGTTTCAAGCACTACTCTTAAATAGTCAGTAAGAGTGCACAGACAAAGGGGAATCCGTTGCCTTTAAGCCTACATATTTCTCTACATTAATTATGGATATCAGAATCTTTGAGAGGGGAGACAAAATAGTTTTCTGGCCATCCTGTTGTCGAAAATATCAGGATCGGCCTTGAAAAATCCATAATCAGACAACCTATGCTCAGAAATGGCAGCATGGACTTTTGTCCTCTATAGGTTAGACGTGAGGCTCTCTGGTCACTTAGTAACCAGCTAGATCTTTATGTTGCAGGGCACGGCAGTGTATGTACGTGTATGTTTGTGTAGGTAATGTTCCACTGGTCACAGAGCCAATAACAGGAGTCTGACGGTATACATTAGCCCGGGCAGGGCTGTTCACATCAGCACTGCAGCACTGATGGTGTGTGTTCACATTTCGAGTGTATGGACACGTGCACAATTTGTGGGTGCAGCAGTGGCTCGAGAAGTAGAATGGACATCTAGGAACCGGAAGGTTCCCGGTTTGATCCACAGTTCCTCCTGGCTTCTTGTGGAACATGACTTTCAAAGAAGGTTTTGAGAAGAGCAAAAACTTATAGCAAAAGTAGTTTAATGTAGATGGAACGTTTCAGTTGTTCCGATCTTCATCATGTTGCCTGATGAAGGTCTGAGCGACCTCCTACACACCTGTCCATTTCAGTAGGTGTGTGTGCAAAGGGACATTTTCTACAGATTAAAGGTTTTCCATCTGCTGCCACATGCATACATCTTCCAGTCCATTAGATTATAAATTTGTGTCTAGATGCCTGCCAGTGCGTGTCATGGCACTAAGCGCTGCAGTTTTCTCTCTGCAACATACTTCTCTCAGTCCAGAAATTGCTTGCACTGTGAGTTAGCTCTGTCCGGAGTACTTTGTGCGGCTCCTTGTTGGACACTTGATGGTGATTGCCACATTTGGACAGGTGATATACTTGTAGTTAAGAGGCCTGTTATGGCATTCTGTCAGCCACTTGAAGATTGTTAGAGGAATAATTATTATATAATGTAATTGTGATTGTCTGCTTGCAGCAGCCGTTGGCTCAGTTGAGCCTACCGTATCACTCACTCTCTTACTATTAGTTCATAATCAGTCAAGCTTGACAACATAAGAGCATTTCTCTGAGCATATATTTAGAATGTTGTGGTGATTTGTTCCCTCAATACCAGACAGTGTATTGGAATTCTGTGCCAGCAGTTTTTGTTTTGATCAGGACATGTATTGTTTGACAGACGAATAACTGACTTTAGGCTGCTGTGTTTGTTTTTGGATATGATTCTTACGTATACACCCACATGATGGACAGTGATCTGTAAGATAACACCCAGCGTCCCAGCCCAACCTGTTTCTTTTCCTGGAAGATGTTTAGGATGAGCTACTCTATATGGCCTGGCTGCCACCTAGCTTCCCTTGTCCCTGCTGCTCCTATATCATGTTCAGAATGCACAGCCACAGCTATTGAGCAATCCTCCACGTGATCCTGTGTTTTGCAACACTCAAATATTTAATGTCCATTTAAATTATAAGCCAAAGAAGGATCATCCCAAGAAGGTTAGATGAATTTGTAAAATATGATATAATCAATTCCAATTTGAAGTTACTTCAGCTCTTCGACCTTGTATCAGATACTGCATGCTAACTTTCACTCACACTGTCACACTGTCACACACACACACACACACACACACACACACACACACACACACACACACACACGCACACACACTCTCTCTCGCACGCACGCACGCACGCACGCATACACACGTCACGTACACACATTTTGTGAACAAACCAAGGCTGGAAATATGTCATCGATACAGTATGTGTCCTTGAGTATAAGATGTTTGTTCCCCCTTCTATGTATTAGTAATGCACAAAGTCAAATTCTTTGCATGTGGACATACTACCAGGCAGGCATTCTGATTCAGTGCAGTCAAGCAAGGCAGTGTAAAGGTAAAGGCAGAGAGAGAGGGTCCCCCATAGTTAAGCAACTCTTGGCCACGCCCCCGTCGTAAATGCTTCCTACTTTGCAGTGGCATTGCATAAGCACAGCTTTCTTGTTCTCATGGCCATGTGCAGCAGTGGGCATTCAAATGTCCAGTTCCACGGATTCTGGCACTCTGCTGATAAGCAGCAGTATTGATATTGGGAGGCGTATAGGGCTATACTGTATATAGGGTATAGGGCTGTCACAATTTAGAAATTTGACTTGATGATTAATTGTCGCTCAAATAATGAAGATTAACGATTTAATTGTGTTTCTGTTATTGAACATTGGGACATTATGTGTGAAATTTTCATTTCTGCTTTTAGGCTTTGTAAACAAAAGGTGCACAGGGCAGATAATGACATAACTTATACAATTCAATAACTTTATACTTCATATATGCATAGTGGAAATAGCCTATCTACAGGCTTAAAGCTTAAGCTTTTTGAGCTTGTAAAGCTGCAATTTCCACAATTACTTTTTTTCCTTTTTTTTTAATAAAAAGGGGTGTACTGTCTGGGATATTATAGGGTTAATCATGGGAGGGGGCCAAGGGTAGAGAGACAAAGACAGTGAGAGGGGGCCGCACACTGTTTCACAGCTCCAGCAGTGGATTGGGGGATGGCAAGGAAACATGCCGTTGTAGACATGAACTGCTAGAGAGCCCAGTCAGTCAGTTATGAATACGATCCAATCTTTTTGACTAGTAGTAGTCCCGTCTGTAGTCTGTTTACAAGGACTAGGAATATGCACAGACTGATCTGAGCGCAGCCAGCCCACCACCACCCTACAGGAAACAGAACACCCCAGTTGTTTACTTCCTCTCAGCTATCCATACCATCCAGCTACAGTATCTATGCTCTCTGGGCTGTTATGGCTCTGCTGTGATTTATGGCATTATGTCATCGTGTCCCTATACTCCCTACACAGGGTCAGTATCATAAACACTTATGATAATGTCCCTCCTGTTTGTTGTCTCGTCGTCATTGCACAATTCCTCTGTTGCTCTCCCACTGTTCTACTGTTTAAGATTATTGAGTGATTATTCTATATATATATTTCTTTTGTAAAACTGCCCCTCAGTTCTCTGACAAGGTCTGTACTACTACAATATTATGGCCTTGCTATTTTTGCATGCCGCCCACTATTGTACAACAAAGTATAATACAGGACAGGGCTTGCATTAAGTCGTTAATCAGACTACCGGTAATCGATTTAGGCGATTACAAACAATCTGGTTTTCACGCTGATTGGTTGATATTAAGAAATACAACTGCTTCTCATCTCAATTATCCAATTAACCTACATGGGCAAGATTAAGTCTGTTAGAGAGGTTCTAAATTTTGTGCAGTTGGACAGCTTTGTGGATCTTTGGTATTCAACCTTCTAGTTGCCTGTTTCTTGCTAATTTCACGGTCACATTCTGATAGTTCCAGTCAGAGCCATACAGGTTCATCAACTTGCATTTCCAACCTTGAAGTGTGTTTGCTAATGTGTGTGATGCTGATCTTTCTAGTCTAAAAGATATGGGGCTCTATTTTTGTCAGTGCTAAACACCTTATCCCCAAACATCTTTGCCTTTTACTATTTTGAAAAACCTTTTGAATAGTCCAAATAGCCGATCTACAAGTTCACAACGTGTTGATGTAGATCGGCTAGTTGAACGATTTATATGAACCTTTTATAAATTATATTTCCTTATTTATCATAGCTGTAGTGTATCCATGGCCCAGTTTGTCTGTGAGGGGAAGTCCCTTTGGCTTGTTTTCTAAACGCTGCTAACAATTATTTCCTCTGCAGAGACATTGTATTTCCTGCTTCCTCATTCTATAGAATTTTGTGGTCCTGCTCTCTATTTTTGAGTGGTGCAACCACTCCCTTACGGAGCTATGTGTGTAGCTGGCTGCCTGCCTGGGTGCCTGGGTGCCTGCCTGCGTATGAGCACGAAAATAGCATGGTGTTTTTCACCACCTGTGCGCAACCTAACACACACACAAACACACATGCACATATTAACTGTATATATGATGATTTCGAGTGTGCCAGTACAGTGACAGTACAGTACAATAGAGGGACCCCAACACGGCGCAACTGTAATTTCTCAACCGTTTTGGATGTGGGGCGGCTCGCTGGAATCGGCCTGGCCCCCTGGGCGCGTTCCTGGGGGTCTGGAATTCTGGATGTTCTGGGGACCCCCACACGGAGTTGCACCACTCACTTCACACGGGTGTGATTTTCTTGCTTTGCCAGTCTCTGACGTGGTCTCATCTCTTACCCCTGGCACAAACTGGCCACTGAATGACTGAACAAATACTTAACTTCATATCCTCCTTTTGGTACAATAGGGAAAGGAGAGGTATACTCCCAACAAATTACTAGTATTGTCCAATGGTGACTATAGTTATATTAGTTGATGCCTGTGTTGTTTGTTTCCTCTGTATCTCAGAGAATAGAGATTCTCTGTTCTCATATCATTTTAAGACTCTAAATTCATCAATGACAAAGTGCCTCTCTCTGTCCCTCTGCAGGCCTTCATAAGATGGAGGCTTAGTACTTGTGTGGGTCCATTGGTGTGGTGTTATTTTAGTAGACCAGGGCTCAGTGCTGCAGGGCAGGCTGGCATCTCTGCTTTGATCAACAGAGACAGAGCTGGACTGGCACTGTTGAGCTCACTATTGTCCCTGCCCACTGGCCATGGAGACGGTCAGGCACACTGATCCCAATGACTGCCCGACTGGCTCACTGTCTCTCCCCTGTTATTAACCTATATAGTTGATTGACAGTCCCTCCCTATAACCTCTGTAAAGCTGCTTGCACACTACACAATTGTGGCCATCTTCTACGTTCATTAAATGCCACACGATGGGATGTCACACGATGGGGGGAAAAAAAGGTTAAATTGTGATTATCCACCTTGTTGGACTGTGTGAGTGAGTTGAATTGAGTCCACCAAGTCACGCTGTGCGATGGGAATAGGGTATATTTGTGATTCACAGCACTCTGCAGAGGAGGACATGGCAATTCTGCAAAGGGAGATCATATCTCCATCTCCACACCCCATCACACCCTTCTCTGCTGCACATACACTCGCAGATAGATACTGATTGATTCCCCATGCTTTGACATGCAGTAGTTTCTTGGTTAAAGGTACTAATTTCTGTTGACACAAACCCTTTCATATATTCTTGTCACCTGTGCTGTGGTGTCTTGGGTGCCGTGGGAAATTCCCACGGAAGCCTGACTGAGCTGTGGTGGTCAGACTAAGAGTAAGACTGAGTCAAGGATGCTCGTTGTATCACTATTAACTACTAAACTACAGCCTTCTGCTGCCATTCTGTGCCCTCAAGATAGCTGCAAGAAGGGGTGGAAACCATCTAGATTTGGCCTGACATGATAAGAGTCAAATTAGTTGTTGATTTGGTGACAGCCTAGCCTACTATGCATTTTTGTGTTGATAAAGCATCTCTACCATTGTAAAGATTACACTAGTCATTGCATTTATCAGGAGATCTGGAATTTACTTGTTAAAAAGCGTGCAGACCGTTGTCTGTATTCTGCTCTATAACTGTATTGTGCAGCAGAAATAATCGATTGTTGTAGTCTTGTTTTTCTGAAAGTGCATTTATCTTATTTTGTTTTGGTGCAGTTAGTGTCCCAGCAGATTTGTGTGTAATCAAGTGGAGGTAGTTTTTTGAAAAGAGGTTGGAACTTAAGTTTACCTGAAGAGACCTGAAGGGAGTGAGGTGAGAGCTGAATTATTGCCAGTGGCCTCAGGCGATGTTGGATGCAAAATTACAGTGTTTACTGTGCAGGTGATGAATAGCATTTTATGGATGGAGATTGTTGGAGTGTTTTGTAAGCAGCACAGTAATGTAGGTGGGTGTGCTTGTGCTTCATAAACTACTGTATGTGAGAACTGTGCATTCAGTTGCATTATGTAAACAATAATATGTCAAAATTGTAATGACCTTGCTTTTCCTTTTTTTTTATTTTTTTGTATTGACAGCCAGCAATGGGTAAAACGCTCCCAAAAAATGTAGTCCCTGTGACACATCTAGGGCAGCACTCACATTTAAATGTTCGATATGCAATATATGTATACATATTATGTAATTATTATTATTTTTTGTTAGAGATTTTTTTTTATGTATGTTCATGTATCATGCTGTAAGTTTTCAAAGCTAAACTAGTACAGTTGTGAATGGGCCAAGTTAACACACTAGTCCTAAACCAAGGTTAACTTGGCTTTGCTCTTGACTTCCTTGTCCCTGACAGAGGCTCCGTTCCGGCTCTCCTTGTAAAAAGGCTCCGTTTCCTCCCCTCCCCCGTCTCACTTGCTGCTCTGTCTTGAATGTTTACCTTTTTCTAGCACAGCCAACCTCTCTTCTACACTCTGGTTTACCCTCTTCTTTGTCAAGTTCCCTCTTCTCGTCCCCTTTGTTTTGCTTCACTGTGCTCCCGTGCGTATGTGACACGTGCACGTGGGATGCTGGTCTGTCGCAGGACGCATGCTGTTAAGAACATTGTGTACTATTAGCTAATTGCACCACGTTTTGACTTTTGAGGAATCCGGCATTCAGAAGGCATTATGGTCAAGGCACCAAGCCTGTTTCCTTATGCATATCATAGTACTTACTTAGGCCAGTTTTGTGGGGAACAATAGTGGTAGATTTGTTTCCTTGCACGGTGCACCACTAACTATTGTGTGCATTAGCCTGCCACTCAAGTGTGCATTAGCCTGTTTACAGTAAACGTGCTATGCAGCCATCAGTACATCGGCATTCTTCGGCACAGACTGTACCGAGGTGGACGTGAATGTTTTATGAGTTTTTGTTCCCCTGCGGTGTCTGCTGATGCATGCATTCTGCCCGTGTTGCCCCCCCCCCCCCCCCACCGTATACAGAGTATATACACGCGACGCAAACGCGTGCAGTGTCCCAGTCTGCGGACAACGCTGGCCGAGTGGCTTTGCCTTTTCTATCTGATGTCATTAGTACACATGCATGGGTCTGTTGATCCTCTGTCAATGAGGCGGCGGGCCCGGACTGGCGTTCCCAGGCCTCTTTTCATCCCTGGTCTGAGAGGGGCTGGTCCGCTTCCCACTGGCACAGCTTACACACCGTACCGCACTGTCGGGGCGTATGGGTCTTTTCCTGACGGTATATAATTCGTATAGCGCTGATCTCAGTTCAGCTAAAGAATAATCACCCGGGAGGGAAGTGTGGTCTCAAGAAACATAATCTTTAAACCAGATTAATTGAAAATCCTTTGGGAAAAGGTTGAAAACTCTCAGGGGTGCAGCTCTCTATGCCTTTGTTATTTTGACTCATTCTCATTTCATTGTCCTGTTCAAGAGAGCATGCAGCCAGTAGAGGAGGGGATGCGGGATTTTGTAAGTTCCAGAAATAGGCTCTTCGTGTGGGTCCCCTCTGCTTATTACAGGAAGCGATCTGTTCCTCCTTCCACTGACCATCCCATAGCCTTAGTCCTGCATGTTGTCTCCTCCTCAGTCACTTTAACAAAGGCTGAATCTGTACAGTACATTTGTACATTTTAGGTTTATAGGTGAGGCTCATGTCCTGATAGAAAAACACAATACTGTTTAAACCGGTAGAATTAGTTCAGTGTTTCAGTGATTGTGTCAAATTCCAAGAAACAGTTGCCATAGAGGCCTATTCTCCCCTGCCTGTCGGTGTGAATCACAGATTGTCACATCACAGATTTACAAAATTCCTGTATCGTTTTTTTCCATAGAAAAGAAAGGGAAGAAGAAGGGGGTGGGGGGCAAGGGGGAAAGGAGATCAACGTATAGGAGATAAGGTAAAGGTGAGTGATCATAGCAGCAGGTCAAGTGTATACTGTGCATTATAGTGCTTATCTGTCTGTTATAACTCTTTATACTGTCTCCAACAAACAGTGTAGAATGTAGATGGAAAAAAGAAACGCTAAAAAATACTAAAAGAGGAACGATTAATGAGCTCACACGAAAGCTGCCCTCGCCCTCCATTGGTGCTCCTAGATACTGTATGTATGTGGGAACTGGTCTGATAGTGATCAAGCAGGATTAGCTGGTGACGCCATCATCACCTCTGCTCTTTGAATGTGGAAAATCAACAGGAACCAGGAGCCGAAGCACACGGATATAATTGTGTGTGTGTGTGTGTGTGTGTGTGTGTGGGGGGGGGGGGGGGGGGTGGGTGGCGCGTGGTGTGTGGGTGTGTGTTCGTTCATGTAGCTGTGTTTAGAGATTGCACATACATGAGTCATAGATTGCACACACATACGTGTAGAGATTGCACATACATGACATGTCAGAGTGTCACCTGGTGAGTCGGCCTGTGTGATGTGGAAGGCCTGCTCCAGTGCTCCAGGGTGAGGCGTGTCTGCTCGTTCATACTGTACTGTCTGCACCACAGAGAGAGAGAGAGAGGGCTGTATTTTGCGTGTCTTAAGTACCAGGTCTTATTACCTAACTTGAGTAAACTAAAGACCTGGAGGCGTGATCAATGCCATTTGGCTATTCTGAGTGGCCAAAGAGCATTGATCACGCCTCCAGGTCTTTAGTTTACTCAAGTTAGGTAATAAGACCCGGTACTTAAGACACGCAAAATACAGCCCAGAGAGTCTAATGTAAACTCTATTCAGTGAGGTTTAATAGTGCGTCAGACACACTCGGACGGAATTGCAAAATGCAGATCCTGGAAGATTAGACAATCAAACAATGGCAAAAAAAGCAACATGTTTGTACATGTAAGTTTAGATGTTTTAAGTGTGGTTTTACTGCTCATTTTGAAGACATAATTTGAGTTTGCACTCATCTGTGAGGAACTGAAGCCTGGTGTGATTAGTAGTAGTAGTTTTTTAAGGGCCCAAACCCAAATGCATGTATGCGACAGTCAGCCTACTACAGCATGGTGCTTCTACAGCTCATGTCTGCAGTGATAATCTAATTCTCTGTGCAGACCACACATGCACAGCATGGTTGGACTCCCAATTTGCATTCCTTTGCATTTTGCATGAGAAAAAACACATCCATCCCAGAAGATGGCCTCAGCAAACAGATTTGGCCTGTTATTTTTAAAAGCTGTAATTCTGTGGTACAGTAAAGTGAAGTGGCACACAGCATTGTGTACTGTATGTTGTAATATTGTATGTAAACAACAACCGGATGTGTTAACTAGGTTTCTGTTGAATCATTTATGTCTCTGGTACTTTCTTATAATATAGTTGATTGACAAAGAAAATAACTTTCACAAAATATGAACCCTTAAAATCTGATTTATAAAAACAAGGCTTTTAACTTTTTTTCTTGAAGATTTTAGATTTTTTTTTGTGCTTTTCTGTCTTCATTTCGATAGAACAGTGTAGATTGACAGGTAGTGTCATATACGTAAGTGCTATATAAATGCAGTCCAAGTGGGGAGAGAGTTGGGCAGTGACACGCTGCAAAGGTCCACCAGTCTCAGGAATCAAACCTGGGACCTGCTGTCAGGCTGCGTCAGCAGCTTCTATAATGTGGTAGTAGGAACTATACTTAACCACAGTGCCCCGAGGCCTTTCTAATCTCAGTGAGAGACAGGACGCGGTAGGTCATAGGCTCATGTGCCGGTGTGTTTACAATGATGGTAAGTCGATAAATGCTCTGATAAAGAGCATGCCACCCTTTAAATTCTCTTCCACTTTGATGTTAAAACCTTACCATAGCAGTGCGCTGCATGATAACATCATGCTGTACAAGGCTGAACAAGGCTGTGTCGGCCATTTAAAGTATTCTGTCTGGTTCACTTAAATAACTGGCTTGATTATTATTATCTGTGTGTGAGACTTCTTTATTTCAAATGGTATGTATTAGCGGTGTCCTGGCTGTCGAAAGGATGCAGCAATGAGGGGGATTATGGAGGATCAGTTAGGCTTTGGAACAGACTCCTTCTCTACATTATTCTCTGCCTCGGCTCTCATGTGCAGGGCAGGCAAATACACACATCAGTGCAGATAGCTTTTTGGCTCTGCCGCCCCCACCCCCAGCCTCTAGCATGCTGGCGGAATGTTTTTGTCTAATTCACCATCACCGATGTGCTGCCCTACTTTTTCAAGCGCAAGCGAGCTTTGGCACATTGCCCTGCCCTACACTCCACCGCTGCCAACGTGGATCCTCTCCCTTTAACGGTCCCCCCCCCCTCTCTTGGATTGTCTGTTCTTCTAAAGGAAAGAAATGCTCTGGTCCAACCTGGATCCTCTGCCCAACTTTAGGATTTATTCTTAGGACGTGGCTCTGAGAGGGAACAGGCACAGCTGGATTTATTTGGCCTCTGGCTTGGCGTGTGTGTGTGTGTGTATATTTACTCTAGGCACATGATGAGGCTCATCCCAGAAAGGGAAAGTTTTCCTTGTGCTTGTGTTTTTATCTGCTGCTGCCATTACCTTTTGTAGTCTATTCTAATCCGTGTTTCATCATCACAAGACTCCCACCTGTCTCACAGCAGTATACAGCGACTGTTTATTAGACTGCCAGAACTCTTCTACATATATATACCCAGCCAGTATGATGACATCACCCGGCACTTCTTTGAAATCCTCTGAAACTGTCTGTCCCTCTCCTTCAGTAGTAGGAATATTGGTCAAAACACCGGTAGTCTTTGGTCTAGGACAAAATTGGAATCGGCTTTTGGCCCAAATATTTGGCATCGGTCAGGCCTAAGTAGGAACTAATGAACCTGTTAAAGTGTATCATATGCTAGGCGCACCATGGTGAGAGCAAACCCATGCTATAGTTGGCAGATGGTTCATTTTAATACTCGATTAAAGGACACTAAGGTGTTTAGTGTGCATGGCAGGCAAAGGTGCTGTGGGGGTGTGGGTGTACTGTGTGGTGCTGCAGCAGCCATGTCAGAGAATGTAGGCCAGGCTAATCTTCCCTGTCACAACTCACAGGTAATGACATCTGAACGCTGCCACGGAAGCATGGCATTGTGCTTAAGACCCAGTCGGTACGTGTGGGAGAAGGGGATCTGTAAATAAATCCTAATTCATCAGGTTAATCCCGTAGTGATGAAAGTCAGAGACAAAGAGAGATGAAGAAGGGGACGAGGGACAAAGAGTCAAATGTCAAGAAGGAAGTGAGTGACAGGGAGAGGTTGTGAGTAGGGTAGGGTCACGTCATTTTCAATCGGGAGTAAAAAAACGTGATCGGGACTGATCCCTAGCATCAATATTATATCCATATCATGATGTTAGACTTGATGTCGGCTGTGATTTGGGATGTTGTACTATTGTGATATGGCATAAGTGTTCTATAGAACTCAAAATCAAAATATCGGAATCGGATCGGGAGCAAAAAAAACGTGATCCCTAGTTGTGAGAGATCACAGATGTTGCCCTGCGTGAGTCACCATCACTTCTGATGCCGTCCGTCGTCCGTCCCTCTTGTCTCTTCCACACATCTTTGACTTGATTTGCTGGAGGACGACAGCATTATTATTCATAAAGGAAACACACACACACACACACACACACACACGATAGATACACAAACACTGCGTCATGGCACATGCACCGTCATGGCAGAAGACCCTTGGGCTGGCACAGACCTCTGCGTCACTGCCAGCGCCAGCAGCATCCAATGAGATCCGAGGCCTTCTCTCTCTGCCCCATCCAGACGTCATGTCTGCTGATAGTATTTTATCTTAAGCCCCTCTCATCCTGTTTTCTCTGCAGCTCTGTCTGGACCATGTGTGAGTCCGGTACCGGGTCAGTTGGTACAGTACATTCCTGTTGATACAGTAGCATCGTTCCCGGTTCCCTGCTACTGAAAGGCTCTAAAACCAACAGGAAATAATCCCGGGGGGGATTGGCTAGGAACTCAAAATGGGTTCGAGTCGGGACAGTGCAAAGAATTGTTTTTGTATGCCTGTTACTGTGCATATATCCCATTTTGGGGCGGGAACCACTTTTGGTGTTGGCATTATGTTATACTTTAGCTATTTAAAAATAGCAGATCTACAAGCTCATACGAGCTTGTAGGTCTGCTATTTTTGAAAAATTGAACGACTGACAAAGAAACAGCTTTTTCAGGAAACTGTCAGGATTCAGAAGACATTTTTAGAATCTGATCTCAGGTCAAAATGGGATATATACTGTCGTCTTGTCTACACCTCCTCCAGCTATTGTTGATATTTTAGTGGATACAGGCCGGGGTTCGCGTCTGAGTGGGAGCACAACTGAGAAAGACAGGGAAACGGAGAGAGAATCTACTGTACATTTGAAAGACAGGGAAACGGAGAGAGAATCTACTGTACATGTGCTTCTGAAGCGGGGCAGTAAGCAGAGACGGGGTGAGGGAAAGGATGTATGGATCCAGTGAGAGAAGGGGAGTTGTGTAGGCTATTATACGCTGTCCGCTGAGTCATTAGTAAAGCCTCAGGCATTTCGACATTTCGTCGGGCAGAAACCTCCTATCTCCATAGTATTTGTGTTTTATCGTAAATGAATGCCCTATAATATACTTGATCATACTACTACAGCGTCACACACATCGAAAGTAGAAGATCCACAAGCTCAAACCGTGGTGCGAAGCGGCATGTTTTCAGCTTGTAGATCTGCTACTTTTGCCATTTCTGAATTTGAATCCTGAATCCTCCATTAGGCTGGCCTGGTACTGGCTTATTTATTAGCAGAACATCTACCTCACATGATGATAAGCCCCTCCTATGTCCAGCTTTTAGTGTGTGTGTAAACGCCAACTTTATCCTAACACAAACATTAAATGCCATTGATAATGAATGGCCAGTTTTGAGTGTTTGCGTAAACGCAAACATTAAAATACTAAATGATTGGCCAGAATGAGATGATGTACAGTATGAGCGGCCCTCACTTCAACGTGGGTGATTTCTATTTTATTTTATCTGTGTCTATATTGAATTCAGTGTCTCGACTCTCTACTACTCTACTTAACGTCTATCTGTCCCTCTCGCTGCGGTTGCCTTAACATCCCCCCTCAGTGTGTTGCATAACTTTATAGAAGAACTAGGTCAAGTTTCTACCCCGCAAAATGGCTCCTTTCGTCCCACTCATCCACCACCCCATCACCACCCCATCTTCTTCCTTTTCTTCATCCAAAGGAATGTCAACACTCGGCTCTTTAGCCATTCATTCCATCCTGGGTGCACTGCACAGGGGGGTTGGGCATCTGTGTTTCACTTCATTGCAAAGATGAGGCTTTGTATTGGATGTACAGGCAGCGCACCAAGTACAGTGCAAGGCATTTGCGTGCTATTATCTCGCACCACTGCTTGATTTAATCACCATTTGAATACTTTGGACATTTGGACAGGGCTTTGTGACCGACAAGCAGGCTGCAATTTAGAAGTTTGTCAAGAGAGCTTTATCTGTTGTTATACTGTAGAAGCTAGCTCTTAGTGGAGTGTTGATTCTGTGTGACCTATTCTCTTAAACATGAACAAACACCTACAGTATGTGACCTACTAACTTAAACAACATACACAAACACCTATTATAGTACAGTATGTGACCTATTTATGTCACTTATACAGTTTGATGTTCAAGGCAAAGCTAGCAGTGCAAGTTTCTGTACAAGGCACTGACTGGGGTAATTTGACTTGTTAATGATGAGTTTACTTTCAGTCGGAAAGAAAAAGTGGGTTGCATTAATAATGGGCTTAGATAAATGGATACCGTCAAATGGATTTCTTTCTTTTCCTTAAGTCCTGCAGAATCTGTTCAGGGTGCAGGGTTGCAGCAAAACCCTCATCTGTTCCTCATTTTGTTAAATTGGGAGACCTAGGGGCCTCAGCTTGAAAGGAAGGACATCACAGGTAGTCTATAAAACGTTGTACAATTATTTGAGTGTTCAGTTTATTGCTGACCAGTGCAGATACAGTAGGCAGAAGTTCAGTTGAGAGTGAGACTCGCATCTCCTTTTTAAATCATGTATAATGTAGGTACAGTACACACAGTTGTACACGACACGTTTCAGTACTGCATTTATGGCTAAAATGTCTAAAACTTGTGTCTGTTGTAATTACAATTATTAATCACGATGACTTTTGTGATGTTATTGTGCCTCTGAGCCTGCTGGATGGGTAGATGGGTTGTACAATGTGTTATCTCTTGTATAATGGTGAGGAGATGAGGGCATGGTGATAACTGATCAAATGTATTTGTTTAACCCATTTAGGCCTGACCTCAAAATTTTAAAGAAATCTTCTAAATCCTCTGAAGATCCTTCTGAAATAAATATTTTAAATTATAACAATGTTTAAAACACCAAAAGGGGTTCCCACCCAAAATGGGTCAATTTGTTGTACGTGCAGCCCTAAATATAATACATTTTATATACAAATAAGCACACTCTCAATCACTACTCAAATATTTATTGGCTGAATCTTATCACATTCTTATCACTTTGTGACACACTAATGGAACTGTTATTTGTGATTACAGCAGGTAACGTTTGATAAGTGAATGGACCTTTCTGTGTTGTTTGTATAGTATACGTTCTACAACCACTGAACTCAACTAAACTGAACGATCTACTAGTATGTATAGTTGTATACTACTATATATTCTGACTATAGGTCAAATTAAACATATTACGTATTCAAATAGTCTCTTCTCTCTGCTTCCTACTGGCCGTATAATATATGTGTCAAATCGGGGCATCGGGAATATGAGCCCCAATACTAATTGGAAACCTTATGTGAAGCTTTAATGGGGGTGAAGTGTGGTGAGATATTCTGAGATTGAAGGGGAGCCAGGGAGTATGTGTGTCACTGGGTCATTGAAGGAGGCTGGCAGTGGGGAATCTGGGGATACACCAACCTCCTTATTATGATTGTAACTAGCCGGGTAGGCTAATCTGCCAGAGTGAATTTGGATATTATTATATTATAGATTATGACAACACTTGTTATTAAAAAAGGCCATCTGAAATTAACAAAAGTTAAAAAAATATAGGTAAAATAAATGGGCAAATAGCCCAAAAAGTCTCACTAACTTTTTGTAGTGGCAATGGTTATGCGTTCCACATTCAGGTGGCATGTTGTTTCCTTTCAGCTCAGTTGTATCTGTTTTCACTTGGTCCTCTGTTTGAACTTCCATTTTCAAAGCCATGCAGCCCCAAGGCTGCTATTCCGCGGATCGGCCCATCTTTTCAACCTACATGAGCAGGAATGCAGCCTAACATCCTCTTTCTGATCTTCCCTCGGCCTCGTCATCACATTCACTTTTTACGCCTTTTCCCTCCACAATTTAGTCGCTATGCCAATTATTTCCAACCCACACACATTTCTGTGTGTTGTCACTGAGGAGCCCCCACCGGGAGACTCCGTCCTACGCCTACGCCTTTATTTTTTTAACTGAAAAAGTAGAGTCACCACCACCATACCCCGTTCTAGTTTGGGCAAGGGTTTGCAATTTGCATGCCGTGTTTTAGTACAATTGGTTATAACAGTGGTTCTCAACCAGTGGTATTGGAACCAACAGTGGTCCTGGACAGGATCCCCAGCTAAATGACGGAGAGTTGGTAACCAAATGGACCCTTATATAGATCACTTAATTGATTAATGTACAAGAAGACTACACAATTATTTTGATTGTTTGAGTGTTATGTCTCCTATGATACCATATCAATACAGCATGGAATTGTGGACAAAATCTTACCCAACGATAACAAAATATTATGGTCCGAGTCGAACCATAGGTCCTGTTGGGTATTGGGAACTGGTAATGTGATCAGAGTATCAGACGCCAGTGTTTTCTGTTCCTAGGCCAGTTAACTTACCCCCCCCTCCCCTGACCACCACTATACGACCATATATAACCCCCATTCTTCCTAATGCTATATACTGTATGACATTTGAAACGGTACATAGTTCAAAGCTATGAATCTAAGTTTAGCCAGTGTCCACGGTTCATATTATACACCTCGCCCCCACCCTCAAATATCTGTGCGTTGCCTCAGGGCTCTCGGGTTTCCTTCAGCGGAGCCCTCTCTCACTGTCCGGCCCCTATGGACAGTGTACATTATAAGGTGTTAAGCATATGGGCACTTGTCCGCATTGCAACATCAGCAGGGATGGATACTTGGATCATGTGCTACTGAGATGAGATAGTTAGCACTGATGTGTGCATTGCGCCGGCCAGCATACCAGGCCGGTGTTGAGGTCATGAAGTTAACCCAAATGCCAAGGACAAGGCTTGTTTTGGCGGAGAACACGCCGGTGAATTGGCCACAACAGCTCCCATAGTATTGGTTGGTCGGTGTGTATTGTGCAATTAATCTCCTCCATTTCATGCGTTACAGTAGGTGATCTCATCTTAATGTATAGTCTGTTTTATTAACTTGCCATGATGTGTCACTGTTGAAGATAATTTGACAGAATTCATGAAGAGACTGCTTGATAACACATATTAGAGATAGTGTTTTAGGCTCACTGTAAACAAAAAGAAGCCCAAAATGTTTCAAGTATTCATAAAACTGCTGTCCTAATGTTGACGATTGTCCTCCTCACAAGTATAGTAGTGTGTGACTGTGCGTCAGCGTAGCCAGTGCCCAGTGGGGGCGGGGCCATCATCAGCATGGTGCTGACATGCATGTTCATGTGTGAGGCTGCTGTGTTTCAGACAGTGATGTGTGTCCAGTCCAGTGACAGTCAAGGTGAAGTGATCAGGTTTCAGGATCACATGGCGTCTGCATCGCAGCCTCTATAGTGGCTCTTACTCCGTCTTTGGAGATGACAGCCGCTGGCGACAGCTGCTGTTCAGCTGTTGTTACTTACTTGTTGTTTTGGCTTTGTAAACCGGGCCTGCAACTATCAATCGACTATTAATTTACACATTGATACAATCAATGAAATTCTATATTTACAGAGGAGAAATACGTAAATTGGCGGCAGTGTTACACACCCCATGAGCCTTGATTTGTTTCTTTTAAACGTTACTTAATTGTGCCCAAAAAGCCTTTCCCTTGAACCCTCTGTTGGCTTATATTGTCTATTTGTCTTGTGGGGTTTTAATCATGCGTTCAGTTTACTGTAGCCTACCTAGTCGGTATCTAAATGTACAACAGTGGGGCCAAAGGCAAATTTCAACATGTGGTAGTAAAGTAAAGTTTACATTCCACAATAAATGGAGAGCGGTTCAAGAAGTGGGTAATCTATACCGGCTCTGAATAAGAAACTTGTTTGAAAGTATCCTCACTTGGCCTCACTTGGTAAGAGCTGGTGAGAATAGGCCCACTGTACTCTGTGTGTGTTAAAGAGACCTATCTGTTCCAAGATGGATATTTTCTGTTTAACTCAATCTGCCAGTGACAGTGACAGAGCGCAATAACTACTCGCATACTTCTTACTTAACCCATTCTGACGATCTGACCTGAGATCAGATTCGAAAAATGTCTTCTACCTCCTGACAGTTTTCTGAAAAAGCTATGTTTCTATGTCACTCGTTCTTCGATTTTTCAAAAATACCAGACCTACAAGCTCGTAGCGCGCCGCTATGAGCTTGTAGATCTGCTTTTTTTTCAATAGATAACGCCAAAAATATAAACAGCCGATGTACGGCATGAAGTGACCGCGATTTGTCTTATTTCTTATTTTCCCTTCATTTACCCAGGGTAGTAGCTAATTTTCAGCAACGCCCTGCACATCGAAACGCACAGACAGACGCATTAAAACCTGGGAGCTGACCAGTACGACATCAATCTTGGTCACTAAGCACTAGCTCCACTGGAGCAGTGCCTCGCTCAAGGGCACTTCAGCGGTGTTGGTTGAGTGATGACCAATCACTTCCCGACCCAGAGTTTTCCTGCCCATCCGGGGAATCGAACCGGCAACCTTTGGGCAACAAGGGCGCTCCTCTAACCCTTAGGCCACCGCTGCCCCTGAAAATATTTGAACTTTGTATTTTCACCTGACATACTCAAAATGGGGATTAGGTTGAAAGTGCCTAAAGCTACCGTATCTACTGAGGCATGACTGGGCTAAAGGTTGAGCAACAGTACGTTAAAGTGCAGTGAGTAAGCAAACATGCTGGGTGTCACTATCAAGGCAATTTGGGCAAGTTTAGACAAAACCTTACATCTATTTCCCCTACCACCAAAACACACACACACACGCACACGCACGCACGCACGCACGCACGCACGCACGCACGCACGCACGCACGCACGCGCACACACACACACACACACAGACCCCCTTTCCTTTCTCCACATCATTCTACCTTTACCCCCAAAGATAAGATAAACACAGAACCTGTTATGCCCTCCTCCCTCTTGTGTCACTATTTCAATATGTTCTGTTTCCTTATCTGCCTCTCTGATGCCCCCCCTCCTCTCCTGTCCTTGTCTCCTCTCCTGTCCTTGTCTCCTCTCCCCTTTGCGCCATTTCTCTCTCTCTCTCTCTCTCTCTCTCTCTCTCTCCTCTGTCTTAATGAATTCGTTTTTGCATTACTGTATGTAGGTGAAGGTTACACTGTAGAGTTTTCAAATTCAGGTCTCTCAATGTCTGCAAGTTTATTCCAACTCAGAGCGCATTAGACTATGCAACTTTTTAATGAATAAAATGTAATTTTGTTTTTGTCCAATTTTTAAGGTAGAGTATGCTAATACAATATAACTTGTACAATTGGGGTGGTTGTATTTGGTCTCCCTGCTCTTCTATTGAGACATTTAGATTGCGTCAAAGGTCATGTCTCACCTAGACACAGGATCTGACACCAATTCAATTTATCCCCTGAGCAAGCTCTATTAAGTTCAATGGTAAAAATGTCAGGACTTGTGCAGGAAACCGGGTTCAAATCCGGGGTAGAAGTGGAAGGTTTAATACATAGTGCAGCAGGTTTAAGTGGACACCTTAGTTTACTTGCTTATGACGCTGTCGCTTATGCACTTCTAAATTTGAACAGAAGGAAAAAGAGAGAGATAGGTATGGTAAAGGACAAATATCTCTTTACAAAGCCTGTTGGAACATTCCATTTAAAGTATGAGGTATAAAGTACAGCAGCCTTGTCTTCATAAAACGGAAAGATTGGGTATTGGGTAAGACTGACGTTATGTATCTTTCAGGACCTTTCACTGCTTCATCTCATTCCTTACTCAATGGCTCTGGTCTCAGCCAACGCCGTGGTTATTTTGACATTCCGTTTTTATTTTATTTTAATGTTGCCACTACTGTTGGAGCAGCCATAAACTACACAGGTTCATCCCGATGTTCTGGTCATCTTTATAATGTTGGTGTTAGTAAAAAGCAGGTAAAAGAGTAACGTTTGAGGCAGACTAACATCAGTCACTCTGCCGTTCACTGTAGTAGAAGAGGTGCACCTGCCGCCTGATGAGGATTTAAACCCGCAGCTACGTTGAGTCCGCCTACAGGAAATAAGTAAGCTGCAACCATGAGACCCGTTCCTGGATTCGTCTATAAAGAGAGAGAGAGAGGACAGGGGATATTTACTTGCAACTCATAAAAATGTGCCGGTTTCTGCTTATTGTTGAAGTATAGGTACACAAACGAGCATGATGGAGAGCAGCTTTCACAGTGTCGTCTTGTTTGCCACACGACCACATCTATCAATGTCGCTTTAACTCTCTGGCAGCCCTGCACCTGCCAGCTGGGATGTTATTCACCTTAACGCACTCCCTCTCGTGCTTTGTTAACGATTTTCACACTCTGAGATTAATTATCACTGTGGGAATTCTGCCATGTCTGCCTCCTGCACACTCCTGTTGCATATCAGCTTCAGTTGTGGTTTCAATAACTGTGTGTGATGTGTGTGTGCCGTGCTAACGTTCTGTACTGTGTGTGTTCTTCAGGTACCCCAGTCAACATGTGCATTGTTCAGAGCAGATCTCCACTGGTCCGGGTCAGTCTGCTGGCGACGTTGACCCACGTGACCAACACCAGGAGCAGGACTCCACGCAGCACAAGGTGTGTGTGTGTGTGTGTGTGTGTGTGTGTGTGTGTGTGTGTGTGTGTGTGTGTGTGTGTGTGTGTGTGTGTGTGTGTGTGTGTGTGTGTGTGTGTGTGTGTGTGTGTGTGTGTGTGTGTGTGTGTGTGTGTGTGTGTGTGTGTGTGTGTGTGTGTGTGTGTGTGTGTGTGTGTGTGTGATGGAGGGGGGGTCCACATGTTTATTTGTGTGGCCGGCAGGAGGTCTCCATCAGATTTCCACAGAACAATGTCTTTCTTTGTTGTGCTGTGTGTGATGTACACTTACAAATACAAACACCTGCATTCACACTGTATTGTTTATTTATAGTACTACGTTGTGTGGGTGGGTGGAACATTGTTTTCCTTCTGCTGTGTATAAGTGTAATTAATATTATGTACCGGTAATAATAATGTCATACCAGAAGCCCTTAGGTATTTTTGGTTAATATCAATGTCGACACCAGCGTTCATTTATGATTTTTTTTTTTGAAAAAACACACAAAACAGTAGACTCAATTCAACTTGCACCGTCTGAAATGAAAATGGTTTATTATCCATCATGTCATGACCTTTTTTCCTATCACACTGCGGATGTAATGAACAACATGGCCCAAATTGTGAAGTGTGCAACCTGATTTCATAACATTGCCGTGTTGGCTGCCTGTGGTGACGGTGTGAGTAGCAAAACTGAAAAGGGCGCGTGTCAGATGTGTCGGTGATGATGGGGGGTGTGTTTGTGTTTGTGTGTGTGTGTGTGTGTGTGTGTGTGTGTGTGTGTGTTGATTCTATTCATTCATTTGGGAGCAGCATGCAAGCTGCTCCGTTAGCACTAGCAGAGGGAGGTTACTTAAGTCTTTGTAACTCTAACCAACATGTAGTAACACATGCAAACAAGAAGGCACTGGTAACACATCTTATCTGACATGTACATCAGAGAGGCTGTCATGTAGTGTGCCTTATTTGCACCATGTTGGTAAAAAATCCCTTTTCCTGAAATTATCGTACAACTTCAATATCAATATGTATGTATTATTTTCTCTTATACAGTTTTTTTTTAATGACAGACTTAATGTAAAGTGTTTTTATGCCCACCAAAAAATGAAAGACCCTCCCTGATATACCAGGGATTCTGCCCAGCACAACAATACTTTTTTTTAAAGGTAACCAATATCCATTAAATATGTTTTTATCACAACATATAACATACACATTAGATATTTATGTGACAAATCACGTACACAGAGCGCTAATGTACTACAATTCCAATGGCAAGCCAGAAAAAGGTGCGAAAGATTTGCCATCACGACTTCTCAGAGTGACTCCGGCGGTGGCAGTATTGGGTCATAATTAGCTCTGTGGGATCACGGTTCAGCGAGTTCTCCCTGCTCTCCACTCAGTCCTCTGGGCTTTTACTGACCCACTGAAGCAGGAAACGTATCCATCTCAGCTCCGTCTATGGGTTCTGTTCCAGAGCTAAGCAAATTAAGGTCTTGAAGGGAGGGTGGAGCTGATGCGAGGTCAGTGCTCGTCTTTAAGTGGTGGTTAATCCCCAATAGTGGCTCAGAACAGATAGGAGAAGAGACCACGTAGGCGAAGACAATAATGCCAACGCCCTGGATGAAATTCCAGCTGTTCCTACCCGGTTGGCTAGGTTGATAGATTGTCAACACTTTATTTTACTCCACTGGACGTTAAGTGAAGATACTGGCTGATGGCCGACACTTTTGACATCTGCTGTTAAACCATTTCGACTCACCTTCCCTCTCCACAGAATTCCTGCTTGTAATGAGGGGAAATATTCCTTGCTGTCAGCCAGTTCCCTGTTCTCTTTAATACCCAATCCTTGATATTTTCCTCGCTTTTCTCACATGTCGGAACACACGCTGGATGTCAATGAGTGTGTTGCGCAACACTTCAAAAGGTGACTCGGCAGCAGTGTACTGTAGCTGGCGAGTGGCAACACTTTGTAGCTTTTGTAGTGTGATCACAGCTTTAGATGGATGACACGCCTAGCTGCAGAGGAAGTTGACGGTGGGAATGGCTCACCAAATGTTTTGATGGCAAAAGGTTTAGATCATCATCAAAGGTGTGGTTTAATTACATTTTGCAAGATTTCAGGGCCAGTATCACAAATGGTCGGCAAAGGACTACAGGCAGATCGGCAATTCTGCACAATGAGACTGACTAACTTCAAGAAAGAATATCTAAATGTAATTGTTGGCAGTCGGGGTATTTTCAAAAGTCTCCGTTTTGGATGTGTGGAGTGGCATAAATGTAGCAAAAAGCATATTGAAATGAAGGCGTGTTAGTGCTGTAGCCTAGAAATAATTGGGGTTTAGTCCCCTCAGTGTACATGAATGGGGTCTCTCTGTGTGTGTATGCATAGGTATGTGTACACACATGAAGGGGGCTCATTGTTTGCGGGCCAGCCAGCAGCAAACTGACGCTCCAGGGTAATCGAACGGGCCCGTCAGGCTGTCAGTGTTACAATAGCGCTGCCTTTGTCTCTTCCCTCCCATCAGTCAACAAGAGGCCATTTCACAACTTGAGATGCAAACTCGATGCCCTGCGTTTGTGTCGAGGTGTAGCTGTATGTGTGCTTGTGTTTCCTGAAGCACTTGATCTCCTCCCGTGACTTCTAACCCAACTGGATCGTCTTGCTCCTTTGAACACGTTATTTAAATGTTAAACTAAATGGCCCATTATCTTCGGATTAAAGTCGACCTCGGGGTGTATATATAGAAGAAACTCAACCTTTGGCATAATGTAATTGATTTGTTCATCTTGAAAGTATTGGTGGATATATATTGTGCTTGTGTCTGACGGTTTGTCAAATTGTTTTCATCCAGGCGGTGGAAGAATGGGCATCACACATAACAGACGATGTTGGACAGGAGAAGCAGGGGGCAGCTGAAGTACCTGTATCAGAACAGCTGCCAGCACACCACATACACCAAGACCATAATGAACAGGTAACAGACAGACAGACAGACAGCTAGCCTTCACATAACCATCATTCATTCTAAATGCCAAACAATAAATCACACCCGTGTGAAGTGAGGTGCGCTCTTATCATCATGACATAAAATAGACTGGGCCCTATCTTGTGTCACCCTTAACCCCCCACCTGGATACCAACTACCTGAGGACAAGGCCGCCAAGAATCTGCTTGGCTCAGCCATCTGTATGTACAGTTACAGTACACCTGCCCCCTTTTCTAACAGTACAAAACACTTAAAATGGGTCTGAGTGAACAACACCACATTAACCCATTTGGTCCTGAATAAAAAAAAAAGTCTTCTAAATTCTGACCGTTTTCTGAAATTCCTCATGTTTCTGTATCAGTGCCAGTGGTGCTCAATATTTCATGTCAAGGACCCCAAAAATTATATGTAATTGGCTGCCGACCCCCATCTGAAAATGTTATTCCAGGAACCCCTCAGAAGCAAAGATTTGAGTTAAAAATGTTCGCTCTGAAAGAATATATTCAAAGATTTGTGACACATTTTCACGATTTTTCAAAAATAGCAGATCTACAAGGTCGTATTGCGTGGCACTTGGTGCCACGCTATGAGCTTGTAGATCTGCTTTTTTTCAACAGCTAAACAAAACATAATGCTTAAAACATCAAAAGGGGTTCCCGCCTAGAATGGGTTAAAGCAGTACTCTTGTCACTGACGCAGGTGTCTCACCCTGCTTCACACCGGTTACTTTATGTATTCAATGTATGAGCCAGATTTAGGACAGTTATTTGTCACACTGGTTACTTTATGTATTCAATGTATAAGCCAGATTTAGGACAGTTATTTGTCACACCGGTTACTTTATGTATTCAATGTACTAGAATTTCGCCCCCCTTCGGGGGGCTCAATCCTAGTGTCGTTGCAGCGCAATATGGGAAGAAGGAAATTGCGGGAATTGACAGACTCCACTTCATGTTTCAGCTGTGGTTTTAAACTCAGTAGTGTGCCCTGCACACAGCGCACACTCGCAATTGCAGCTGGAGGGCGACGCGACACACACACACACACACACACACACACACAGAGCGATGTGTGGATAAATCACTGAGATTTGGGAAATGTGTTCAGAAGTACAACGATTAAGCACGCACAGGCAAATGTCAGAAGCATCTGTTTCGGTTTCCAAACAGGAAGTTGTAAATGTGCTTATTAGACGGAGGCAGCGTGATGCTGGCATCTATTGTGATGCCAGCATCACCACATTTCACATAGAAATATAAGCACCCATTTACTCGCTTAGCGGAGACTGTGGGGTGGTAGAGGACATCTCCCCGGACGCGTGGGTATGTCCAGATAGTTGCCTCGCGGAGGCCTCTTTGTCCAGTGTCCATTCTGGGTCTGGAAACGGCACTTTTTTGAGTGTTGACCCCAATAGAAGGTCTGCTGCTCTGAATTTTACACCTCTCCCGCTTAGCGGAGACTGTGGGGTGGTAGAGGACATCTCCCCGGACGCGTGGGTATGTCCAGATAGTTGCCTCGCGGAGCCGTCTTTTGTCCAGTGTCCAGTCTGGGTCCGGAAACGGTAATTTATTTTGCATTGACCCCAGTAGAAGCTCTGCTGCTCTGAATTTTACACCTCTCTCGCTTAGCGGAGACTGTGGGGTGGTAGAGGACATCTCCCCGGACGCGTGGGTATGTCCAGATAGTTGCCTCGCGGAGGCCTCTTTGTCCAGTGTCCATTCTGGGTCTGGAAACGGCACTTTTTTGAGTGTTGACCCCAATAGAAGGTCTGCTGCTCTGAATTTTACACCTCTCCCGCTTAGCGGAGACTGTGGGGTGGTAGAGGACATCTCCCCGGACGCGTGGGTATGTCCAGATAGTTGCCTCGCGGAGGCCTCTTTGTCCAGTGTCCATTCTGGGTCCGGAAACGGTACATTTTTTTGCATTGACCCCAGTAGAAGCTCTGCTGCTGTGAATTTTACACCTCTCCCGCTTAGCGGAGACTGTGGGGTGGTAGAGGACATCTTCCCAAACGCGTGGGTATGTCCAGATAGTTGCCTGGCGGAGCCGTCTTTTGTCCAGTGTCCACTTTATAAAGTCCATGCACTCCAGTGAATAGCATTTATCCATTTAGATAACTTTTTTATGTTATTTAATTACTTATTTTTACACAGAAACATAATGTGTGTCTTTACAATAACTGTAATGTAATAATAATACTAATAATGTAATGTAAAAATTATTTAATTAACGAATTAAATAATCTTATTTTATTCTGAAAGCAACCGGATGTCTTAAATCTGCTAGCTGTCAGACCGGAAGTTCTAAATTTGCTCATAAGACGGAGCCTTAGACGGAGCCAACTCGCAGGCAGTGCGAGAGGCTGGTTACAGGATTCTATAGGTCAGCCGTTTTGGTGTGACACACACGGCTTCCACATTTAGCTTCATACTGGGTGAAAGTGTCCTTCCAAAAATTATTATTTCGCTCGAAATTCTTATTCACAATGACATCGAGTTGAGGTGTTTGTGTTTTAGGGTAATTGTTGCATAAGCGCTATTTCGCACTATTTCTCCCTCCCCTCCCCTGTGTCTGAAGCAGCTAGCATGGAAGCTATATGGATTATGGAAGCTTTCCCTCCGATTGCACACAACCATGCCGTTATCCACGCGTCCATCCGATTGCTTTTAATGTAAATGTCCCATCCACTGAGCAATAGCGATATAAGCGCCTTATTCATTCATTCGATTCATTTGGGTGTGGGGCTGTGCAGTGCTGTGGGCAGCCTTTCTGACGGAGGCTCGGAGCTGCTGCTGCTGACGCTGTTCGAGTCGCATGGAGCAGTATAGAGTAGGCGTGGCGCAGCATTAGAAGGGCGCAGCAAATGCACGACATTGAGGGGTAGAAACCATCCCGGTCGCGTGGTTCATCTAACGCGTGTGTCACTGTGAAGGACTGGCCCCAATAAGTGAACGTAGTTGGCGTAGTAGACGCCAACATGACGATTCTGACGTAGGCTGGTGATGTTGAGCAACAATGGCGTGGTTGACAAAAGTAATATTTATTCAGTAATTAAGACATTTCTTTCAATGAAATGTAGCCTATATGTATTCTGGGAGTGTGCCGAATTTATTTTGCATATAGAGATGTGTGGTGAAAGTGTGGTTGGGTCGGAGAAAGCTGTTGGATAAACGGCCATGTGCTTATGTACCCCTGTCTATTAGGGTAGCAGGATTATTATGATTATTATTATTAGTATTGTTATTGTGATTATTACATGGATTATTGTTGTGATGTGAGCTTGTGGCTGACTCACTATCTAGAAAATAAAAACATGGCACTTCATTTAAAATAGGTTACAGACCCCTGTTATATGCGCTTGTTTTGGGATTCTTTTTAAAGACCTATTTACTTGTTTCTATGAGACATGGCAACGCCAACAGCGCAGCGAAAGGCATCCACGTCTTTCTCTTGTGAAATGCTGAGATTAGAAACGACCATAATTATTTCATTTCTCAACCTTAAAAAAAAAATAAAGACATCTCCATAATCCTTGGGAAGTGTGTGTAGCAAAAGTAGTCGGCATTGTCATGGTTGAAAGTATTCATGCAACACTGACGCTGTAAGCTGTGTGATGCTAACGCGCTAACACCGTTAGCATGGTCTGTGTTGGTCAAAGGAAAAAGGATAGATATGAAACTACTGGCCAAAGTGTCATACAAAACACAACACCTAAAATCGGAATGTGATGGTGACCTATTGAGCACAAACAGACAATCATGATTTGCTTGCTGGACCTATAATTAATTTATGTGCATTACATTTCCACCTCGCACATATAAATGAAAAGCAAGATGGATGCTAACGCGCTAACACCGTTAGCATGTTCTGTGTTGGTCGGAAAAAGGATAGATATGAAACTACTGGCCCAAATAAATGTCATAGAAAACACAACACCTAAAATCGGAATGTGATGGTGACCTATTGAGCACAAACAGACAATCATGATTTGCTTGCTGGACCTATAATTAATTTATGTGCATTACATTTCAACCTCGCACATATAAATCAAGCCACAGTGCAGTCAGAGAGTAGTTCACAGGTCACACACAGGAGCAGTGAAAGGGGGAGGGGCCTTCGGATGGCAGTGTAGAGTAGGCACGACATTGAGGGGTAGAAACCATCCCGGTCGCGTGGTTGATCTAACGCGTGTGTCACTGTGAAGGACTGGCCCCATTAAGTGAACGTAGTTGGCGTAGTAGACGCCAACATGACGATTCTGACGTAGGCTGTTGAGGTTGAGCAAGAATAGCGTGTTTCAGAAAAGTAATATTTAAACAGTAAAGAAGACATTTTTGGCGAATGCAATGTAGTCTATGTCTTTTGTGGGAGTGTGCAGGTTTTATTTTGCATAGAGAGATGTGTGGTGGAAGTGTGGCTTGGTCGGAGATAGAGCACGAATGAACGGCCAGGTGCTCATGTACCCCTGTCTATTAGGGTAGCAGGATAAGCCAGATTTAGGACAGTTATTTGTCACACCGGTAACTTACTTTATGTATTCAATGTATAAGCCAGATTTAGGACAGTTATTTGTCACACCGGTTACTTTATGTATTCAATGTATAAGCCAGATTTAGGACAGTTATTTGTCATACCGGTTACTTTATGTATTTAATGTATGAGCCAGATTTAGGACAGTTATTGCCGGTAGCTTGGAGGCAGAAACTACTAAATGTTCCCTCGGTTTGTTTTCCCCCACATGGCATTTAACGCATGCACACACGCACGCACATATAGCCCACTGTGTCTATTTGCTCAGACACTAGGACGTAAAATTCTCCTTTCATTGTCAATGGGAATTTAAGGTTTGTGTAGGACCAAGTTTGTGCACACACATCAAAAGCTATATGTAGGAGGGGCTAGCGACCCTTTATAGCAATAAAGAGACCGGTGGGACGGCATGCACCGATCAGCAGGGAGTGTTGGGCGGGAGGAGTAGGATGAAGGCTCTAGTCTACATCCTCCCGATGGGGCTCCTCACTGGCACGTGAGTCAGTAGGATGATGGCAGTGACAACACTGTGTGTGGGGAGGAATTCATTGGCATAACTAATAAATAGAGAAGGGGGTAAAAAAACAAGCAAAGCATGAGGTCAGTCCGTTGCTCTCCCCAGGTTGGTAGAGGGAGTGTAGTGCCCAGGATTACATTAGATTAGACAATTGACACTGGGTGAAAAAATGGGTTACAAAAAACTTTTGTAAAAACCCTGAAAGAATCATTGATCAAATAGTTATTTTGATCCGTTATGAATCCATGCATGTGTTTGTGTCATCTCTCATCAGACTGTGAATCCAGTGGAGGCTGTGGTGGTGTTGGAGGAGGAAGTCCAATCTGACCCAGAACCTGAACATGTACCTGCTGCTACTGCTGAGCCAGAGCCCCAGCCACATCTCCACAATGACTCGGACCTCCACGACCACAGCCAAGACCAGACACAGGACCAGGACCAGGCACTTCCAGCCTCCCCCACCACCTCCACCCCCACCCAGACCCCGGCCCCTGACTCGCCTCCAGCCCAGGAGGACCAGGGCTCTACAGAACCCCCGCCCACTCCACCTTCGGCAGAGCCCCCCGGCGAAGCCCCACCTCCCACACAACCCATCCCCGGCTCGGCCTCGCTCCCAGACCCAGAAGAGCACCAAGAAGACACACCTACCTCACACAGTAGCAGCAGGCCGCCCCACACAGGGTAAGCTGCGTTCGGACTGCTGACACCAGGGCCCTCTGGTAGGGTCTCTGGGCTGTTGGAAGAGGTTGGCTTTAACTGCAGATAAGAGTCACTTCCACTTTAAATGATTGAGTGATGCTGATCCTCTTATGGTGGTTAAAGCCAACCTCAACCCCCAAGTACGATTCATTTAAGTTTTGATTTTATTTATGTTTAATGATTAGCATTTGTTGAGTTTTTGTTTGTTTTCTTTGAGTTTTTGTTGCTTAACTTTTATTCCCTTTCAGTTGTTTATTTGATTGACTTTTCTGGGGGAACTGTTTATCCGGCAAGTATGCCTGAATGCAAACGGAAGAGTTTGGGTTCGGACTTTCAAGGTGTGTTATCTTGGTCCTCATCTCGGACATTGTGGAGTCTCTGCGCGGTTCGGTGATTTCCCACGCACCGCCCTTATCTTAAGATCTTGTGGACTTTGACCCCCCCACACAAGTAACCAATTGGTGGAATTGGTGACTTATTCGGACACGGGACCCCTCACTGGTTATTTGGTGGAAAGTTGAGATGAGATGCCTCCCTGGTGTACGGAGAACACCAACGTCTACAGTTCAAATGCGTTTTCAACATGGCCGTCGTCTCCAGGACATTTCAGACATTTCAGCTTAAGCCCTGCTCTTCAGCTACCCTACCAGACACCTCTACAACATCCCCTCTCTACCCCCCCCCCCCCACTACTCACTCTCTCTCACTCTCACCCCCTCCCTACCTTTCTTTCCACCCCCCCCCCCCCCAAACTCCCTCTTTTTCCATCTCCTCTTTCCTCGTCATTCGTCCCTCACTGTGTGTGTATCCACTGTGACCCCCTCCTGCTCTTTACTTCTGTCTCAATCGGCCTTCCGTGTCGCTCCATTCTCATGCCCTAAATCCTTCCTTGTCCCCATCTCTCTCTCTCTCTCTCTCTCTCTCTCTCTCTCTCTCTCTCTCTCTCTCTCTCTCTCTCTCTCTCTCTCTCTCTCTCTCTCCCTCTCTCCGTTTATCTCTCCCTTCCATCCTCCTCTCTCGGAGGAGCTGTGGTAAACGGCATCATGTCCTTTCTTTTCCCTCAGTGCAGTGTGGGCCCCTCTAGAGGTTGCCAGTGCTGGAGACCAACCCCCCCCTGTAGACAGCTTTGTCTCTGCTGAGCTCACTGACTCGCAGTGCGGGGTCATTCCCCCAAAACTGGCAACCTGTGAAAACACTCCCTTTGGCAGCCCATTTCCCAGGTGAGTTGTGGAACACCCCCACCCCCGACCCCACCCACTCCCTCTGCCTCTCCCCCCCCCCCCCCCGCCTCCTCCACCCCACAGCAGCCAATCGGAACACAGAGATGGGTAAAACAAGGTAACAACAAAGCCACACCTCCCTCTGCTACGCTCAGCCAATCGTCCGCTGGCCTTGCTCTCCTGTCCTACTGTATAAGCTTTTTATTTATTATTTATTTAGTTTTTACTTTATTTTTTTTTACTTTTCTTTTTCGGGCGAGTTGCTCGCTCACAACAAGTACTAACTGATATATTGTCAGGTGAATACAATGAGCTGTCTTTCTTCTGTGTGTGTGTGTGTGTGTGTGTGTGTGTGTGTGTGTGTGTGTGTTCAAATTGACTGTTTCCTCACCGTTCTCTTCTCTCCATCGGTCCCCCCCCCCCCCCCCCCTCTGCCCTGTATAGCGTGGATGTGGGAAGCATAGACGGCCAGTCGTCAGAGCTGCTCCCCGGTGGCTCTGCTCCTGACGTGGAGGATGTGGATCAGGAGCAGCTCCAGGACCATGGTGGCCTGTCGGACCAGGACCAGGGAGCCAACGCCTCCCACCCACACCAAGAGCAGCAGGTACACTACGGCAGCCTCGGTTTATTTCACATTTACTAATTAACCCATTTAGACCAGAGAAAAGATTCTACAAATGCCTTCTAAATCCTGACAGTTTTCTGAAAAACCAATGTTTCTATGTCTCAAACATTTTCATGTTTTTCCCCCAAAACCCCAAAAATATATCTAATCTACTGGGAAAATAAATTGCTGCTAGTGACTGGCAGAAGGAAGAGTGCAGTTGTGGTTTTGAGTTGAGATGATCGCTGCAGTATACAGTATGTGTCTAACGAGGGATGCAGAGCTTTGCTTGGATGCTAGCCCTGATGAACCACTTTATGTATGCATGCATGCATGCACACACACACACACACACACACACACACACACACAGTACGTCACACACGCACCCTACCAAAGAACAGTCTCATGAATGTTTAAGCTGCCAAAAACTGACTACTTGCTTTCAATCTTCTGGAATGGACGGTTGGTGTGGAGGACTTCATGTCTGTAAGTGTAGTGCGATTATGAACATTTCATTGTTGGACTATGTGAGTGCTGAAATTAGCGGTATAGTCAGACTGTTTCGGTCTGTAAGTCTGACCGTTTCTGTGTTCACATTAGCAGCTTTCTGTGTTGATGGCATTGCAGGCTCATAGTAGTTCATCCTGGGCTCTAGCTGTGTTGCTTATATAATCCAACCTAACATTACTCACAGGCCAACACACCTCAATGCTGCAGAGGCCATTAGACTAGCTGCTAGCTTAGCCGTGTGCTATGAATGGCATTTGTCTCTAGAATTACTGCAGTTTCAATACAAGGTTTTATAACCAAATATCCACCTAGTGCAAAACTCTAAAGACCATTTAATAACGGCTGCAATTGATGGCTTGTATCTTTTCACAAACTGCATCCCTTTTAATATCATCTCAGTATGCAGAGCAGATTGTGTCGAACTCGCTTATACGGTATGTTTTTCCAGTCCAGTCATCTATTCACTCACAACCCTACCATATAGTGTGTGTTGTCATGACTCATGTCATGCGTGAGGAGTTAGAATTTACCTCCATGACTCAGTGCAGCTAGAAATAGAAGTAACATATTAGTCATATTAGATTATCTGTCCTCACTTTGTAGCTCCAACGTCAAGAGATAAACCTATTAGAAGGCTGATTCTATCATTTATAGTGATATATTTTAAGTCCAACTATGACGAAAAATGTTCGTCGACTACCTTTTTTCACTGACGAAAACTAAATATAAACGAAATATAAACAAAGCTATGATGACTAACGAATTTAGTTAACAAATATAAACTAGACTAAAATGTTAGGGAGAGACTAGTGGAGAAGAGATCCAGTAGAAGACTAAAGTCATTTTATGCTTGGTCGCACTCAGTGTTGCGCTCAGAAAATAGCAGATCTACATGCAGCGCTATTGTCAGCATGCAACCAAATGTAAAATCAGCCATTAGCCCATACGACGAAATACACTGTCCACAAAATAAACTGTAGATTTAATCGACTAAAATCTTATAATATATGGTTGACTAAAACTAGACTAAAATGTGACAAAAATGAAATCTTTTTTCCCCAAAAGTTGCTGTCAAAATTAACACTGATATGTATGTGTGTGCGCGTGCTGCAGGCAGTGGATGCCAGCGTGGGAACAGAAGCAGACCCCTCAGTGCCCGCTAAAGAAGACATCCCCACTTTTGACGAGTGGAAGAAGCAAGTGTTGGAGGTGGAGAAGGAAAAGAGTAAGGGTACACTACACACACTTTGATACTGTACACGCACGCACACACTGATTGATCAACTCTTTCTCTTAATGTTTCTGCATCGGTGGTGTGTGTGTGTGGTCAGTGGAGCATGTGTTGGTGTGTGAGTTGTGAGTCGTGACTATTGTTCATTTTGCACTGCCTCTAATGGCTCCTGATCAAAGGGTTTTAGCGACACAAACACTTGTGAACACTCAAACGGTTACCTAACATACCACTTGCTTAATGTTATTCATAGATACACACTTTCTCTTACTTTCATGGACACACTTTTACGGACAAGTACACACGCACGCACCAGGATGTATGCTTTGACGAAGCATTCATTCCTTTCAAAGAAAAAACTATACTTTTGCTCATATATGCATTTCTATATCACCTTTTATCCAACGTGCTGTACAATTTGCATTACATCCTCTCTCTCTCTCTCTCTCTCTCTCACACACACACACACACACACACACACACACACACACACTGACGGCAGAGGCAACCATGCAAGGTACGGTATCGCCATCATGGGGAGCTGTTATGGGTTCAGTGTCTTGAAGGAAACTTTGTCACAGCCACCATCTTTTTCATTTGCACACAAAGTGATGTTGGCACACTGTACGTTTACATATGTGTGCTGTGCACATTGGCAGAAAAATACCCTTTTTGTCACATGGCATCCCAGATGACCAGGTTTTTAAAAGTGTGTGTGTGTGTGTGTGTGTGTGTGTGTGGTTTCATTCTAAAGAACATCTTATCAGTGCTGTGACATGAAGGGTACAGCAAGTACATTTGCAAACATTACCTTGACATTCCCATAGATGACCTACATTCTGTGCATAACTGAGTACACATGGCAACATACCTGGAGGCAGTGGCGTGCACAGACATTTAGAGGGGCAGGTGCTGAAGTGAAAAAAGGGCACCTTGTGCAGCACGTGGAACCGGCCGGTTGCCTTAATAGTGTGAGATGTATAGATTTTGGCGCATAAATAATATATTAGAAGCTTTTTATCAAGAATTGATCAATGTCACCATGGTCCACATACTCCACAGTGTTCACTGTACAAAAACAAAGGGCACATTGCTGTCCAGAGGGCAAAGAGCAGGTTCTCTAGCCTAGTGTCTATCTGTGCACGCCACTGCCTGGAGGGGACAGTAGAGGCGATGCCATCAGTGATAAAGCCCTGTATGTATTATTCACCCTAAAGGAAGGTGACATGTCTTTACATAACCTAGTTGATAAACCTCCTGCACACAGACACAGCTCTAACGCCCCCGTTTGTTGTGTTAATTTAGGCCAGTCTCTCCATACGTCGACCAACGGCAGCCCCCACCCCGTGAAGAAAGTCCAGAAAAGCTTCAAGAATAACTACGCCTCCGTGGAGTGTGGCGCAAAGATACTCTCGGCCAACAATGAAGCCAAGGTACGACAATACACAAG
This sequence comes from Protomyctophum bolini, assembly GCF_963924005.1. Classification (NCBI taxonomy): domain Eukaryota; kingdom Metazoa; phylum Chordata; class Actinopteri; order Myctophiformes; family Myctophidae; genus Protomyctophum; species Protomyctophum bolini. The sequence goes on along the minus strand of NC_137869.1, from coordinate 25,910,780 downwards.
TCTATTTTTTTCTGTTGCCGTGAGGACATCTTAATGTTTAACCCACTTGCAAAACAAACCGGCATTCTATAACCTCTTAAGCGCTGCATATGTCTTTACGATGAATTAGCAAAAATACATGATCTATGTTTTGAGCTTGTAGATCTGCTAGAATCGTGAAAAAGTGGGGTTTTGTCGAAGTGGACACCAGCACTCATTTAGTACTTTTAGGATCTCTTATAGACGGTGTTAATTTTGTTGATAGACTAAACAATTTCAGTGATGTGCGACAGTGTATTTAAAACATGATGGTGACGGTTTGCCCCGTGTGATGAAAAGCATGTCCCGCTAAACAATGCAGGCGACTGTTATCCAGATAGATCCTTATTGATCCCGCAAGGGGATTTCAGTTGTCATGGCAGCCTCACAGTATTCTAATTATTATGTAACCACGTTTGTTGAACCAAAATATGCTGTCAAGTCAAAGTCAAGTGACTAAATTTCCAGGTATTGTTATGTAACACTCACATACTGTACGTCATAAACCCCTGAAGGTGTTGTGCCAAATATAATTTATGCCACCCACCCATACTGAACACCTTTCTGTGTCAATCCTCTTGTCTCTTCAGAGTACCTCGGCTATTCTAATGGAGAACATGGATCTTTATATGCTGAATCCCTGCAGCAACAAAATTTGGTGAGTCACATGTATACGAGCACATGTACCAGCACCTTGTCACACGTAGAGCACATGTACCAGCAGTGAGCACCCTCCTTCCCTCCCTCGCTCCCTCCCACACGCCTCTCTCTCTGACGCAAACATCAGTCACTCTAGGGGACTTTTGACAGGACGAGTCTATCAGGGTTCTTCTTCACAGGAGCCGGAAAGCCTTGAGGGCAGTTATATTTGCATGTTATCTTTTTTAAACCGCCAGGAATGTGGTTGGATTTCAAGTGAAAGGGTTTTCTTTCTCACTTGAAATATTTAGGTACTTGTCTTTAGGTACCTGGTACCTGATGACTAACTAGCATCTTCATCATCATCATCACTTCTCTTTCGTCGTACTGTTATGCTTATTATTACTTGAACCACTGATTCACACAAACTTGCAGTTGTCTTGAAGGTGCTTGAAATGTGCTGGAAATTGACTTTTTGAAAACTTGTGTAAGCAAAAAAGCTGTACATTAGCACAGGGGTTCTCAACGTTTTTGGCTGGGGAAATGCTTTTTTGAAAAGCGTCTGGATTTCAAAGTAATCCCCCAAAATAATTCCGGGACCCCCTGAGGGGTCACGACCCACAGGTTGAGAACCCCTGCATTAGCACGTAGGTTTTCAGGATGCACTCATTGATGTGTATCTGTCTGTGTCTCTCTCCAGGTTTGTCATAGAGCTCTGTGAGCCTATTCAAGTGAAGCAGCTGGACATTGCTAACTTTGAGCTCTTCTCATCCACACCCAAAGACTTCCTGGTGTCAATCAGTGACAGGTATACTGACATGCAACACACACACACACACACACACACACACACACACACACACACACACACACACACACACACACACAACCAGAGCATGTGAGTGGAGTGGATTGGGGGAAAAGCGGTTCCTCGCTCCAGAGGGCTGTCTCGCTCATTCGCACATTGATTCCCCGCCGCTCAACTTCCCTCACGACATTTGCAGTGATTACTTTTACTTAGATTTACGGGTATTAATAGTAGGAAACATGTTTGTATAGGAAATTAAATTACCGGTACTAGTTTAGCTTTAGTCTTTGTAAATCTTCTCAAGGAATGCCTTGAGAAACTGAAAAGTTTGAGGCATTCTTGTTGCGTGCAGTTAGGATACTGGCAGCGCTATTGTAGACAAAATGCTGTGTTGCTTATATAAGGTGTATGAGGAGTCCTGAGGACACATTTGCACACTCGCCTGTAAACCTGTTAATGCAAAGTAGCCATTTGGGTAACTTGGCGAAAAGGGGAACTGGTTCCAGCGTGCATGCGCGTGCACATCTATGCATGTGCCTGCCCTGCGTGTTATCTTTCCCTCAAAATAGGGAGCAACACTGTGGTGTCGGGTGAAGTGACCAGTGCACCCCTGGACATAACACACAAATAACACACACACACACACACACACACACACACACACACAATACTGCACACTTGAAGACGTTAGTTTCAACCGGGTATACCTCAACCAGCCTCTCACTTCTTCTCTAACCCCCACACATGGTTCCACCGTCCTTCTCCTCTCCACAGATATCCAACCAACAAGTGGGTGAAGCTGGGTACATTCCACGGCCGCGACGAGCGCACCGTCCAGAGCTTCCCATTGGACGAACAGCTCTATGCCAAATATGTGAAGGTTAGCGCCTTGTTCTTCTGTGTAAATTGATCACTACATTCATGTATGCTGTTATAGTTCATTGGTAGAGGGCTCTTCTGAAAAGTCATACGTTGTTTTTACAGTCGACGACACGTGGCAGAATGCTTCTCAGTATAGTATAGTATTTACTCTCAAATCACCTACATTCTAAATGAGTACGTTCAAGAATAAAAAGTAGATAACCGTGTGTGAGTGCGGTATGGGTAACGGCGGTGTGTATTCAGCCTGCTATTGACCATTATCGGTGCACCCCTAGTTGGTAACCGTATGAGGCCTACTACACATCACGTGCATTCTAGTCCTCTGACACATTCTCACACCCACACATACTCTAGTCTCTACATTACATGGCTCAGGGGACCCGCTCGTGACTTCATGGTAACTTATCCATGTATAATATCCCTTTGCCTGGACACAGAAACGTGTTTGTTTTTGTAAGGCTGTGTCTCTGACAGAGCTGTGTTTTGTAAGCATTAAGGACGGACAAGCCATGCTGACCATTTGTGAATCTTCGCCCTTGAAGTGTTCCTACGAACAAATTAGGATACTAATTGCATTCAACTGTCCCCTCCTTCTCTCATTCGTCCCTTCGCTGTTGCTTCGGCTGCTCGCTGTGTGTTTAAAGTGTAATGTTAATAATCCCGTAGATGTGTATGTGGCCGTTGATTTGATTTGCACCAAGTGTGATCTGTTACAACATGAAAAGAACCTGATTACATAAACTGTTGTCTCCTTTTAAGTCGCCTCTAAAGAACTGAACCTACGCAAACCTGTTATGTCTTGTTCTGATGTCTCGTGTCTGTCCTCGACTTGTTCGTCTGTCCCTGCCCGTCCGTGTTTGTGTCTGTGTTTCTGTCTTTTGTGCTCCTCTTTCAAACTTGACCAAACTGCACGAGATTGGCCATTTGCAATTTGTCTCATCCCTGATTAGGATTTCCACCTCATAACAAAGATGTGGCAAAATCTGTTGTAGATTGACTGCGCATAGACATAATTGTTAGCTCTTTTGCTTTAGCCCTTGAAACCAATAAATTAGTTGCAGTCATTTTTCAGATAAAAATGATATCAGAATGATGTCAGTCCTCTTCTGCCAAGCGGAGAGACTTTTCCTCCCCTCCTTTTGTGTTTACTAAAGGTAAAACATTGCCCCATCGGCTGATGTAGGTCGTAGCCTATTTTCATAGGATAATTTATAGCTGGCCTTGATTCAACTCGCACAGTCTGATAAGGTGAATAATCACGATTTACCCTTTTCACATGGCATGTCATGATCATATCGTAAAATGGCCTAAAGTAAACCATGCAGTGTTCAACCTTAACTGCACCTTAACTGATGCTAGTATCTTGCCTGTAGAGTCTTAAATGTGGGGTAAGTGATATTTTGTGGTTAAAGCAAAACGTTTTCATTTTATTTGTTAAAAGTTTAAAGCTCTGTATTATGCTAGTAATCATGGCTAGAGTGTTTGTTCAGTAACAGGATCCCTGTCTGTCCAGATTTTTAACAGAACATACATTTTCAGGTAGGTGACAACATTTCTGCCAATCAGGTTTTGCAGATTTCCCATTTATCAGCTTCCATTTTTTTGTGTTCCAGATTTGTCTGCAAATGTTTTGGTGTCATCACTTCTAATTTCACTTGTTTAATGTGTATCCTGTTTGAGGTCTCTATCCTGATCGGATAAAATGTATATCCCGACCCGAATATGCATTTTCTTTTTTATAAACGAGGTGGGGACTGGACATGGACATGGACATGGACCCCTGTTGCTGAACTCTATAGCAATGAGTACTGTCATAATATAGAGCTATTTTACACTTATTTTAATCAAAGAAAATCATTTACCCTACTTTTTTTTTTAATAGTACAAACGGAGTCAACTGTGTGTTATGAGTAAAAAAGACATTTGACAAACTGTGAGCACATACTTTACTTGCTTGTGGCATGAATCAACCTTTTACTGATTCTCTCTCTCTCTTTCCCCCCCCTCTCTGTTTCTCCCTGCCTTGTCCTCTTCTCACATCAGATGTTCATCAAGTACATCAAGGTAGCGCCCTTCTCTCTATGAATATGATGTGTAATAAAGCACACCTTAATGGGCATAATATGCATCGATTATTGAGCTTTGGGTGGCACAGCACACATAGTGTAATGCATGTGGAAGATGAAGCCATTATAACACTGTTTCCCAAAGAAGTGGGTCAGGAGTCGACCACATTTCCTACATTTAGTTTTTTAATTATAATACAATTTTAAAATGTTCACGAATTAAAAACAAATTCAAACATTTGTTTTCTAAATACAAAAATGATTAATTCGAGAGAAAAAATAGCCGATTGTACAAGCTCACACGTCGCTTGTAGATTGGCCATTTTCACTAGCTTTTGGGTCTCAAGCTAAAAGGTTTGGGAACCATTGCATTATAACACACACACAGAGTACAGACTGTCGACGCTTGGCAATGTTCACGATTACGTAACCCATGTTTGATGGACTGTTTTTGGAGTGGGTGTATAATGGTAATAATTCTTATTGAGACTGGTGTCTTGTACAACTGGGGATCATGCCTGTTTGATCTTAACTGGTTGCTGTTGTCCCTCTTGCAGGTTGAGCTTCTCTCTCACTTCGGGTCGGAACACTTCTGTCCCCTCAGTCTCATCAGGTAAGACCAGCCAAAGGGAAGTTAGGGAACCATTATTTGGCTAAATCCTGTCATTTATAAGAAGCGTCATAGGATCTAGCTAGCCTTGGCTTGGACTAACCTTGGTCTGACCTTGCACTGCATTTTATATCTTCTGACCATGACGTGTCTGGCAAATTGTCCAAGTAGATTCTTCTACAGGCGTCTTTCTTTCAAGGTAGCTTGGCAGTTATTCTGGTGGCTAAATATAGAGAGCATACCAGGAACTGAAGCATTCCAAACAACACGCTGCTTTATTAGACTAAAATCTCTGTCACACAACACATTGGACACCGTGGAGTCATTTGACTGTGATTTCACACTGGCTTAAAGGAGTGGTTCACCCCCAAAACATGACTTATTTTCTATCAATCACAACCCCATGAAGCCTTGAATTCATGGAGATTTGTTTGTTTTTGTGGCATTCCTAAGCCAATAATTTGATGACCGGCGGAAAGATGCTAGCATCTCCGGTAGGAGACACCGCAACAAGTTCATCACATTATGCTAGTGTCTCCGGTAGGAGACACCGCAACGCAAGGTCATCACAATGCTAGCGTCTCCGGTAGGAGACACCGCAATCCGCAACGCAAGGTCATCACATTAAAGATGCTAGCGTCTCCAGTAGGAGACACCGCAACGCAAGGTCATCACATTAAAGATGCTATCACATTATTGGCTCAGGAATGCCACGAAAACGGATAAATCTCCATGAATCTAAGGCTTCATTGGGTGTGTGATTGATAGAAAATAAGTCATGTTTTGGGTGAACTACTCCTTAAGGAGACACTTATGCAGAATCCACTTTTATTTAAATGAATACTTGTCCCATTACTTTGTTATAGTACTTTGTCAAAAATCATAGTTCATACTGTACCCTAGTGTACAGTAATTCTTGGAAGTGTGTGTGTGTGTGTGTGTGTGTGTGTCTATCTCTCTCTCTCTCGGGGGGAGGAGTCATTTGGAGCCTATAGGATTTCCAGGAAACCTTTGTTCACTCTGGAACTGAGCCATGCTTTACTTGGCTGGCTGGGGAATTCTCTGCTCTCGTTCCCTTCAAGTGAAATGTCAAAACGAAAAAACAGAAAGACACCTTTTTACTCTCGATCTGTTCATGCTTTTATATTCTGCCTGTCTCTCTGTGCATCTCTGTCTGTCTGTAAGCAACGATTTGCATCAGATGGAGTTGGACAGATGCATATTGCAAGAATCACACTAAGAGTTGTGGCGGCCTGGAGTAGAGTTATCTAACCACTGCTACAGACCAGTATATGTCTCTGATCATGATATCAGGTTACATGATTGTACGTAGGGAGCATTTCGACACACAGTCCCTCCTATTCATCCCCTGCAGCTCCGTGCGGTAATTCCTCTGCCTGGTTTTGGGCTGGAGCGAAGCCAGGGTTGACTGGAATGCTCCTCATATGGAAAGCATACGCGCACGCAGAGCATTTAGGGTTTCTAGGTCAACACAAAGACAAAAAAGGCCCGTCTAGAACTGGTGCCGCCGTTGCGACACAGGGCTCCGTGCTAACTTGCAGATTAGACTTGTTTGTGTTCAAGACGTTTTGAGCACAATAGACTTACTTAATGGATAATGCATTTTGTTTAGCGGTACCTAGAGTATGTAAATCGTCATTCGTGAAGTGAAGAGATTATCTTTATTTCTTTATTATTATTATTTTTTGTGGCTTTTGCCTTTATTTTATATTTTTTATGGAGGAACAGACAGTAGGCTGACAGGAAATGGGGAGAGAGATGGGGGGGTGACATTCAGTAAAGGCCGTCGGTATCGGGAGTCGAACCCGCGGCACACTGCCAGACTGGATTACCAGCCAAGGTGCCTGGACCGTTGCTTTCAGTGGAGGCTATTTGTTTTTACGGCGTGGCTCTGTAGGCTAGTTGTGTGCGTGCGTGTGTGTGTGTGTGTGTGTGTGGCTGGGATGGTACTGATATACTGTGTTGAATAATTATTTTAATTTAACCATCTAAGCAGGGATTAAAACTGTCTTGGCCAAGACAGGCAGCAAAACGTTGAAAAACATGATTTCAGTTTCAAAGTTAATAAATAAAACCGTATACTTTAAATTAGGGTAACAAAAAAAAGTTATCCTAAAATAGATTAACTTGACAAACAATGACAGCCAGGCGTATCTGCCTCTGTGACTAAAGAGGTGGGCATAGGTTAAGGAAGCCGTAAAACCCTCAAAGGGAGGTCGTAGTTCAGAATGTGGATGTGCATCGTACTACGACGTTCCTTTCACGTTAGATAAGAGCTGCTGAAGAACGCTCACATGAAGAGGCATGTGGAATGGAGAGCCTTGAGCTTCTATCTCAGTGGGCCGGGTCCTATTTACCTTAGATAGCGATTAGAGAACATGGTGTATTCGTCCCATTACCTTGCTGCAAAGTAAAACCACAGTGTTAATATACAAAGCTGCCGTCAATAACGTCCATGTCCTATTGTGCTACCCTGGAATCAAACCCAGGTCTCCTGCGTGAGAGACTACATTTCTACAGACTTTTACAATACGTCAGGGAGACATTGCATTATGAGCCTCAGGGTGTACTAGTTCTTGACAGTGACACCAGGGTCTGCATTGCTCAATGAAGGAAGAGAAGGCAGACCACCTCCAACCAACTGCAGATGTACTAGTTATTTTGTATTAATATACTCTACATACAATACAGATTATAATTTATTCGTTGTCAGTTGTCAGTGAAATACTATATACATATTATTTCTTTGGTAAATGCTCAACTATTTTCAGTGAATGTCAGCCTATTTTGTCATGTCCAGAATTAGGGATGAGTTAATTCGGTTAAAATAAAATGTTATTCGTTAAAATAAGTTCCTGATTAAAGCTTTATCTCCAAGTGAACACTTAAGGATTTTACTGTGTACTGTGTAAAGGGAGTACTAAGGTTGTTTGTCTGAGTGCACAGCCGGCCTTTTCAATATGGATTCTTCTGTAGACTATGGAGCCTAGATGTTTTTTCACCATGTCGTCGTGCATGACGAGGTAACGGTGAATGCATGTTTGTAATCTGTGCAGGGTGTTTGGCACCAGTATGGTGGAGGAGTACGACGAGATAGCAGACTCCCAGTACCCCTCGGAGAGACTGGAGTACCTGGATGAAGACTTTGGTAAGACCCTGTTTTGTCTGCGCCCCTACATGCTGTAATGATGAAAATACAGTTGCATGAGGGCAGCATACAGTATGCAGCCTTGACGGCTAAGCTAGGTATCGTCAAGCATTCTCATTGCAGCTGTACAACGAAGACACCCAGTATTGGTAGCGCTGTAGAATTAATGACTAAATCAGAGTTAGCTGATGACCGACTTGACATGGTTACTTTCCTGATTATTTGCCTAAATTCATAACGGGCTTTACAGCATTTCAGTGCTTAAGTTCCAGCCTTGAATGTGCAATGTTTTACAATTTAGGCATTTAGCAAACCTCTTGATCCAGAGCGATTTACAGTACGCAAGAACAAAACATGGTAATACTTCAAATACATCAAAATAGTCTTCAAGAATGTTGTGCTGCCACAGTCTAACTAGCGGCTTTGTTTTCCTGTCTCCGTAGACTACCCACCTGGATACCAACTACCTGAGGACAAGGCCGCTAAGAATCTGCTTGGCTCAGCCACCAGTACGTACAGTTACAGTACACCTGCTCCCTTTTCTAACACTTATAAAAACACTTATAATGGGTGTGAGTGAACAACACCACATCAAAGCAGCACTCTTGTCACTGACACAGGTGTGTCACCCTGCATCACTTTATGTATTCAATGGATAAGACAGATTTAGGACAGTTATTTGCTTGGAGGCAGAAACTACTAAATGTTCCCTCGGTTTGTTTCCCCCCACATGGCATTAAACATGTACACATGTGTGTGCACACACACACACACACACACACACACACACACACACACACACACACACACACACACGTACACACACGTACACACACATACACACACACGTACTGTACACAAGGGGCCCTGTGTTCTCTTCCACATTTAGAGAGGGGAGGAGAATTATGGTTAAGAGGTTGCCGTGTGATTGGCTTAGAAACCTTGTTGCACACAAATTTAGTTGCACCGACACACACACACACACACACACCCCTTCACAGGGGTCAAACATAACGTTTGGTTTGCTGTAAGAACGTAAGCAGAGCTGCAGAGACAGACTGGGTTTTCTTCTTCAGCATGGCTCGGAGAAAGGTTGGCGGGGGGGGGGGCAGGGGGCAGTAAGAGAGCTGGAATTAGGGGAAAGGCAAGTTCCTGGAAGTTCCTGGAAGAATAAATGAAAAGTAAGAGAGAGTACTGTATATTGAAGCCGTGTAGAAAGCAGGGAGGCGGGAAATTGAGTTAGAACAGTTCACTCAACCTGGTAAATTTCAAAGACCCCCAATTTGATATAGATTAGGCCATTCTACACGGTAACATCGTGTCTATATTACATTCTTTATTTAACTCTGAGAGTGCACAAATGGAATCCATTTGTACACACTCGGAGTTACAGACCCACAAGGGTCCTTTAGGTTCCTATCGATTAACCATTTTAGCTGGGGACCCGCTGACAGCCCCTCACAGAACCCCGAGAACCACGGCTGCAGAATGGGTAACCGGAACCCCCACTTTTAGGAATTAGGTTAGTGTTGGGCATAGTTTTACTGAGGTTACATTTAGGAATAACTGGTAGCGACCGTTCCGAGGTCGCTGGATTTGACCCGGCGTGAGCTTGCTTGTATTCGCAGAATGCTGTTCTCGTGCATGCCGATACCTGCCCGTCGGCTTTTCCCTGAACCACTTTCTTCCAAAGTACTTAAACAAATGGTGTGTTTGTTTGTTTTTTGTCTTCCTGCAGATGCTATCTTGAACATGGTCAACAACATTGCTGCCAATGTGCTGGGGGGCAAGCCAGAACTGGAGGGTGGAGCACACAGAGATGGTAGTCCTACTCCCTCAAACGTTTACCTTTACCTTTTGTTCCTTCTTCTCCTTCAAATGTTTACCGTTACCTTGCTCCATCCTCTGAACCTTTCTTCCCTGCACGTTACTCTCTTCAGACCAAAGCGCTCCAGGGCCCACTCTGCCACTTGATAGGCTGTTAAAATGCCTGCATGGTGACATTCAAACAGTTAAACTTTGTCTAAGCTGTTGGCTGATTTCAGCAAAAAGTTATGAAAAAATCTAAAATAAATCACCAGTTTGGACTGACTAAAACACAGTTGCATACCACGATTTGCACTTGCCAAAGTAAAGCGCACGCACGCACACACATTGGGACCAATTTAAATGGATACTGACCACGGCACCCGTTAAATCGTGTCAACATTTTTTGTTCTCTTGGCATATGGTACAACTTGAACTTCTTATACCCAAAAGACTTCTGCCTTCCAAATAGTAATTTTGTGTAATGTGGAACAGGAACATGTCCGGAAATTGAACGTGCACGCGCACCGCACACACTTTTACACTTTCCTACTTGTTGTCTCCCCCATCATGCTCCACAGAAGGCACTTTACAGTCAGTGTATTGTTTTCAGAAGTTCAACCTGCACGCTCAAAATAACATAATGCTGTTGTACTGCGCGTACGTACATACAATACATCTGTGATCCTATAGGAAACCCTAGAATCTACTGTGACTCTCCCTGGTGACAAACCATCCAGGGCATCCAGTCTCATTGTCAGCCAGTAGCTCCCCACAACACCATCAGAAACTGTCAAACGCAAATAACTGGTTCACCCACGTTGGACAATGATTCACTTGATTATGATCAGTCAGAAATGAGTCAGACAGCTTTGATACCAGCCAGGCCATATATAGATATGATGTAAAGATTTATGCTTGGATTTGGTTAAGCTTTGGTTAAGCCTGATTATACGCAGTTGTGCATCAGTGTCGTGCACCTACAAGTTCACAACGCATCGTGTGTGAGCTTGTAGATCATCTAGTTTTGGTGGCAAGTATAAATCAGGACATTGGCGTCCACCTCCCTTTCGCGGTGGGTAACTGTACTCCCCTCCTCCATTTGCCCACAGTGTGTTCACTCCTCTCCCAGCGTTATGAAACCACATCTTGTTTAAATTAGCTCGCTTCTAAAACTGGGTCATTTTCTTTTTTCTCCCCTGAATTGTGAGCATATGTATACAGTGTGGTATGCCTTCAGAGAAAGAGAAAGTGTGTGTTTGTGGCCAGCAGGAGGTCTCCATCAGACTTCCACAGAACAATGTCTTTCTTTGTTGTGCTCCCTGATAGACGAGCAGAGCTGGGTCGTTATGTAGACCGACAGAGGCTTATGACGCAAAGCTTGCTCTTCTCTGCCTGTTCGCCCCGAAGGGAGTCCAGTCAAAATGTCGCTCTTTCTTGACCCCAATGTTAGTGGAAGACCAGTTAGACCACCATAACTCAGAATTAGACGGTAAAATCACCTGTGCGGTTTTAACTAAACACCGTTGGCGTTGATTTCCCTGGTTATTCTCCCTGTGAATTGATTTACATGGTTTTGAAAGAAAGTTCACAAACTTGGTTCCCTGTTAACTTATTTATATCTACAGAGAGAAAGTGTAGTGTAGAGAGAGATGGAGAGGGAGGGAGTGGACTTAAACTGGACTAGACCGGTTAAGTGTTGTTCCTGCCTTTTCCCAAATATGGTTCAGCAACAACCACAGAGAGCTGGCCCAGAGTGTTCCTCGCTGTTATTTAAACTCCACATAAGATTTGATAAAAAACAACTTGGTTGCCAAGTTGTACTCTCATGCCAATGTCCTCCCTGTGTAATTGTGTATAGCCCCTGTCACCGCTGGCCTCTACTCTTTGGTCCAGTCTCTGAAGTTGCTATACGTAGTTGCTATTATATTCTTTTCATGTGACAATGAGGAGTTTAACCGGGAGGGCGAAACGTAGGCGGAGGAATTAAGCTATACTTCCCAGTTCCCTGCGCTTCCTGCTGAACAGGTGCCCTGACCAACCTGTAGGTGCCAGTCACTAACCCCCCCCCCCAATGAACAACAACCTGTGTGTGTGTGTGTGTGTGTGTGTGTGTGTGTGTGTGTGTGTGTGCGACATATCACCAGCCCTCTTCTGACTCTAATTAGTGTTTTTGTTACTTCTAGCCAACGCGACAACAGGGGTGCAGAATGAGACGGCAGGTAGCTCGGAGGTTCCAATATCACCCACAGCAACACTGGATGTTGATGCTATGTAAGACACGCATGCACACACACACACACACACACACACACACACACACACAGGATGACATAAAAACGTCCTGTGGACCATTGTATTAAATTCATCACCATAGCATAAAACATTATCAACAAATACAAACTATATGTACAAAAGCAAATTACATTTACCTCCCCTTGTGGATGATGATTATAATAATACATACAATAGCACTGAAAGTACTGAAAGTCGCTGGTAGATGGGTTTTTTCCATCCAATTTTGAGTGTTACACAACCTTTAATGGATGGTGTCAGGGCCTTCCACGTTTCAGTGGCAGAGTAGTAGAATGGTGGTAGAAGTAGTACCAGATCACAGTTGCTCCCTCTAGTGTTGTGGGTGAGAAGTAGTTTCTCTCTCTCTCTCACACACACACACACACACACACACACACACACACCATACTAAGACATACTGACAGTACTGATGCTGATCTGTTTTCAGTGTAATATGACTTCCGTAACATTGCAAGGTCTCTTTTGCAAAACATTCATGCAAAACAAGATTCCTTCCATGTTGTGTTTCAAAACACAACATAACGATGTATATTTATATTATATATTATATTATAGTGCATATCAGAACAAAGTGCTTTACATAAAACTGAAGACATAACATGTACAAAAACAGGATATAATGCACTGTGAAACAAGACCAATAAGGGAATTTCAAAATGTATTTATGGAAAGGCCTTTTGATGAAAAGTGATACAAAATAATGTTAACGTTCTCAACGACAACATGTAAAGCCATTGTGTACCTCCTCCTTCCGTCAGATTGTCCACAACAGAGGCAGGACAGTCCGTCTCCCAGGAGGTCTCTGACGTCTCTGCAGACTCCTCACCCGACTCGTCGGAGGAGAGACAGATCGTCACCCTGGTGGAGGAGGACGAGGACGAGGAGGAGTCGTCCAGGCAGTCCACGGTCACCCTGATGGAGGAGGAGGAGGAGGAGGGAGACCAGGAGGAGGAGGAGGAGCGGGAGGAGCAGATGAGGAGGGAGGCGAGGAGGAGACGGAGGGAGAGCCAGGTGCACTGTCCTCTCTCGGGCCTGTCGTCTCTGTCTCTCTCCTGCATGGCCACCCTGCCGGAGCTGCTGCATCGCTGGTGCTCGGCGCGACTGGCCCGGGAGCGGCAGCGCAGCCTCCGGCGGCGGAGTGCGCTCAGCGCTCCCTCCCACACGCCCCCCGCTCAGGCTCCCCCCACCCCCGTGCTCACGCACATACCTCCTCCGCAGCTCTCCCTCCCCGCCGCCCCCACCACCACGCCCACCCAGCAGGAGGCCCTCCCGCTCACGGAGAGCGTCCCGCCGCTGGAGATGCCTCTCCAAGGTCAGCCTGACGGCAAGCACCCTGCAGAGGAGCATGCCGCCAGCGAGCACCCCGGCGAGCACGCCCCCGACACCAACGCACCCATCCTGCTGGAACCCAGCAGGGCCACCACCATCCCCCCTCACAGCTTCTCCCACGCCTCCGTGACGCGGCCCACTCCCACCCAGGAGGAGAAGGACCTCCCGCCCATCAAGGACGCGGCCCTGGACCCTCACCCCTATCCCACCCTCCAGAGGCTCCCGGTGCCGGAGACCCAGCAGGCCAGCAGCGCCACCCCGACCCCCAGCCCCAGCTCTCCCCTCCAACCTCTGGCCTCTGAGACGGCCTCCCCGGACCTCCCGGTTCCTCCCGTGACGGAGCAGCCGGTCCAGCCTCTTCCCATGGCCACCAAGCCCACAGACATGATCCCCCCTCCCACCGAGCTGCCCACGGCCGTCCCACAGCAGCCAGAGCCTCACGTGGACGCCACCAGATCGGCCTCGGACGGCGCCGGGGAGTCCCAGAAACACAGCCCCCCGGCGTCCCACACGGCCCACCACGGGGAGCAGGGCGACTCGCTCGCCCACACCGGAGAGCCCCATCGAGGGGACGACTCGGTGGACGACCTCCTTCTGAGCGGCAACGGGAACATCCACCGGATCGCCACAGACTTCTACGCGGAGCTGCAGAGTTCCGGGGACTACAATGGCGGGGGGATGGGGAGCGGGAACGGCGGGGGCGGGCTGCACGGCTCCAGTCAGAAGGAGAGCGTGTTCATGAGGCTCAACAACAGGATCAAAGCCCTGGAGATGAACATGAGTCTGTCCAGTAGATACCTGGAGGAACTCAGCCAGAGGTGAACAACAACTCTAGAATCACTGATTGAAAATCACAATACTTTATCCATTTAGACCTGAAATACCTATACGTTGTTATACCTTTCAAGCCAGGAACACCTCTGTCACATTAGCTGTTGATTAAAAAAATATCACATAAGGTTAAGGCTTGCACTTAAAGGGGTATTTCACTTTCAAACGTGTTTTTCTTTTCTTTTTTACTGTCTACTCTGGCTTTTGTGAACACCCTAGTTAGTTCTTAAGTTGCTTGATTTAGTATTTAGATATCTGATATTCATTTTAGCTGCCCCAACCCCTTCCTATACAAACCCATTGTAATATCAAAAAACTATTGTCCTTAGAATACGTGAGGGGGCAGTGTTTTTATTGTTTGATTTTATTTAAATTTTCCACATCTATTTTTGAACATTTTTGAAAAATATTGAAGGTGTGAGAACTACTGATTCAGGTCTTAATGTATTAAAGTACTGACGAGTAGGTCACCAGTTCTCCTGCACCTGTGAGTCCACATATCTCATGGGAGGGTGTGTGTGTGTGTGTGTGTGTGTGTGTGTGTGTGTGTGTTCAGGTACCGCAAGCAGATGGAGGAGATGCAGAGAGCTTTTAACAAGACCATCATTAAGCTGCAGAACACCTCCCGTATCGCTGAGGAGCAGGTCTGTTGGAGCTGCAGACAGTCAAACATAGTTGTATCAGCTTGAGATGATGTAGAATGATGGCTGGATAACCATTATGCTTTGGTGTTTCTGTGTACAGGACCAGAGGCAGACGGATTCCATTCATGCTCTGCAGAGTCAGCTGGAGAACGTGACCAAGCTGATGCTCAACCTCACTGAAACAATGAGCCAGCTGCAGAGAGAGGTACCATACAGGCATACACCACCCACTGACCTCACTCTGCACCACAGTGGGCCAGCCACACCACACAGTTAGCCCCTCCTATATACAGGTTTAATGTTTGTCTTTGGTTCAATGTTGGTTGAACCACTCAGAAGGGAATGATGATGGTGATAATCAACAATAGAATGCATGTCTCGATGAATTGAATACACAGGACCACTACGGAAATAAGCCCTCAGGGCTTTTGTTGTTGTCCTTTCAGCACCATTTCTATAATTGTACCCTTTTTTGCAAACTGTTAATAAAGTATTCCATCAATCAATCAAAAGTCAAATTGAGACGGAGCAAACAATGGCGACACATATCCTTCTGTGTGCCTTGCTTCTGTGTTAAGCCCCAACACTGACACACAATACAGCTATCTGCTCTGACTCAGCCTGAGTCAGAGCAGATATTTATACCGCAGTCTCTCGTGCTACATCTATAGGATACATGAAAAGAATAATGTAGTTTTACTCGGAGAGCCTGCTGTTCTCACCCAGCCCCTAAGGTGTTGAGAGCCTTGTTGGGTTGGTTACACAGGCAAGTTTGTTCTGGTAAGTATTTTTTAGAGCTTGTAGATCTGCTACTTTTGATGCTTTTGATGTTTCTGCCCGACAGCAGCGGTATGACGTTTCAATGTGCTGGGTGTTTCTTCTCCCAGGTGTCGGACCGGCAGAGCTACCTGGTGGTGTCGCTGGTCCTGTGTCTGTCTCTGGGTCTGCTGCTGTGTCTGCAGTGTTGTCGCAGCTCCCCTCCCAGCACTCAGCCCATCCCCGCTGTCCTGCCCAAGAGCAACCATTATCCCAGCCCCAAGAGGTATGTACCTATACACCTAATGATGCACACAAACAAAGTGTGATGCGTATAATTAGAAACACTGTGTTAGGCATTCACGTGAGTCAACTGTTCTTTTTTGAGAGATCACTGTTTTAGCTTTAATGACCCCCCTCCGCCCAGTTTTTAATACTCTCCCTTCTAATAATAGAAGGTGCTGGTGGTTCCCGTCAACGTTGATATTGTCATTTGCTTCATGAGAAAAGGAGGCACTGAGGCAGCTCAGACAATTTAGGCCCTTCATTTATTAACAGGGTACAAGTAATAAGTGACAGTCATTTATTACTTGTACCCTGTTAATAAATCATGGCTTGAACTCAAAAGCAGGCAATGAAATAAACACATTTTTATTTTAACGTTCAACCGATTGTGTTCCGTTTTAGATCAATGGAACTAACCTAGTATAATTCGAGTTCTAGATTAAAAAACATACCATGCCACTTTATTATTTATTTTATATTAATATATCAATGTGACGACATCTCACGGTCCACCGGCCCACAGATTGAAAACCACTGGTCTAAAAGTGTGTGTGTGTGTTCTCTCTTCGTTTTGTCTTTTCTCTCAGGTGCTTCTCCTCTTATGATGATATGAGCCTAAAGCGCAGGGAGTTTTGTCCAATTGTTCGCTCCAAGTCTTTTCACTTCACTACAGACGGTATGAACACGCACACACACACACACACACACACCCTTGTCTCTCCTTCTGAATATTGTCCCCGACTATTGTGTTTATCCCCCTCATCTACTATCGGCCAAAGCTAAGAGTCTAAGGGCTAGATTTTGAAGGTGCGTTTTACCTATTACAGTAATATGAGCTGGGGGCGTGAGGTATGTCATATTGCAATTTTAAGCATGTTAAGAAGCGCTTTCGACACCCCGTGGAGTGCGCAAAACGGCCTTGAATTAGTCATGGGAGTGTTTAAGGCGTGTTTGAGAGTTACCCAATCAACATGTCCGTACTATTTTCTTTACCAGTCAGCTGATGTCACATACGGAATGCGCACTTTGGGGATCGTTATTATTACATTTCTTCAGGCTGGCACCATAGAAGACATGACATATATGACTTTGTCACATTTGGGTTAATTATTCCTATTGCACTGCATGCTGTCACCTTCATGCCTCAAAATAAGTTGTTTCTATTGAGAAACAACAGTGAAATTATATTTTAATTTAAATTATAATTATGTTATATTTGAAATGAGTAATGAGTTGAATGCCTGGTGCGTATGCCCGTGATGCGGTATGGTCCCGTGATGGTATGGTCTTCGCTCGTAGCATTTTATTGAAGAAGACTTGAATCAAGTGTGATACAGCGTATGAAAGCAAACTTCCCAAGGATTATGCATATGTTTTTGTTTTTTTTTAAGGTTGAGAAATGAAAGAATTATGGCCGTTTCTAATCTCAACATTCCCAATAAAATGACGCAATAAAAAGACGCTGTTGCCATGTCTCAGAGAAACAAGTAAATAGGTCTATAAAAAGAATCCCAAAATAAGCGCATATAACAGGGGTCTGTAACCTATTTTAAATGAAGTGCCATGTTTTTATTTTCTAGATATTGAGTCTGCCATATCCAGATTAATTTTAATGACACCACATTAAAATAAAAAACATATTTTGATTGTCCACAAATATAAAGTTCTTACATCTTTTTAAATATTTTCTTGCACATTGTTATAATGATCATTATATATCCGCCTGCAGTCAGAGTTCATAGTTTTAATGAATGAATGTGATGCATTGTGAGCTGGTAGATCTGCTATTTTCAAAAGTAATCTTGGAAAAATGTAATTACATTTTTGTATTAGCCGTCCTTAGTTGGGCAAAAGCATTCATCTGGGGATCCTTGACATGGGAATGTCCTGTGTGAGGATCACTGGTTTAAACAACATTAGGAGAAACCTTTAGAAACAAGAAAAGCAACCACAACTACCAATATTTACAAGCAACTTTACAGAAAAAGAAGCCGCTTATAATAAACAGACTTGGCAACACTCCAGCAGCGTCCCAGAGCCGCTCAAGTGTAAAATCAAACAGTGCTTTTTCTTCTTTTTGCGTTTATGAGGTGCCTAGACCCACGTCTAATCGTTATGCGCAGGTCAAGGGGCTTAATAGCAAATTGCGCAAAGCGAAAATAATTAACATATGGACACTCCCACAATGCTAAAATATTCAGCAACGTCGTATTCCATATGTGTGTGCGTTCAACACGGGACGATAAGGCTTTCATAATACGATTGTGCGCAGAGCGAGGCCAATTTATGTAATACCACATGGTAAAACGCACCTTCAAAATCCAGCCCTAAGAGTCGAGATGAATTACATAGTACAAAACACCCGCGTTCCAGAACGTACATCAAACTACTGCAATGCTACTGACCTGGCACTCAGGTGGCTAATTGCACTTAATTGTGTCATTTACCGAAGATAGAGTGACATCAGACATGATCGCATTTTTAACTACGAAATCTGTGTGTGATACCGACGTTCACCACGTCCATTGGAGTATAATGCCTGATTTAATTGTGGGCTGGTGTTGCATGCCCCAAACTAGCAGATCCACAAGCTCACAACGTGAGCACGTTTGTAGCTTGTAGATCTGTTCTTTTTGGCACAAGACGACACCGGCCTTCAACCAATTATACATTTAGCATAAATTAGGCTTCAGCCTCCTCTTTGCTCTTCCTCTTTCTGTCTCTCTCTCTCTCTCTCTCTCTCTCTCTCTCTCTCTGGAAAGTGACATTTGAGACTCATGTGCCAAGTGTGGGGAGTGGCTGCTGCAAAGGTCTAAAAAAATAAATAAAGGCTTTTCACTCATGAAATGTAAAACTCTGCCTATCGTTTGCTCTCCCTGAAGTGGTGGGTGCGGGTGTTTGCCCTTGGGGCTGAGAGCTTGTTGTCATTGCCAGCTTGTGTCCGTGTGCAGTCTAAAGGGGTGTATTAATGCTGAATAATGCTTTGGGCTGGCCAATGGTAGACATTTGCAAGTAGTAATAACAAGTCACACAGTAACTGCATTTTCAAGTTCAGTGAAAAGCGCAGACCTGAAGCTGCAATCCGCAACGTATTTTAATGAATAAAACATTGAATCCAGCGTGTTACCATTTGGGATCACCACTCTCCTCTCGGCGAGAACAAAATATTTTATTTGTAAGAATAGAAGATCTACAAGCTCACAACCTGTCACGATGCTTGTAGCTCGGCTATTCCAACAGGCACATAGTGTTTACATTATATTGAAATTGAGATTAGGCTATTGATTTATACTTGGCTGCACATTGTGTATCGCACAGAAAATAGCTGATCTAGAAGCTTGTGAGCTTGTAGATTGTCTATTTTCGATGCAAGACACCGGTGCGAAACAAAAAATCAGGAGTAACATTTATAATAATACTACTACTTGCAAGGTCGTTTCATGCTTGTGACATGTTTGTGTTCCTGTTTGACCATTCCATCAATAACCTGGCCCCTCTCTCCCCTGTTCAGTAGGTCCAGATGACTTGTACATTGTAGAACCTCTAAGGTTTTCTCCAGAGAAAAAGGTACAGTGACCATTCCAACCTGCTGCTGTTAGAGTTAGGGTTGGACTTTTAGGTGCTGTGTGTTCTGCTGTCTGTCAGTCAGTTGCAGGGAGGGGTCTCAATGCTGTGGCCTAAATCTCCTCCCTTAGTTAGATGTGAGCTATACAGTGTCTCTAAGCCAGTGATTTAACCCATTAAGACACGAGGCAGATAATCGGTAGTTCTCAAACGTTTTGTGCCATGAAGGACCCCCAAATTTATATATTTTGCCCTGGATATATATTTTGTGCCAGAGAGACCCATCTGAAAATATTTTGTGCCAGAGAGACGCCCAGAAGAGAAGATTTGTGTGTTTTTCAAACACTAAGAAATTAAAACAATATCTATTCAAAAATATAAACAGGGGTTTAGAACTACTGTTCTAAACCACTGTTTTAAATCCTAATAGTTATCTGAAAAACACATATATGCAGCTAAAATCTAAAAAGACAGTTTTAATGAGTTAATAATATGCATTATATTTGAGTTTTTTTCGTTTTGTTTTTTTCATCCCTGATTACATACGCTGTAATCATCATTGTTAACGTACAAATGGAACCAAATGGACCCTTTTGGGTGAATCTGTACACTCTTTAGTTAAAAGCCCATAAGGGTCCTTTTGGTTCCCAACTATCAGTCAACTTGGGACCCACTACCACTAATCTAAGCAGTTGTGCTGCTTATGAGGATGCTGCATATGAGTGTTGAGTGTTGCCTGTTAACCACTTAATTGCTGATAATGTGGTCTTGAAACTGCACACAGCACAGCACAGGGAAGGAGAAGGGTTGGTAATGAAATTGGTCACTTGTTCCATATATAATTATATTTATATATCGGTGTGTTCCTTTTCCATCACCTCCCAACTGTACTCTCTCCCACCCTTCTCTGACCCATTTGTGTCACCTCATCTTAGACAAAATTCATCTTCACTGAGACAATCTAATAATCCTGACTGTTAATTTATGATTTAACTGTATACTGCAAAAGCTCTTAAAACCATATTGTATACTATTTGTGAAAGTCTTCTCTGCACCTTTTTATTGATCAGTTCTCTCTCTGACCCCCCTCATCCTCCTGTAGAAGAAACGCGGCAAGTCGAAATCGGTGGACAAGGTTGAGCTTCTGAAGTTGGAGCCCTCCTTCGCTGCGCTGCCCAACGGCGGTCCCAAGTGCAACGGCTTCCTCCCCTGTCCTCCTCCCTTGCTGCTGCCTCCTCCCCCTCCCCCTCCCCCTCCTCCTCCTCCTCTGCCTCCCCTGCCCCTCCCTCCGCCCCCCCAGGCCTCCGTGGAGGAGGTGTCGTCGCTCTCCTCCTCGTGCTCCTCCTCCAAGGAGTTCCCGTCGGAGAGCAGCAGCTGTTGCTCGTCCACCCACTCCGAGGAGTCGTCCTACGCCAGCCGCCTGCCTCCTCCCTCGCCCGTCTCCCCCTCCTCGGGCCTCTGCAACGGCCACGCCCTTCCCCCCTCCCCCTCCCCCTCCCCTCATGCCCCTCCCCCCACCTCCAAGTTCTCCCGTCAGGAGAAGCGCTCGGTGAAGAGGCGGAGGTCTCGGCAGGTGGAGCTGCAGTTCTCCTCCGTGCCTGCAGGGGGGGACGGCATGGGCTCCCTGGCCAGCCTGCAGCAGCTGATGAAGGGAAACAAGGAGATCAGCGTCGGGACCATAGGAGTGACAGCTGTCACCGGACCTGTCTGAACACGTGCACTGCACACATACATGTGCACACACACACCCACAGTGTCTGTCTGACACACCACTGGAGCGTGTTTCCACTCTAAACACCATTCAGGCACTTAATGTACACAAGCTTACGCTCGCCCCTAAACGGAGACTAAGCAGACTTTCTCGGGCCAGTGGCTAAGAGATGAGGCCCAGATGCCTCTCACTGAACTGCGTTTCCCATGAGCACCCACTGCCCAGGTGTGCCGTAGAACTGAAGCGGTTGCAATGGCAACATTAGCTCAGCATCCTTATAAACTTTATCTTTGAGAAACTACACAAACACGCACGCATACACTCACACACCCTCCCATGAGAGGCCCCTTATGGTCTTGTGCCTTTTTAGTTCTAGAGCTTTTAGTGATGAAATCAAGACTTCGGAAGGATTGTTGTCCCCCCCCCTCCCACCTCATTTACTTTTTATTTGGAGAGAGAGACAGATAAATGGACAGACACTATGGTGGGGAGTGGAACCTCAATACAAATCACATAGCCCCACTGTAGTGTGGATGAGATGTATTACTGGACAAGCACATCGCTCCATCACCGTTTTGGGGGATGGGGGGGGGGGGGGGGGGGGCACGGTGAGGAGAGCTCCATCTCTCGTCCCTTTGCGTCTTCAGGGACCCGGACAAGTACAGTACCAAGCTGCTCCCATGGATGACTAGTTTTCATTATGACGGAGCTACGGAGCAGAATACATTGCTTCTCTACTCCACTTCTCTTCTGTCCTCCATTTCTTTACGTTTACTCATTCTGTGGCAAACTAACATGACATGTTGTTGTTTGTATGGGACCAGAGTGATGACTTCTCATATACGCCAGACTTGCTCTCTCTTTGGATCTCTCTGTCAGCCACTCTACTCTAGGCCTAGCTAGCAGAGCTGAATGAAGAAATTGTGGGGGTTTTAAAGGAGTATGATTGTGTTTCTTTGTTGTCAGTTTAGCGTCTCTGTTTGTTCAGCCCACCTCGCAAGTCAAATGGAAGCAGTCTTGTTATCCTTCTTAGTTTACAAAGATATGCTCGCCTTTATCAGGCAGACCTCTGTAAAGTCGTCTCTGGGCTGGGCCCAAACGACTTGCATTCATGCATATACTGTGTAGATACAAAACATTCATGCACATCTCTAGTGAAGAAAGAAGGTTTTGCATGCTATAAAAGGTGGAAATTGTAACTGTGAGTCAGGTTAAACCACGATAAACAGACTTGAATTAGCCCTGCCTTTTCCTGTTGTTGTATTTATACGTGTAAATGAGCCATGATGCTCTGAGATGATGGTCTGTGTGGTTGGAAGGATATGCAGCACACAACCCATTGCTGGTAAAATATGGCCTTCAAAGGCCATGTTTTAGCCTTGCTTAATGTTTACAGTCTCACTAACTTGTGTGTGTGCGAGCACACACAAACACACACGGACACACATACCTGCGACCCTGCAGGCAGAGGGGCCTGAGATTCCATTTTATTTATCTATTTATTTATTTAAATGCCTATACAGATGTATCATTCTGGTATACTGTCTGCTACAGACGCTGGTGTCCCAGTCACCCAGACCTGCAGTGTCCCAGGAATGTGTGTGTGTGTCCATAATAATATATGTACTTTCCAGTGATAAAGTACACTTTACCAGTACTGTCTAGTTCTTGTGGATGGTTTTCCTGGTGGCTTGTTCACACACAGTAGTCAATATATTTATGTGTTTCTAATTTATTTAACAGTTTTGCTAGAAAACGGTTGGACAGTCAAGTCTGTGAATCTGTTGAACACCAAAACCTCTTCACTTGGTGTGTGCATCTTAATCAGACATTTTAGTCAGGCAGGATGCTGTATCAGTCACTTGTCCTGCAAACTGCTCATAACACAAAAGACAAAATAATAGCATTTTACCTTACGACCAGCCACACATCTGAAGCTAATAAGGAGGATTATGAGACTGCTGCTTTTGAAGTGTTACAACTTTTAGACACTTGGAAGTAATGAAAAAAAGAAAAAAAGTCTAAAGTTGGGTTTTTGTTAGCATATTTTTTGTCTCGTTTGTCATGTGCCTGTTGGCGTACTTGTGTTGTATAATAAACTTTACCTCGTCAGAAAATTGACAAAGAAAAGTCATTTTAATAGATAGACTGCATGAGGAGTTGCAAATGTGAAAACGGGATATTTCAGACTATTTCAGATATTTTCTGACTGGCTCTCTATGTTGGATTGGCTTCAATAACTGGCTCTTAGAGAGAGACAAAGAGATGGGTCTGCAACCTGCAATCTAAATAAATCACACTCCCATTTAGAACCCAATTACCTCCCCAAAGACAAACCTCCAAGGTCCCCCCTTTCTCTTTACATATTAACTTCCTCTTCCTCTACATATTCACTCTCTTCTTATTATTGATGTCATCTACGCTGTTCTCTGGCTGTGAAAACCCCCATTTCAGTTACCACTTTGAGTTCCCATTGAGAGATTGTCATGCTTTATTGGACCACCACACACAGTCACTTTGCTGATTTTACTGTTCATCAATGTATCTAAACTTTCACTTCGCTCACTTGCTCAGTGGCTTGTTGCTCGATTGGTACATGTTTGCGCCACCTTGAATGAAGGTTTGTGGTTTCTGAGGAGTTTGGACACGAGTCGATGGACTAATGTAAAAAGGGAACGTATAGGAAAATGATATTTTAATGTGATAGCGGAACACAATATATTAATGTGATTCGGTATTGTTCCCCACACCCAGCAGATCATGACCCGTTTTGTTTATTTTTATTTTGAATGTGTATGAATTTGTTGAGTGTGCAAACATGTATGCATGTGAGCGTGTTTCCTAAATGCTCTTACGTTGTCGTCTGTGTGTTGAGAGAAAGACTACTTTTTAAATCTACTTCTCCACCATTAACATGGTGAAGAGGGAGAACATCCTTGGGTGAGAAACCCTAGGAGCCCAGTGTGCACTTTGTATAACTCCTCATGCCTTTTTGTTTTTCTATTTTACCGTGTATGTCAAGTGCTACCTTCCTTTTTCCAAGCTTCCCTTTTCTTTCCTTTCCTTTCTTCTCTCTCCGTCTCTTTTCTGTGATCACTCTTGTGGAAGAGCTGCACAGTATTTTTGAGCAGGAGTGAGTGTAACTACAAAATAAAACTGTAGTGCCATTAGAAACTGTGAATTTCTAAATAAAACTTTTTGTTGTCTTTCACTCTGTCGCCTGCATTTATTTTGTATGCAAGCAGCATGCCCAGTTTGTAGTACTGTATGCAAGAACAGGAGTGGAGATCCTTTGTTGCTGCCCTACATGCCAGCCGGCATAGAAGGCGGTATTAAAGTATCATGTGGTTAGTGAGAAGAAACACTTGGAACTGTAGAATTTGAGGCATTACATTTAAGATAAATAATGTTTTTCTCCACACTTCCCAGACTCATCTCCCTTCTCCAAAACTATGGAATGATCTTCCCATTGCAATCAGAACTGCAGACTCACTCCCAATCGTCCGCCGTAGTCTGAAAGGGCACCTCTTCAGACTCCATCGACAACCCTACAGGTGTAGGCAAAGGCTAAATTTATGTAATTTAGATAGCATTTTATATAGACCTATACTCACTCTATATAGTGTATATTCATAGGTTCAATGTACAGATATTCTACTGTTAGACGGATGTTAGGTTCTTAGCTTGCTTAGGATCCATGATGTCATGAGGCGTGACCATATATGGAGGTATGGATGAAAATCAGGTTTTCAAAGTAAATGCGACCTCCGGTCACAGTGTATGTGACCCTATGTACTTGACAGTAGTCCCAGTGGGCTCTGTACTTTCGCTGAATGTCCCCACCCCCCCAGAATAGGAACAGCTACACAGTGACTAGATCATCTCAGTGAGGACCCAATAATGGAGTCAAAGTTGAGAATATCCTTGTTACTTGCGCAAGCAGAGAGCGCTGGGTATGTATGTTGGTGTTGTCCACCGGGCCAATAAGTATGTATGTATGTCGGTGTTGTCCACCGGCCAATAAGTGACCACCATTCTTGATGACGTAACTCTACGTTTGCTGGTGATCGGCTGGGTATGTATGTTGCATTCACACGGGGCAGATTAAATGATGCAGTCCACCATTCATTGTCAAAGGAAGCCAGCGACATGACATTGCAAAGGCGCAACGACACATGTACAGTAGCTGCTCCAAATCAACTCACAACGAGTCTAAGGTAACCAAGTAGGCCCTACTTGTGTTTGTGTGCAAGGGGCAAGTTGGCACCTCGACAGACTGCATTTCTAGTTAACACTGTCATTCAATGTAACGCACTAAAAACTTGCCTATGTCTTAGGCTAAATGGTTAGGGACTGCGATGAAATACAAAATGCACATGAGAGCAAGCAGTGACATACTGTAATAGAGCCTGTTATTGTTCCTACCAATTATTGTATGATGTATGACTGTAATTTGAAACCTGTTGCAAGCAGAGGAGACACTTGACATTCTGGGTCCCAGAGAGCCCTGGGAATTGATATTTAATAATAGTATTGGTTCAACAATAGCATCTTCAATGCACCTGTTAGTCATAGAACTGAAGCACAACAATTTTACAGCCATTTAAGTCAGTTGTACTAACTAGATGGACTGGCAATTTTAGAATAGGTAATAGTGATTTGATTTCCACTAGACTCCATAAGTATAGAAATTAGTATATTCTACCATTTCAACCCTGTGGTGGTGTGTCTGATACATAGACTTTAACGCTGTTAGTGGGCCATGGTATCAAACTTGATGGAACTGGGCTGTTTTAAAAAGTCTTCTGGCCTGAACACTAGGCTACTTGGAGTAGCTGGAGGCTTTGCACAAGATATTAATGCATCTTTCTGTTGTATCATAACACGTTAGCACCACCAAGTGGAGATAAATGAGCACGTCACCCATTTTCAATGGTGGGGAACTTGCCTTAAACTTGCCTACCATTTCAAATCAAATGAGCAAATGCTTACATTGCCAAAGCAAGTGTCAAAATAATATACCGGTATATAAAAATGGTTGAAAATGGAGAAATAATATAGGTCTACAGTTGGAGGGGGTACAGCATTGTGTAAACAGAGCTGTCACATTGTCACGTCAAGTCAATCACATTTTAATTCCTTAACCCTGTCATCTTGGGGAGGTATGTAGGTACCCTCACAAAAAACATGCAGTAACCGTCCACATCCAGTATGGCGCAACGCATGTCGGACGAACGGATGTCGGGAGCGACGGTTGATTTCCTTAGGCCGGACCTGTGTGTGCACCCCCTCTAAACTGGTTGGAATAACGCGTTCCTTCCATATTATGTCCAACTAGGGAAACTCCCCCACACCAGGTGCAAAGAAGCGGCTTGGACACCTCATGCATAAAAGGAAGCATGAGGTTAGTCTGTTGCTCTCCCCAGGTTGGCAGAGGAAGTGTACACCCAGGATTACATTAGATAATTGACACTGGGTGAAAAAATGGGTTGAAAAATAAATTGTGGCATTAAAAAAATAAAATAAAACTCATTTGCAAGGTTCAAACAACTCATTTCATAATTTCTAGCACAGGTTTGATCTTGACCAAAACATACACATGCCATTTTAAGACACCAGAAACTTAATTTAGCAATAAACAGAAAAGATAATTTGCATTCTGTCATTTAATCTCAGAGATTGTACTTCACAAAACAAATGCCCTATGGCACCTAGTTACCATTAACACTTAAAGTTTTAAATTAAGAAAACAAAAGAGCTGGGGAATGTCTTCAAAATGTCCTAATGTTGTACTCTGTTAACAGGAGATGTATTAACATCCATATTTTGCTTGTTTACCCAACTCCCTGCCAACATACAGCTGTTTCATTTGATCCTCCCAGAGAGCCAATTAATGTGGTCCTTTGTGTGAATGCACTGGAGTATTTTCAGAGTAACTGACTATTTTCACCCCATTTACAGTGGAAAGGTTTTTCTCCAGCTGTGGATAGTCGGTATGTAGGTGAACTGGGTCTTAATAATAATAATAATATCTGGAATTTATATAGTGCTTTTCTAAGTACTCAAAGACGGTTTACATGTGTATATGCTGGTGTATATGTAGGTCACCTGCAAGACTGAAACTCTTGTCACAATGTTTACAGTGGTATACAGCGTGGACCCACTCGTGTCTTTCCAGAGAAGCTGGTGTACAGAAACTGTTGTTGCACTGTGTACAGTGGAAAGGTTTTTCAGTGTGGATACGCAGGTGTTGTCTCAGTCCCCACGACCGATTGAATCTCTTGTCGCACTGTGTGCAGTTGAAAGGTTTTTCCCCAGTGTGGATAAGCTGGTGCCTCCTCAGTTCACTCGACCAAATGAAACTCTTGTCGCACTGTGTACAGGGGAAACGTTTTACAGAGTTGGAGATCATCTGACGACCTGCTCGGATGATCAGTCCATTCCTCAGCATTTGGCGGAAGAGGTCACTGTGGCTCTGCTCGATGTGTTTATGGAGGAAGATCTGAGATGCGTAGGAGTATTGACACTCAGGACAAGAGAAGGTCAAAGTCTGGGACCTCACTCCTGATAGAGAGAGAGAGAGAGAGAGAGAGAGAGAGAGAGAGAGGAGGGGGGGGGAGTGGAGAGAAGGATAGGTGGAGAGAGAGCGGGGGAGAAAGAGCAGAAGAGGGAAAGGTAAAAACAGGTTAAAGATGGTGAGTACAATTTCAATATGAAAATCTTCCATCATCAAACAAGTCCCTTATGTTTCTCTTTTATTGTCCTAATTTTGCCAATTTACCTCTCCCCCCTCCCACACACTCCTTTCCCTGTGTTTAACATTGACTGACCTCCACTGGTCTCCTCCTCCCAATCATCACTGTCTTCAGTGACTTCAGAGTCGGATTCAAGCTCGACTTCAATTTCAGAACAGTGTGACGAGACATCTTCATTATTATCAGCTTCACTTTTCACTGCTAGTAAAGTCAATGTTGACTCATCAGGCTCCTCTGGTCTTATAAGTATCTCCTCCTTTTCATATTTAATGTGTAGAGGTTCTGGTTCCTCCGTTTCCTCTTTGATGTGTGGATGCCGATGCTCTGGTTCCTCCTGGAGCAGACTGGGGCTCCTCTCCTGTTCAGGAGAACCCTCCTCTTTACAGTACACAACCATGTGCAGGATGTCTAGGAGCAGAAAAACATAGTCATTAGATTACTAAAATGTAAATCCATCCTTTCATCAAAGCATAAAAATGTCAGCAACGTTTGAGCAACGCATGCGCAGAGCAATTGCTTTATTGCAATCTGTCCATTACATTTTGAGAGCTATAGAGGAACGGTCGTTTTGGAAGCAAAATCAGTAAGATAAGATTCATCCTTGATAGTTTGTATGTTTACGTGACAATTAAAACCTTGAAGCTATAGGAAAATGAATGAAAGAAAGAGTGCCCCGCAGTGACACTTTAGATCGCATTTTATATAGACCTATACTCACTCTATAGTGTATATTCATAGGTTCATTGTACACTGACACTGACACTCATGTCTGGCTGGTCTTCAGGTTCCTCTTGTTTCACAGACTCCTTGTGAGGGAAAATAGTAGGCACGGCATCTGGTTTTAGGCTCGTCCTGTAACCACCAGCAGCACCTGTAAGCTCTTTTACCAGATGCGCTCGACCAAACGACTCGAACGCATCTGGAGAAAAATGTCGAGAGCAAAGACGCGGTTCTTTGGGAAGTCGTACTCTTCCACAAGCATTTTCCCATTTCTTTCTCCAGATCTTATCTTTAGGAAAGCTGTGAAGACTCACACAATGTTCCTTGTTGTCTTTCACAGCGTACGTACAACGAAAAGCAGAACAGAGTGGCATTTTGTGACAAATGTACTCTCAAAAAATATTAACAACACAGATCTGCAGAGAAGGGGGGAGGGGGGCGTGGGTGACGTCATAACGGTGCGCGCAGTTTGTTGTTATTTCATTTGGGATTAAAATATGAACTCTTTTTTAAATTAAGATGTTGAATGTGTTTTAAATGTTTTCTTTTATTTATTATAATTATACAATTATAATGTAGGCACAAGGCTTTACTAGCCATATGAATTTTTCATTTTTATCATGGGTTTGCAAATGGTGATTTGACTGATTTCAGATCCTAAACCGGAAACGTTGTTCATTGTTAAATAAACACAAATAGACCCCAAATTAATTAATTGCGTATCATAAATTCCAATATATCTGGCCAACTTTTGTAAACTTCCCACCAGCAGACGTCGCTGTCTGGAGATGTTCCCTCTGTTTTTACCGAGTGGTTATGTCTTGTTCCTTGGTTATGTTATTATCCAAAGTAAACATGGCGGACGAAGTTGATGTTGATATCGAAGGAGACGAATTTGATGCCAATCTTGGGTAAGCGTTGGTTCATTCGCTTCGTGTCCGTATCTTGCTTGTTGCGTGATACATTCAATACATTGTGCTCAGAATGCTGCCTTTGCATCATGTGGGGGTGTGCAGACAAAGAGTGCAGTCGATCACATCATCATCATCATCATCACCAGCGGGTGATTTATTTTGGGTGGAAGCATGCAGCCCCTCAAACCCCTGAAATACATGAAGAAATCTATGCATTTCTGGAACAGTTATAAACACAAACATTACTCTTACTAGCGTGTAACATGGTTGTAACAAATCCTATCCAGAGGCTATGAATGGACTAGAGCTAATGACATCCACAAGATAGTAATAGTTTGATAGCCTTAAATGTCTGTTCAAGCATGTTCACATCTCAAATCATGTGTACAGTGTACATATGTTCCTTATTATTTCAGACCATTTTCCAAAGCATCTATAACCACTTTTCTGGTTACCCAGGAGTTTATCTAGTCCTAGTAACAACAACCATAGTGTGGTTTTGAAATGAAAATCAACATGCTTTGATTTTGATTGACTGATTTCACATCTATGATGAATTCCTGTTCTGTTCTTTAACTACATAGAAGTGTCTATTTGTTTGTCTCTAAATGTTTTGATGAATTGAACAATGTGGACCCTGTTGTAAACAAGTGTAAGGCTTAATTGGGTCGTCCACTCACAGTTAACAGTCTTTGTATTGAGTTTGTGCTTGAAATGTACTGTAATTCTGCAAACTGTTAATAAATATTTCAATCAATCAATCAAAAACATACTACATTTACCTCTGGGGTCGCTTAATTGACAGACAAGGACTGTGTCAGTTTTCGTTGTTTACAGGTTGTTTACGTCATGGATTCTACCATGGCTAATTTGTACATAATCTTCTGTCACACTTTCTAGCCACCCTTATCCCCCACCCCCCCACACACACTCAGTTCCACTTCTGATGTCTCTCAGTCTTTAGTTTTCTCTTTAGACATTCAATTTATATTCTGAGATGGTTGGGTAGTACTGTTGCACTGTTGCATTGCAATGTTTGCAGGTTTGTTGTGGTTTGAATGGATGGAGGGTGTGGGGCTGGGGGGAAGCAAATATCCTAGCTTAGCAACACTGAACGCTTTTCTCTCATTGGTTGTGTGTCATGAGTAAATGTGCCAACAAGCTGTGCCTAATGAGCTGAGCAACACCAGACACCAGACTTGCACAGCTCACTGACAGTCACACAATAGTCTCCTGTATCCAGACAACTATTCCACAATCTCCATTCTCCAAATGCTGAAAGCATTTGGGAATTGTGAGAGGCAACAGTCTGGTAACGCGAGAACTTACTTTGGTAACAGCAACTTACCATAATTTCTCAAATAAATCGCATGCTGTCATTCATATTGATTCCCGTCGTCAAAACATGAAACAATAAGTGCATCCCTTATCAGGTCAATACGGGACGATTCCGTATTTTACAGGACTGGTGGCAAACCTATGACAGTGAAGGAAAAACATTTTATTTTTTATATTTCAGTGACTTGGATGGAGGCGGGCTACTCCAGGATCAATTCTTGCAGTCTGCTTGGAAAACCAGCACTGGAATATTGGCGAGTATTGAGTAATATTGAGATAAAGACTGAGATAAAGACACTTTAGTTACTGTTTATACTTAAAGGCATGTTTGAATATGTTTTGACTTTGCTCCCCTTCTTCTCTCTCTTGTCTGTATAGCCATGGGAGTTGGACAGCTCTATCAGCCCAGAGAACAGGGAGGTCATTGAGAACATGCTGTTGGAGGAACAGTATCCTTTTGTTGTCCTAAAAACCCTCACAGCAACACACCTGAGTGATGTACCGTAATGCAGACATATTTTCACTAACACTACAGGGATTTTCATTTCCTGTTGGACCTTAACCCCGTTCTCAGATATTATCTGACAGGCCGGGAGATTAATAAGAATGTGTGGCACAGTGACTCCAAGCAACCCAGTAGTGACAGCTCCAAGTCCAAAGTTAAGAAGTAAGTTTAGCCAGGTATTTTCTGACATGTGCTTGTGCTTACATGGAATGCTTTACTTCTGTCTTCTCCTTTGTTCAGGCCTCCTGCTAAACCCTCAGCTTCAGGCTCCTCTTTCCGCTGGTCCCAACAGGAGAAGGAGCTATTTGAAGAGGGAATAGTAAGACCGTATTTTCAACACGTAACCTTTTAGGGGCGGCGGTGGCTCAGGGATAGAGTGGCTGGATGGTGACCGCAAGGTTGCCAGTTCGAACCCGGTCCTTGAGCAAGACACTGACTGAACCCCAAATTGTTCCTGATGTGCTGGTTGGTGCCTTGCATGGTTTCTTCCACCATCAGTGTATGAATGTGTGTGTGAATGGGTGAATGTAATGCGCAATCTATGTAAAGCTCCTTGGATAAAGGCGCTATATAAAAGCACCATTTACCATTTTAGCTCAGCTGACTGCCTCTAGGACGTAATTGCTGCTAGGTATCTAAAGTTGTGTGTTTCTGCAGGCTCAGTTCGGTCGAAGGTGGACCAAGATTGCTAAGCTGGTGGGCAGTCGTACAGTTCTTCAGGTCAAAAGCTACGCCAGACAGTATTTCAAACAGAAGGTGAGGCCTGTCTTAACTCTCCTCTCTAGCTGGAAGTATACACAATTCAAGACGGTGTGCCGTCTCATTTTGTTCAGTTTATCTCATTTGATTGAGAACCCGTCGAAATGTTTGGATGTGTGTGCATCTCTTGACCATTATAATTTTACATAATTACACATCATTGTCAAGTCAATTTATTCATAAAGCACATTTAAAAATGAACAAATGTTGACCTGAAATAATATAAGATGCATGAAATAAATATAAAAAGTTTTAAAAACATTTTGAAAGCACATTATGAAACAAAACACATGACCCGGATTTCCTGAAATAATCGATTTAGTCTTTGCTTGCTAAACACGAGTTTTGTTAGGGCGATTTTGATAACTTAGACATAGAGCGACGTACACTATTTCACATAACTGCCTAGATTAGAATATGCCATTCTCATTTTGTGTATTCCTGCAGGCCAAGTCAGAATCCAGAGCTGCAGCTCCCCCCACAGGCCCTGCAGTGCAACTGCATGCCTCTCAGTCCCTCTCTGACCACCCATCAGTCCTCGTTAACGCTGTCCGTATAGAGAAACTC
This sequence comes from Protomyctophum bolini, assembly GCF_963924005.1. Taxonomy (NCBI): domain Eukaryota; kingdom Metazoa; phylum Chordata; class Actinopteri; order Myctophiformes; family Myctophidae; genus Protomyctophum; species Protomyctophum bolini. The sequence goes on along the minus strand of NC_137869.1, from coordinate 25,877,788 downwards.
TCTGATGACGAGAACGCCGAAGTGGACATCACTGATGACCTGAGCGATGAAGGAGATCATCTACAAACTGAACTCAAAACTGAGCCATGTAGTGAGCCATTTTGTTCAGAACGACCTGCAGAGACAGATAGGCAGGTAGAAGACTCTGGTCATGGGGAGAACTCAAAGGCAAGGTCTGTCCAGGATGATACCGTAACTGGTCTGGCTGAGGGGGAGAAACATGCGCGGGCCCGACCTTGTCACAAATCTCCATCTCAAGCTAATGTTCAGTCCTTATCCATCTGCCCTTGTCCTGACGCATGTGCCGTGGGAGAGTTTAAGGAAGCAGACACGGACCCCCAGCAAGGCCCACTGAAGACAGAGCAGTGTGACACTCCTCAGAGCCAGAGCTGTCCGTCTGGGAGCCCAGAGGAACGACTTGGACAAAATGAGTCCTCCAGTGATGGAGCAGGTAATCCATAGCTACTTATTTTTTAAATGTCTCTTTGTCTGAGACAAACAATTAGAAAGCTTAGAGGGAGACAGCATAGGGTGGGCACAAAAGAGAGGTTTTAGGCCAAGTCCTTACAATTAATATTCTGCAATTCTATCTAAACCATTAATGCCCATTTCCCCTTTTTAGATAATAAAGCCAACGCGGGTCAGTTGGTCTCTTATACACCAGAAGCAGAAGATGATGATGATGACGACGATGATGATGATGAGGCAGACGAAGACGAGGAGCTTAAAGCCCCAGAACAAGAAGTAGAGATGGACCTGGACACCATCAACGAGGAAGAGAAACAAGCAATCCCAGAGTTTTTTGAGGGACGGTCATCCAAGACCCCAGAAAGATATCTGAAGATCAGAAACTACATCCTGGATCAGTGGTAAAAACATCAGTATTACTCCGCTCACCTCATTTCTCACTCAACCACCTAATTACATATAGCAAGCAATTATCTGTAATAACAGGTGTATGCCTAGATATAAGTTATTCGACACACTGTGCGCTAGTATTTGAACATTAGAACACATAGAACATGCGAACACGATAATACCTCATAATAATTCTACACATTTTATTTTGCTCAAGCTAGTTAGATGTGGTTTCATGATTCTTTCGCAAATCACAGATTAGGACTTTGCTGACATAAATTTGTCCAATTCTTCGTCAGGCTAAAGAGCAAGCCAAAGTACCTCAACAAGACGTCAGTGCGCCCAGGCTTGAAGAACTGTGGAGACGTCAACTGCATCGGCAGAGTCCACACGTACCTGGAGCTCATAGGAGCCATCAACTTCAACTGTGGTAAGTACAGTAAGGCTGCTGGACTCATTGACACACTGAACGCTGCTTTACACTAATAAGAAAACTGTCTGTGGGGGACAGTGTAAGCTGACAAAAATTACATATATTCTTTTAACTGAAATGGCACATTTTTCAGGTGCAATTGTTTGAATTGAAATTGAATTAAAATTAAATTTTAAGTGGACGTTGGCGGCTTGTTTCTCTCTCCCATGTAGAGCAAGCAGTTTATAACCGCCCTAGGGTTTTGGATCGCTCCAAGCAGAAGGAGGGTAAGGACATCCTGGAGGCGTACCAGCTAGCTCAGAGACTCCAGAGCATGGTAGGTAAAAATGCAGTGGCAAATACATTAAAAAACAAATCTAGCGAGACATGGTATCATTTAGTGCCTTAATGGCATTAGGAATGAAGGAATTTTTTAAGATGTTACGGTTAACTTTTGGTACTTTGTACAGTCTACCAGAGGGAAGTAGTTTGAACTCCCTACAGAGTGGATGAGAGGGGTCATCATTTGCTATCTTTTTTCGAAGTACTTCCTTGTAGATACAACTTCATTGTTTCTGTCTCTTCCTAATGATTTTTGAGGCTAGGTTCACTATTCGTTGCAGCTTTCTTCTTCCTTTTACATTAAGATTGCCATGTTAATTTATAAGTCAAGATTCCCTCTATCAGGTTCTTATAGACTGTTTCCATGATATGCTTGCTCACTCTAAAGGAGTTGAGCTTGCCTAGTAGGTGGAGGCGTTGGTTACAAGTTTTAAAATCACACCTGTGTGAACCAAGTGGTGCAACTCCCCTCTCTCTCTCTCTCTCTCTCTCTCTCTCTCTCTCTCTCTCTCTCTCTCTCTCATTAGAGACACAGCACTACCCCTCTCTCTGTTTCTGGCGCCCCCTACTGGTATAAATGAGTAACATACTCGTGCTCAAAGACACAGGTACACAGGTGGACAAAGCTGGATGTAGATGTGGTTGCACCACTTAAAAAATCTGGTCCGTATTTTCACTGAAATTGAGTTTGCTGTCAATTAACCAATTAATTGAATTTAGAAGCCACAGATGATCCCTGATAATGACAGCATACAGATGAGTTCTTCTTGAATACATATTGTCTCTGTCTCGCATGTCCAAAATAACTGTTACATATCAGGATTCAAATTCAAGTAACAAAAGTAGCAGATCTGCAAGCTCAAAATGTGTCTCTTCGCACCACTTGTCGAGCTTGTGGATCTGCTACTTTTAATGCTTTTGTGTGACACTACTAGTATGAGGTGTTCTCTGTGAGGTGGTGCTGGTGAGGCTCATGCGTCGTCTCAGACAGGGTATCTTCTTGGCCAGCAGTCTCTTGAAGTGGCTCTGGAACTTCTTACCCACAAAGGTGTAGAACACGGGGCTGATGCAGCAGTACAGGTACGCCACGTTGCGCGTCACGTACAGGGCATTGTCTAACATGTCCGACTCGCCGCACAACTCAGGGTCTTTGCCGTCACGAGCAGAAGAGATTGTAATGGCCTGCAGGAGGATGACGGTGTTGTAGGGCGTCCAGCATGCAAAGTAGGTGAAGACGATGATGAAGATGAGCTTCACGGAGCGGCCCTTCTCTTTCATGCGGGTGTTGACGATGCGGATGGTGATGCTGACGTAGCAGAACATCAACACGAGGAAAGGCAGCAGGAAGAAGGCGAAGAACTGTTGATAGTAGCTGACCTGGCGCCAATGGTTCATGACAGCCACATCATATCCCGTTTCCTCACACATCAGACCTTGTTCGTGGTCCTCGCGTACGTTTGTGAAAACCAGTTCTTTGAGACTGGCTAGAATGCTGACGCACCAGACTGCCGCAGACGTGCCGACGGCGTAGGACTTCTTCCGGCTCTTGCTCGCGGCCACGGCGTGCACCACGGCCAGATATCGGTCAAACGTCATGAGTGTCAGGAACAGGATGGAGCTGTAGTAGCCCACGAAGTAGGCACTGCTGACCATCTTGCACATGACCACGCCAAAGACCCACTCGTCCGAATGGTAGGTGGCCCAGTAAGGAAGGCTGGAGGCGAAGAGGAGATTTGAGACGACTAAATTGAGGAGGAAGATGTTTGTCACTGTGTGGATCTTCTCAAACTTGTAGATGATGAGGAGAACCAGCCCGTTGCCGACGTAACTGAGGAGAAAGTTGACGTAGTAGAAGACGGGGATGAAGCTGGCGCTAAACCGGTTGACGTCGGTCTTGGAGCAGAGCTGGACCACCCCGTCCACCACAGTGTTGGGGCCATCTGTGGTGTCACCATACAGATCGGCGAGATCCAGGAAGTCTTTGTAGCTGTCACTGTTCTCCATGGCTGAACCATTCATCCTGTTGTAGGAAAGGACAAGGTCTTGGATTGGATTTTGTAAAAAAACGAAATTCCCCTATTGACCAAAACCAGGGCAATCAATTAATACAGTTGCAACCACTATATTAATGGCAAGTATTTCATATAGCTTAAGTTAAAACAAATCTGAACTATCCCTTTAAGGTTGCTGCCGCTGTGATTAGGCGTCTGTTATTGCTTAACGAAAGACGGGGCAAGTGGGCAGGCGGGGCGGGAATTCACACCCTCACTGAAATGAGTCACTAATGAGTCACTTCTAGCTTTTGAGAGAATTTTAACTGAAGGAAGGTTTGAACTACAATTTAATTATAGACATTGTAATGCATTGGGGCATATAGGGCTAATTAACCAGGGATAATAATCCTTTCAACATGAATGGAAGGAACAAAATGTTCAATTTGTGCAGGACATCATGTCCCCCGTATCTGGCCTTAATGCTACTGTACTTTCAGTTTGTTTTTCTTGAATTACATTTTAATAGCTCTTTCTCAATAGACATATCAACCTGTGTTGCACTCCCCCCCTCCATAAATATTTCTGTAATATCCGACACATTCAGGTAGATACTGTATATCTGATACTCCTGGATTTGCAGATAAATATATTTATCCTTCACGCAAGACGGCTGCATAGTTATTTAATTTTAACTCATAAACCAACTAAATGGAAAAAGCGGCACTCCAAAATAAAAGATGCAAGACTGGCTCAGATGCAATTTCTCATGTTTATATACTTTATAAAGTAACCCTAACCCCTACTAAAAAGGGTTAGGGTTACTTTTCAGTCTGCTCTGAAGAAGGCCCTGCCTAAACGCACCTGTTTTTCTTTCTTTGGCTGCACAGGTATTGTCCTTCAAAAGTTTGTTTTCTGTGTCGAGTTTTTAAAATAAAGTCAAGAATGAACTCACCTGTGTTGAGAGGGAGAGCAAGATCCCAAATAGCTATTCTGTCCACTGTGTGAAACCACAGAATACCATTTCAGTAAAGAGGAACTACTTATTATCATCAGTGGAGGAAGAAGCACTCCCATTTTTTACTGGAGTAAAAGTAGTTTACCTCTATGTACGTAGAAGTACTTTGTCATAAATAGAAGTCTTGTATTCAAATATTTATTTAGTGAACGCAACCTTTTCAATCATAGCCAATCTACAAACTCACACTGTTGTGTTGTGACTTGTGAGTGTAGTGAAGTATAATGTATCAAAGAATGTAAATACTCAACTAAAGTGTACTACTTATTTGAGTAAATGTACTTACCGTAGTTAGTTACTTTCCATTCCTGTCCTTAAAACCCCACAGGATGTGGTTTCATGTCATCTCTTATTTTCTTTTCAGTACAGCTAAATTTCTGAAAGACACACACACACACACACACACACACACACACACACACACACACACACAGAGATTATTATTATGATTATACTTTTTTTTTTTTTTAAACAAATGCAGTAGGATGTAGGTGTGAAGTGTGAACCATAGCTGTTACTGCACAACATCGCTGTCGGGTGGAAACCTTGTAGCTCCATATTTAAACTTTTTACATATACCTTACTTCGTTACACTACAGGCCACACATTCATATTTAACCAATAAAAGAGGCTTTGACTAAATAATAACTCAGGATAATTCAGGATTATTTTTTTCCCCCTGTAAAGTAATGGTTTTGGACATACAAGCTTTGTGTGTGTGTGTGTGTGTGTGTGTGTGTGTGTGTGTGTGTGTGTGTGTGTGTGTGTGTGTGTGTGTGTGTGAGATATGGTTTCCTAGAAGTGTACAGCTGAAATCGAGAGAAAGCGTAACACTTGACCACAAATGTACAGAATGTTCTTTACATAGCATGTTGTTACACAATTTCTCCACCAGGCAGGAAGGCCAAAGACCGGAAATAATGTTTTCGTTCCCCCTATCTCTCTGTCACTTTAGGCCGTACGGTGAAAATGTGTGGGAGCCTGGGATAGGATTAGGAAGTTCAAAACAATGGCAACAGCTGAATAAGCTGTTTGGTATTGGCAGCAACGCACACATGTATGTTCCCTACAAATGGGACACCATTTACAAGGGAAATAAACAGGCTTTCCCACAAAGTTATTGCTAAGAAAAGCATTGTTGCCAGAGAATTTTATGCACTACATGTGAATTAGGACCTCTTAAAATGACTAAGAAAAGATTTCTTGCATGCTTCTATTTTCCGGCTTTTTCTGTGTATCTTTCCCCCCCATTGGAGTACTTTTTTTGTGACAATAATGTTGATTGATTATTTTGCTCGGTTGTAGCGCACAAGGAAGCGTCGTGTGAGAGACATCTGGGGAAAATGGTGTGACGCTAAGGATCTGGAGGGACACACATACGAGGTACAGTATAGAGCCATCCACCGACACACACACACACACACACACACACACACACACACACACACACACACACACACACACAAACACTACTGCACGTATGCATGTGCATAGTTTGTGTATTGTTGTAGTGACTGTTCATTTGTGGTGTGGGGGGGGACCTTTAGCATCTGAGTGCAGAGGAGCTATCTCTGCGCAGAGAGGAGATGAAGAGGCGGCCTAGACCTTCTAAGATGTCCAGACACAGAGGGTGAGTCTCTGGAGGATAGACGGATGGATGGATTCAAAGTTCTCAGTCGCCATGACTGATGTCAGTCGTTTAGATCCCATAGAAGCCAGCATGTCTTCTATGGACGCATGTTGAGAAAATAAAGGTATTTTAAGGTTAGATCTTGTGAAAAGTGCAATCCAGTACTATATTCAGATTTAATAGAACAGAAAGAACATTTTTACTAAAATATCATGAATCTACATATAATGTTGTTTTAATTGTTTGGGAGACAGCGCTCGTATGGGGGCATCTTTCTCAAATCACACATTAAGACTTGGTCATACAACGTTTCTCACTTTTGATTTGATTTTGTGGGTAGCTTTGTGCCTGATTTATACTTTGTCACATGTCTGTGTCTGGCACTGAAAATAACAAATATAAGTCACAGATATAACGCATCGCTGCGCAAGCAAATCACACTTTAAGGTAGATTTATTGTACACACATCCTTCTGTTCAGAAGGGTTTGTGTATTCTTTGTCGAGCAGAACAGTATAGCCTTTACTGTTTGGATAAGATATTGATCCATGGGGAGAAATTCAGCTGTCAAGTTTATCAGTATTCTAGTGGTTTGGAGATGAAACATCAATAACAGGTTTTTGGTAACTCAAGTATTCTCTTCTTGTTCCCCTTTTTTTTGTCTGGTCTTACTATCTATCTCTTCTTAGATCGTTTGATCCTTTCCAGCTAATTCAATGCCAGTGCTTTGGAGAAGAGATGCAGGTCAGCTGACAGTGCACTTGTCTCGTTGTTCAGTTAATAATGTATCATCACCAGCGATGGAATAATTTTATTTCATTTCATTTAGAGTATGAATGTTCAATGATTCTGCCTTGTTTATCACCCTCTCTAAACGGTCTCGGCAGGTTTAATTAATTTTAAATGTGTGACCATGTTGAGAACCCTAGACCTCTGGTTGTCAACTGCTAACATCAGCCAGTAGTTTGCTGGTCAGTCCTTCTCATCATTAGTCATATGCACTAAGAGTCATATGACTAATGAGTCATACCCTCTTCTCTTAGGAGCCATTCCAGGTTATAGTGTGTGCAGAGGCTCTCCTCATCATGGACATGGTATGTTCTTATTCATTTGCTTCGTTTACTTGAGCAGTTATTTAAAATGGACCAAACATGAAGTACTGAAACGTGGCGTTATTTGACGCAGTAACATTAGATACAAGAGACGAAAAATACATGATTATAAGTGAGACGAGAAGCCTTCAGACACAAAGCATCCATCTGACCTCTTAAGCCTTAAGAACTAAACGCACTCATTTGTCAGACTGGAAAGTGCAAAACTGAATCCTCAATGTGTCGTATGAATTGTAAGCTATGGCAAGACATGATGATACTCTACCATGACATATGTTCGTGTGCTTATTGGATCTGTTTTACACATTCAGATTTAACCACAATAACTGTAGAATCCCTATTTTGAGCATATGTAAATAATATGTTTCCAAAATGTTTAATATATTACAACTATTTTTAAATACCACATCTACAAGCTCACAGCATGTCACATTGCGAAGAGCTGTGCGAGGTTGTAAATCAGCAATTTTTTCCTATTTCCCAAGTATGTATTGCATTATAGTTAAATGAACACTGAATTCTACTGTGCTTTTCATTCGTTAAAACCAACCGTGTGTCTCTCCTCAGCACGCACACGTGTCTCGGGGCGAGGTCATCGGTTTGTTGGGAGGCACTTTCAGCGAGGAAGACGAAGTACTGAAGGTAGTTGCTGCAGAAAGCAACAACAATAATGGAAGTCGTGATGAAGCTTATTCATAATGAACTTGAAGAACGTTCATTATTTATGTGTGGTGTGTGTGTGTGTGTGTGTGTGTGTGTGTGTGTGTGTCGGTGTGTGTGTGTGTGTCGGTGTGTGTGTGTGTGTCGGTGGGGTGTAGGTCTGTGCAGCAGAGCCGTGCAACAGCGTGAGTACAGGTTTGCAGTGTGAGATGGACCCTGTGTCTCAGACCCAGGCCTGTGAGCTGCTGTCGGCGCTGGGCCTCAGTGTGGTGGGCTGGTACCATTCCCACCCCACCTTCCAGCCCAACCCCTCTCTACGGGACATACACACACAGGACCAGTTCCAGGTAAACATGACTTTAAGTTGCCAAAGTATAAAATGACATGGATGCTTTCCCGGATTGAATGGGTTAAAAGGAAGTCCAGCGTTTTAACACCAGGTTCTGTTGTAGCTGTCCAATACGATAAGACGTCCTGTCCCCAAATAGATACATCTTTAACGTGTAGACTGAGCCTAATTCCTCCTGAATATCCCATCACTTATTCAGTTCTACTTTCTGACAGCTGTCTGTCTAGGACTAGGTTATGACAGAGGTTGAAGTACTTGATGTCACACTCTTTAACTCCCTGTCTAACTAAAAGAAAGATAGATATTCCCCCAAGCTCCACAAGTTAGCCTCGACTTAGGGAAAAAACTGTTTTAACCCATTCAGGACCTTTTGGGGTTCTGTTGCTATGTACAGTATTATAGCAACATTCGGCCTCTGTCCAAAATGGGTTCAATGTAGTGCCCTTCACACAGAATAATCTTAGTCAGATGTTTTTATTGATCCTGCGTCAGTCGCCAGAGGCATCACAGTAGCTAAGATACAATTACAGAGTAAGAAAAGTACTGTAAGAACATTACACACACACACACACACAAAAAAAAGAAAAACACCACCGTCAATAATGAACACAATGTATACACCCTGTACAATATAACCTGCACTATGCAGGACAAAAATTATAGAAATTGCATACACAATAAACATGGCAGAAGACCTTACGTTATTGTACCGGTTAATCTTCAATAGGCACTCAGATGGGAGTGGGACTAATACTTACTTATATCCTTGTTGGTTTTGATTGCAAATTTGTGACTTAATTGCCAGGTGACATTTACATTGCGCTTGTGTGTTATGCTTATTTTATTCTGCCTTTGCTTTGATTTTGTCAACATAATTTTGTCATCTCTGCTTTGTTGAAACTGAGGTCTCAGGCCTCAGTGTGTCTTACAAGAATTAAATAAAGAGTGACTCATTAAGACCCGAGGCCAATTCTACAAATGCCTACAGGTATATACTTTAGTCCACGGTCCCCCGATCTGAAAATGTTTTGTGCCAGGGACCCCCAGAAGAAGAAATAAGAGAAATAAAAACAATTCAAACACTTCGATATTTTTCAAATATAAATACAAGCTTGCAGCACGGCACAAAGTGACACGCTGTTAACTTGTATCTGCTATTTTTGAGGACCACTGTTTAAAACCAATGTTCTAAATCCTAAGAGTTTTCTGAAAAGCGTGTGATGCTATACTAAAATTGAAAATGACACAGATGCTTAAATGAAAGGAGAGCGAGTGAGTGTCGTCGGACGGACGGGGCAGTTGGATACGGAGAGAGGAAGACAAAGCAGAGTGCGTGTTCTTAGTGTCTGCACTGTCTTTTCCAGAGTTATTTTTCGCGTGGCGGAGCTCCCTTTCTAGGGATGATAGTCAGCCCATACGACCCAGCCAACGCTTCCCCACGCTCCCAGACCACCTGCCTGTTGGTGAGGGAGACCCAGAAGCCCTCAGGCCCACAGAGTATGACACACACACACACACACACACACACTCACACACTCACACACTCACACACTCAGAATCAGTAGTTTTGATTCGATATTGCCACCTTCTATTTGTATACATTGTGTTGAGACTTAGGAAAATAAAAGAATAATAAAGGTCGGTTTATTAAGTCAAAACAGAAATTAGCCTAAGTGACAGATGGCGTTATATTTGCATGTCAATATGCAATATGTGTCATATATTGTTATAAACGTGTTGGGTGTAATGATTAAGCAATATCATATACTCTAGTTTGTTTTGTTATTTTGTTATTTATGAAAAACATACAACAATGCCATTATTTTAGGTGACGATATGAATGTGTTGTCATCAAAGGTAGTTTAATGAAACCAACAGCAGTGATAGCTTCATCATGACACATTTTATATTATATATTACAATACATCTAGTGTAGGACAAACATTAGAGAATAGAGATGGTTCAGAAGATGACTTCCTGAGTTGTGTGCTTGTCTGGTTGTCCCCAGAGCTGCCATACAGGTTTGACTTCCTGTCCTCCGAGGACATCCCGAACTGGAGTCAATTGATGAGGAGAGCTGAGTGGATCATCACCAAATACTCCCAGGCACCTGGGTGAGAAAGAGACAAATCATTGTGGACACTCAAAATACGAGGCTGAACATCAGCGTACTTCTAATATGTTTGCTTAGTTTTTTTTGGCTGGCAAAAAGTTATATTGGCAGAGTTATATTGCCATTTAAGATTTTACTGTGTAAAATCCTGTATATTGAAATGTTAAAAGGCTTCACCCATCTCCTGATTGTAGATATGCGTGAACTGGTATATGTTTCTGTTGTGTTATCAGGTGTGTGCAGATGGACAGGTTCTTCAGAAGGGACTCTCATCTCACCTGCTTAGAGAAGGTCAGTCCACCTGTCTGTCTTCCAGTGGTTCATGGTTTCTCAAACATGAACCACTTTTGCCTTCTAAATCAGTAGTTCTCGCACTTTCTAGATTTTTCAAAAATAGCAGATGCACAAGCTTTCAGCGTGGCACGAAGTGACTCGCTGTGAGCTTGTATATCTGCTATTTTTGAATAGACAATGCTAAACTGAAATGACACATTGCATACATAATGGAAGAATATATTAAATTTGGAAAACAACAATACAAAATAGTATGTAATATATTCAAAACAGTGCAACGTTCAAGACATCATTTTCAGTGATGTCGTTAGTGTCCTATTTTCACCCAATTCTCTTTCCACGTCAACTCCTAGATGCTGTCCTCTTTGGCCAGGTACCTAGAGCCCCTGCCAGAGGGCGAGGGGGACCCCTTCCTCACCCAGATCCAGAACCTTTTCCAGTGTAACTTTATCTTCCCGCGACCAGCCGACCAGGATGAGGAGGGAGGAGTTTTAAACGATTCCTCTGGACCAATGGACTCTGAGGACTTCCCCTTTGATCACTCAATCATGGATATGGACAGAAGCGAGGGAGGGGACTCTGACGGGGGTTCTGTTGAGGGAGCAGGCTGGGACGTAGAACCCACTGAACACATGACACACACTGAGAAGGGTTCTGTTGAGGGAGCAGGCTGGGACGTAGAACCCACTGCACACATGACACACACTGAGAAGGGTTCTGTTGAGGGAGCAAGCTGGGACGTAGAACCCGCTGCACACATGATGACACACACTGAGAAGGGTTCTGTTGATGGAGCAGGATGGGACGTAGAACCCGCTGCACACATGCCACACACTGAGAAGGAGGAAGGTCCAGTGTTGCATCTAGGTTCTGTGTTGTTGACAGGACATGATTATTTACTATGATTACACACTGACACACATGTTCACATTTTGTAGTTAACTGTACTGTATTGCTTAATAACAAATATACTGTAAGTTGTGTTGTATTGTTCTCAAGGTATGTTGCAACAATAGATTGTTTTTTATATGTTGAATCTAGAATTGCAACATCTGATTGTATTATGACATTAAACTCACCAACATTGCAGCTGTACGAAAAGCTTGAATTATCTGCAGTGTTTGTTTCATAAAAATACACCGTAGACATGTTATGACCTACTTTCTGTCAATAAATTCTGTGCAGGTGATTATTTTGTGTTGGAGTTTGGAAGTTCTCGCTTTCAATAACGCAGCTGCCTGCTGCATTTTATGCAATTTCAAAATGGGTAGTACACACAGGGCCATTGAGTTCCAACAGGCTCTTCCAAACTCCAACATTTAGAAAAAGTATCGCCTGTATGGAATTTATTGACAGAAAGTGCCTAATAACATGTCTACGGTGGATTTTTATGAAACAAACTTTGCAGAAAGAAATAGGATAATTCAAGCTTTCTGTACAGCTACAATGTTGGTGAGTATAATGTTGTTTAATACAATTAGATAGGACTTTTTTGTTTGGATATGTGTCAAATGGATGGCATTGCAACTCTAGATTCAACATATTAAAAAACATTGAGTGTTGCAAATTGCAGCTAAGGGTATGTATCTGTATGCATTTCTTTAATGTAATGTTAAAGAAGCTATGTAGTAGCTTTTTTTTATTTTAGCACATAATTGCTTTAACCTGCATTCAAAAATTAAACCCTATATTATATTTGTAGTACTATACTGTCTTTGTTTTTGCAGATTACTTCATATTTGAATATGAATTTCAGGAGTTATTTCAGATTTCAAGCCACTATTTGTATCTCCAGCTCTTTAATTTAAGTATACAGAAAATGCATGTTTAGGTCGTGATACCGGAAGAGCTCATACAGGATAAACCATAAATAAATGAGCAGACAAAATTGGAACTGTAACATTATGCATAAATGGGTATTCTCTCCTGATTGGCTAAAAGTGGCAACCCACTTGAAAATATAATTCATATAGAGAGAGGGAGAAATTGTGTGATGAAGTATACATTTGCATTGGGTAAAGTTCTTTGTCATTTTGTTACATTGAGTGTTTGTTTCTCCTTCCCATGTAGAGCAAGCAGTTTATAACCGCCCTAGGGTTTTGGATCGCTCCAAGCAGAAAGAGTGTAAAGATGTCCTAGAGGCGTACCAGCTAGCTCAGAGAGACAGCATGGTAGGTGTCCATGTCCATTAGTGGTGGACATGAACTAAGTACATTTACTCAAGTACAGTTTTTTTTACTTTTACTCGGACAGTTACGGAGCCCCTGAATGGCCATGCATTCGAAATATATTTGATCTCGTCCGTACAAGATCTTAAATTAAAGAATTAAAGAAAATGTAGTTTTTCATATGGACATAAGTGCATACGTGAATGGAGTTCCATTATACACACGCTGCCAGTATTGATCAGAATCAAAATAAACTTTATTGTCATATCACAGGTTTACTGTGTAACACAGTGGGTGAAATTATGTTTTGTTATTTCCACAAAAAGAGAGGGAAGAAGAAGGGGAGGCGTGCAGGGGGAAGAGAGAGAGAGAAAAACTATTCATCTACATTTCAAGCCAACCAGTGGGTCGTAACCTCTCGGGGAGTCGCCACATTATTTTGGGGGGGTGTCTCCAAATAATTTTGAATAAAAAAATAACATCTTTTTGTTTTTTTCAACTGAATGGCTGGAAAAATGGAAATGAAAAGTTTACATAGTACACATAATGCACGCATAAACTTTCGCTGTAGTCTGATCCCGATCACCTCCACTGGCTTCCGCTGAAGTTCCACATCACCTACAAACTGCTCCTCACCTACAAATCCCTCCATGGCATTGCCCCACGGTAGGCCTATCTGTCTGACCCCCCCGCGCGCGGACCCTCGGCCCTTTGCTACTCTCTCCCCTTGGAAATTCGCCAGATGCCTACATTGGACTCTTTCAAGTCGGCACTGAAGAGACATTTGTTCACTCAGGCTTTTGGCAATTAGTTCGTGCGCTATATAAATTCAAGTTATTATTATCATCACGTTTTTTGGCTGATATCGGCCCGTTATCCAATCAGAAGATCGGATTGCGGCATCTCCAGTAATTATCAGTAGTACTCAGTGGTCAGCAGTAGTATGAGGTGTTCTCTGTGAGGTGGTGCTGGTGAGGCTCATGCGTAGTCTCGGACAGGGCATCTTGGCCAGCAGTCTCTTGAAGTGGCTCTGGAACTTCTTACCTTCTTACCCACAAAGGTGTAGAACACGGGGCTGATGCAGCAGTACAGGTACGCTACGTTGCGCGTCACGTACAGGGCATTGTCCAATGTTTCCGACTCTGCGCACGACTCAGCATCTTTGCCGTCGCGAACGGCAGAGATTCGAATGGCCTGCAGGAGGATGACGGTGTTGTAGGGCGTCCAGCATGCAAAGTAGGTGAAGACAATGATGAAGATGAGCTTCACGGAGCGGCCCTTCTCTTTCATGCGGGTGTTGACGATGCGGACGGTGATGCTGACGTAGCAGAACATCAACACGAGGAAAGGCAGCAGGAAGAAGGCGAAGAACTGTTGATAGTAGCTGACCTGGCGCCAATGGTTCATGACGGCCACATCATATCCCGTTTCCTCACACATCAGACCTTGTTCGTGGTCCTCGCGTACGTTTGTGAAAACCAGTTCTTTGACACTGGCTAGAATGCTGACGCACCAGACTGCCGCAGACGTGCCGACGGCGTAGGTCTTCTTCCGGCTCTTGCTCGCGGCCACGGCGTGCACCACGGCCATATATCGGTCAAACGTCATGAGTGTCAGGAACAGGATGGAGCTGTATAGTAGCCCACGAAGTAGGCACTGCTGACCATCTTGCACATGACCACGCCAAAGACCCACTCGTCCAAATGGTAGGTGGCCCAGAAAGGAAGGCTGGAGGCAAAGAGGAGATTTGAAATGACCAAATTGAGGAGAAAGATGTTTCTCACCGCGTGGAGCTTCCCGAACTTGTAGATGACGAGGAGAACCAGCCCGTTGCCGACGTAACTGAGGAGAAAGTTGACATAGTAGAAGACGGGGATGAAGCTGGCGCTAAACCGGTTGACGTCGGTCTTGGAGCAAAGCTGGACCACCCCGTCGTCCACCACAGTGTTGGGGCCATCTTTGGTGTCATCATACAGATCGGCGAGATCCAGGAAGTCTTTGTAGCCGTCACTGTTCTCCATGGCTGAACCATTCATCCTGTTGTAGGAAAGGACATGGACACAACAGAATGCTTCACCTTGAAGAGTATATAGAGAATAGAGAAGAGTCAATTTGTGACTTTTAGACTAAATAGTAGTAGTAGGGGAGCTCTTTCCTGCCCTGATAAAACTGATCGAAGGGACCAAAACATGTATCCATAAACACGTTGCCCCCTCCGACGTCTCTGCTTAACGATAGATGGATGGGGAGCAAATCAACTCCCCCGACACAGACTACTAAAACGTGCATACAGTTGTGGATTAATTTGTCACAGACAGCATGTTAAATTGTTAGAGTGCTGCCGCTGTGATTATTAACTGGTATTGCTTAACAAAAGACTGGGCACGTGGGTAGGCAGGGCGGTAATTCACGCCCTCACTGAAATGAGTCACTAAAAATGTATATTTTCGAGGGGCGCTAGCCCCAGCACCTATGTCCAGTTTTGAGGGTGCGTGTAAACACAAACATTGAATGCCATTGATAATGGATGGCCAGTTTTATATTGTCCCAACACAAACATTGAATGCCATTGATAATGGATGGCCAGTTTGGAGTGTTTGTGTGAACACAAACATTACGTAAACACAAACATTGAAGACGGACGTATGGATGCAAATTGTGATTGGCTGGATAAGATGATGTACAGGATGACGGTGTATGATGATAAGAGTGCCCCTCACTTCACACTGGTGTGATTTTTGAGGGGTGTCCTATACACAGGTTTAATGTGTGTTTTTAGTTCAATGTTTGTTTTTTTGTTAAAAACGCCATTGACAATGAAGGGGACATTGACGTCATATTGTCTCTTAATTGTTAATGGCATTTAATGTTTGTGTTGGCACCGTTTGTTTTACATCACCTAAACAACATGAGTTAGACTTTAATATATTAGCTGAAGGAAGGTTTGAAATATGATTAAATTAAATATGTCTGTAATAACATCTGACATATAGGTAGATACTGTATATCTGATACTCCAGGATTCACAATTAAATATTTATCCTTCACTCAAGACGGCTGCATAGGTATTGTCGTTCAAAAGTTTGTTTTGAATGTGTCATGAATGAACTCACCTGTGTTGAGATAGAGTGAGATCCCATCATCCCAATAAGTTATTTTGTCTGCTGTGTGAAAGTGAAAACACAAGATACCATTTCAGTAAAGAGGAAATACTTAATAAATGGTTTACTCATCGTCATCAGTGGTGGAAGAAGTAGGCTACTCCCATTTTTTACTGGAGTAAAAGTAGCTTACCACAATGCAGAAATCCTCTATCATGAGTAGAAATCCTGTATTCAAGAGTGAATGCAACCTTATCAAACATATAGGCAGCCGATCTACAAACTCACAACGTGTTGTGTTGTGAGGAGTTGAAGTATCAAAGAATATGATTACTCAATTAGTACTTTTTTGAGTAAATGTACTGACAGGATGTCATTGTGGTTTGACAGTCATCTCAGTTTTCTTGTCAGCAGAATTTCTGAAAGTGGGGTGCACACACACACACACACACACACACACACACACACACACACACACACACACAAAACCCCATGGGCACAAATAGGCTACAAACACAAAACCCCTGAACGCGCTGCATGTGGACGCAACACTTGGAGCTTGTATAGATCCACGGCTTGACAAGCCGTGTATATCCACGGCTTCCGTGACAATTATCTAAACATGAGAGAGATGTGCCATATATGCGCACGCACGATGATTCCATTCACACCTCTCTCTCTGCACCCTCTCTCTCTCACTCTCTCTCTCCCCTCACATGACCATGACCACATGAAATGGAAAGCAAAATACAGCACGATATAGTTTCACATGCCACGCATAGACTTGTTGGTGTAGGCTACTGCGCAATGGCATTTGGCCTGGGTCCTTTATTGGTAGGTTAATATCCACAGTTTATCTGTAGCGATCCGCAATTAACCTATTGTTCAAGCTTCACACTCCAATACAAATTAAACTATTTGAATAAAGGTTGTAGGCCTATACACATCAGTGAAATTAACCTAATTGAGAGTGTAGGCTTATAGCAAGCGCACCACAGATCATATACGCTGCTCCTGGGCACGTTCCGGGGGACCACAGGGACCACACAGAGTTGCACCACTCACTTCACACGGGTGTGATTTTTAATGGTAGGCTACTCCAACTTTCAACCCCTGAATTTACCATGATCCACAGTTTATATAATACTCTATTTTTAATATGTTATTTGGATGAACCTATGGACCATAAAAACCTTGAACGATTACTTTTGCAATTTATTTTGGGTCACGCACCTTTTTTTAGCTTAGATTGACTCCACGCCAGCGTTGCCCTGTTGCCTCGGAACCTTTGTTGGTTTTGGTGTTGTTTCCGAGGGATTGAAATTCAGTGAACACGGGCGCTCTGGTGTGTTCAGGTTCAGTGTTGTGATTTTTTTTGATAAGTTGCAGCAGCAAACCATGAAGCAAACGCTCACAGTTGTGTTTTAAAGTTTATAACGGACGTCATGGACTGGTGTCATCATGGCAAAGGCAGCTCGGCGTCTATCTTAAAGCAAGCTCTAGAATACAAAGGTGATTTTAACCTAACATTGCTGTTACACCTGTCAGTCACCTGCTACAAAAAACTTACATCATTGACGGTAACTTACTAGCGTGGTAGCAAGGGCATTGATTTAATAGACCCGTCGAACGTTAATACAGCATTATTAGCAATACATCTTGTCTTATATTGAGATTAAAATATAGAATGTATAGACTTATAGAGTAATAGTAAATAATGATAAAACCATTCCGTTCATGCTTGAGGCAGCACAGAAGGTGTGAGTGACCTACATTGTCATACATTCTTGAAGAGGGTTCATCACTAAGTTTTACCATCAACCAAATGAACCATTCGATTGTATTATCGAGTCTGACTTTTACTTTCGTATTTATGATAAATGCAAATGTACAAATGGCTACCATTTACTATGATTCCACTTTGACACCTGTGATCGTGTTGTACTGTATTGCTTAACCCATTAAGACCTGATGTCTTCTAAACCCTAAACAGTTTTCTGATAAACTTATGTTGTTATATATAGCAGTTATTCTCAAACCTATTCAGGTCAAGGACCCCCCAAATGATATGTAATGTATTTGACCTCTAACCCTGCCTAATTCTTTTTAATAGCCAATGTATAAAATATGGCCAAAATCGACACTATAGATACTTTCCTGGTTTTAATGGCTTATTAACAAATATACTGAAAGTTCAGGATGTTTTGCATTCTTCTCAAGGTATGTATGCATTTCTTTTTTAGATCAATGACTACAGTACGTGGACAACCTTGAACAAGTTTTCATCTTAACAATGGAACTGCTCTGTGCTCGTCTGATCAGGAGCAGACGCTTCTGTAGTACTCTTCTTTCAACACAGCTGACACCACCAAGCTTCCCGGGGAATAAAGCAGGAGGTCAGGCTCTGAAGACACGACTGATCTTGTCTTCAAAAGAACTGCCTAGGATAAGCTGTCAAAGAACTGCGAATGTTATTGAACTTTACTCCTCAAACAGTCCATGTCGAGGACGTTTGTTCTCTGATAAGACTTTGCGGACAGTGTTCTTTCCATTGAGGCCCTGTTGCCCTCTTCCAACACAGTGTGGATATCAGTTCCACACGTCAGGCCCACTGAGGGCTATTCCTGTACCCCTAATATGGTTGGTGCTTAAACCACTGCAGAAGATCGTGGCTGTAATACTTGGAAGGTAATTAAGGCACGTGCAACTGTGTACTACTATTACACCATAGTGTATAGTAGTACACTACACTTATAATATGATGTTACATAAAGACAATATTCTGTATGTACCACATTCCATGAGTTTAAAGGTTTTGCTTTTTTAGCAATACAAGATAACACAACAAAGTGTAACAGCTGACAATGGCTGTCTGCAGACAATGTAAAAACAATAGGGTTAGTGGTCACTAAAAATTCTGTAGAAAGTTCTGAATGTGTTCTGTACATTTTCGGACCATCCGACCATAGTATATGAAGGCCACACTCATGTTTCTATTGAGCACAACTGCCCATAATATTCTAGAGAGAAAAATAATATGCCTTCTTTGGGTGTGACACTTCACACACTGAAGAAGGTGTCGCAAGCCGACACATGTTGGTGTTTCTTAATGTCTGGACTTTTATCTAGAAAATCCACCTGGACCTGGATTTGTTTTTATGCCCTTTTGGCATATTTTCTCTATTGAACATTATTCCCTTCCATGAGCACCGGTGAGTGATACCAGTAGCGCTCCTGTAACCTTTTTTTCCCTCACTGTTCAATGGCCATTCATAGAGATATTTGGCAGTTCTGTGATAATAAGTATGAGTAACAAATAATATGTTGTGGATGAATGTTGTGGGTAACTTATTATATAGCTGCATAATATTAGAAGTAACTAACCAAATTGCTTATCCTTCATAATGATAAACTCACATTGTGCAGAGCAACACAAGGCCACATCTGTTGAATAGTAACAATATTAGACAGTTTGTTTCGCGATGCAACTAGACAACCTCTTTACACAAGTATTTAGATTTAGATTTTGACACCCACAAACCACAAAGGAGAGGCAAGAAAATCTCCCGACACTGGCAAGCAAGGCCCTTTCAAATGTGTTGAAATCTGTGGTCTCTCTTGCCCAACATCTAGGGAGGCCCCACAGTGCTGAAACCATTATGATCTCTGCTAGGTGGAAACCAAACCTCATTATGTCAAAGTGTTACTTTTCAGGATTCAAATTCAAAACCATCAAATGTAGCAATGTGGATCTGCTAGTTTTGATGCTTTTATGTGTGTACTATCATCAAGTAGGCTGCTAGTTTTACGAGAAAGATTTTTGATACAGTGTTTTTCTTCTCTGCCTACTGCCAACAGGAGCATCAGGAAGTGGTGGGCAGCCCTACCGCCCAACAAGCGGCAGCTTCTGCGCGAGGCGGCCTGGCGGCGTCGATGGCACCTGGTGGCTGCCGGCTCGCTGCTTCTACTGATCCTCGCTCTGTTCTGCCTCACCCACCTGGACGAGTCCCCGCTGACAGGACGCATGCGCCTCCTGGTGTTCAGCAGAGAGAATTACATGGAGCTGGCTGGACTGACGTCAAAGGCGGTAAGAAGAGGAGTTGTTTTTAGAGAGGACCAAGAGTCAACTTTACTGTCACAATGACGTCACTGGTTTAACAGGTGTAATGAAGACCAAGTTCTGTCATTTTGATGTTTTTTCAGAAAGGGAGAAGAAAGCAAACATTAAAAGAGCTTATGAAAGACAACAATCCATACACCAAAAGAAAAGAGATGATGGATAAAGTCCTCAAATTATTAGTATTCACTTGCCAGTTCCATAGAGGCCAGCATGTCTTTCTCTTGGCTAGAATACACCGTCGCTGTCAGGCGGAAACCTCGTCTCCTTTCTTTAACGTTTGGTGTTTTTTCATAAGTTAATGCTACTTGATCATACTACAGCAAAAGTAGCAAATCTGCAAGCTCAAAATGCATCACTTCGCACTGCGTTTTGACCCTTTTGTGCTTGTATATCCGCTACTTTTGCTGTTTTTTTTGTATGATTGTATGACTGTGTCGTGCACTGAAAATAATCCACAAGCTCACAATCTTTCACAATGTGTCACAGATGTGATCTTGGGGATCTGTTGTTTTCATGGCATAAATGATGCATTTGTGGACTGGACAGATGGACGAAGGGTGATGGTTGGCCACATTTTCTTCCATTTGTGGCTTTTACTTATATTCTATGTTATCATGCTGGTGTTCTATCAAGACAGATTATTCAATACATTGGAAAATAAATAAATAATATGTATATATTCTAACAATATGGGTTCCCCCAGGTTGCACGAGTGGTAACACATATTATGGTGTATGTTTCAGTACATGGAGGAATACGAGGAGCGCCTGCTTCCGCAGACAGACCCCCGTCACCAGGTAGTGGAGCGGCTGGTTAGCCACCTGTCTGAGAGGAACAAGGAGATCCCTGAAGTGGCCTCCGTTCCCTGGAGCGTCCACGTAGTTCAGGATCCCACCCGCAATGCCTTTGTCCTGCCTGTGAGTCAGAGATGCATTTGTTATCATATTTCTATATAATGGGAGAGAGATATCTTGTCCTAAGTGGCTTTTTAATTCATAGAGAAGGAATGTCAGTTGCATTGGAGAATGACTCTCCATAACTGATTCAGTATTCTTTTTGTGGTGTATCTTGGTATATGTCTATTTTGTGAGTGTTTTGTAAGCCCGTGCGGGCTGCCCATCTTGTGGTGCAGGACACTATAATAAAAAACCCATACAAGGAAGAGGAAGTAAGTCAATCCATGGGTGTTTCGTGCAAAAATCGTTTTTCAAAAGTTGAATTGAATGGTATGCATGGCAATACAGCACGTGTCATTGGCTCCCTTGGCAAAGTAGGGTTCTTAACGACCTATTTTATTATTTTTGGTCTCTGCCTTATCCTGATCTGGAATGCTATTAGACCCAGCCTGGGTGTGCTTCTCCTGTCTTCTCTATAGAATGGGAAGGTGTTTGTGTTTACGGGGATGCTGGAAGCAGTGGCAGACGTTCACCAGCTCGCCATCCTCCTGGGACACGAGATGGCTCACGCAATCATGGGTCACGCTGTGAGTACAAACGCACCCACGCCTGTGTGCCATGGTTTCCATGGCTGAATCATACATTGTCTGGCAGAAACCTCTTATCTGCATATTTGAATATAAATATGTTTTTTGGTAAATTAATGCCCTACCTGATCATACTACAGTATCACACAAAAGTACGGCCCTGTGCCTCCAATGGTCCCTCCGAGCCTGTGTCTGGCCCGGGGCACCCTAAGAACAGTTTCCACCCGACAGAGACGATATCAAACTGTTAAAGGCTTTCCTTGGCTTTTTGAGAGGCGAGCTATCATCACCAGCAGGGTGAGAAGAGTAATTAGAATTAATGAAGATAGTATGTAGGTGGTATACTTACTGGATTTTTGGTCTGTCTCTAGAGTCTAGATATGCCAGTATTAACCCACCTCCATATCCACTCTCCGCTGTCTGTCTCTGCTAGAAAAGCAGACATTTTAATCACCACAAGCAAGGAGCTTGCCAGCAAAGCTTCATAGCAATATTCTCCAAAATAACATGATGTCCATGTCTTAGAGTTCCAAAAAGAGAAGAAAATGACCATCCATGCAGCATAACCAAAGCCTTCTGAAGCCAAATGACTGTGCTTTCATGTTCTGCTGGATGAGAATGCAAAATCTGCCCCAAATGTTTACAGTCCTACGCTGAGGACTATGTCACATAAATGGAGAGAGCTCTTTGAAACTGGCCGGATGTGCACAAGCGTGATGGTTGTTGTTGTTGTTGAAAATAGCAGCTGTAGTGAATGCTTGTACGTAGTAAACTTGAGGTTATTTTAAGGGTCATTAGTAGGAACTTTGTTTTATCTTTTTTAAACGGTCAAAAATGTTTCATAGTGTGATTTGCAGGAGATAAATTAACTGTCTTAAGATCTTTGGTAATAGTTGGCATTACATTATTATATTGCAGTAAAATGTGGGCGGACAGACATCCCCTCTAATCCTCTGCTATGGCTGTAAGTAACGTGGCTGACCCATGGCACTCTGCTCCCTTTATCCATTCACTAATCAGATTGCAGTTATTATTATTGTTTTTTTTTTACACCAGCTATACAAATTTATCTTGTGCTGAGAAAGTGTTTAAGAGTCTAATTAAGTTTTGGGGTTATTTGAGAGTTTAAAAAAACATCCTCTGAAGATAATGTGGAGGAGGATTTTCATTAGACGAAGGGAATAAGCATTGATGGCCTGCATAGGACCCAGTAGGTTAGCTCTATTGGATTGGGAATAAGCATTGATGGCCTGCATAGGACCCAGTAGGTTAGCTCTATTGGATTGGACCAGCATAGGACCCAGTAGGTTAGCTCTATTGGATTGCTTGTTTAAAAGCTCCCAAATCTATGTTTCGCCATTAAAAAGTTCTGCTGCAATAAATGGGAACAATCAATATGTTCCTTCTGCCTCTGCCTGCCCCTGTTTCACATCTACAAAAGAAACGTCTTGCCTCTCTCGTAATTATGGTGCATTTATACAGTGCCTTTATCCAAAGTTCTTGCATACTTGTACAACATTCACCATGATATATTCACAAACCAATGGCCAAACCAGTGGGAGCCAGGCATCAAACCTTGCTAAAAAAAATGACCTTGTATAACGATGATGAAGTAGGGCATTAATTTACCTAATAATATAACGAAATTAAATATAAAGATTTCCCTCTTTTTAAATATACATCTTCTCTCCCTCTACATTTTAGATTTTAACTATTTTGCTATACTTGGCTATTCAAACATTGCAGATCTACAAGTGATGGCCCATCACTTCGTGCCGCGCTATGTAGATCTGCTATTTTAGAAAAATCATGAAAATTGGTGCATCTCTAAATATATATTCCCCCCCCCCACACACACACAATCCAGGCAGAACAGGCCAGCCTGTCTCACATGGTGGACTTCCTGTCTGTCATCCTGTTGACCACCATCTGGGCTGTCTGTCCTCGGGACAGCTTGGCCGTGCTGGGACACTGGATCCAGAACAAACTGGTCGAGGTGGGACACACTCACTGCACGCACGAACACGCCACACGCACACACAGACATATAAAATAGAAAAGAAAAACGAGCCCACTTGGTCCGTATAATGCAGTTTGCAAAGATTCGCAATAAGAAAATAATAGCCAGCACTCATAGTCCTTTTTGCGTCTATGTATGCTGTCTGTGTATTCCATGAATAAGAACTACCAGAAGGACTTCAGAGTGCTGGATATTATTTTCTTATCACTATATATATATATATATATATATATATATATATATATATATATATATTGTTGTTTTTGCACATTGCAATTCAACAAGGTTTGTTGAATTGCAATGTGCAATGTCACTCATTACTCATACAGCTACAAGCAGCAAAATGCAAGTGTGGTAACATCTGCAATGCTGTGTAACGTCAACAACAATAATCAAGCTAAGATAGTAAGACAAGAAAAAGACTCACGAAGAATTACTATAGCAGCATTACCAACATCAACATAAAAACAATAAGACAAGAAAACACGTCCTAAGGTTTAACTTGTACGTATACTGTATATGCTCACCTCCCTCTCACCACATCCTCTGTCTCCCTCTCTCCTCGGTTCAGTTGATGTTCAGTCGTCCTTATAGCAGGAAGCTGGAGTCTGAAGCTGACCAAGTTGGATTACAGCTAGCTGCTAAGGTATCCTAACAACATCACCACCAGCATCACCATCTCAGGATCATCAGTGTTGCATAATATGATCTCATAGTGCTGAGGGTTCTCATTTTGGGGACTGCTGGGTGGGGAATCACAGATTTGTATTGAAGGGATAACCCCTCATTTCCAAAGGGGTCCCATAAGCATAAAACATGAACAACAGACATATATGCATACTGTACAAGTATACAGACACATTCATACACAGATGGCTTGCTCACCCTCTCCCACCCACCCCACCTACAAACCACCACACCACCATAAACTGTTAAACAACAGAAGAGAAAGTACATCATATGCCTACACGTACAGTCAATAAAGAAGCATAGACAAGTTGTATTAAGATGTGCAAGTCCTGAAGTGACGAGCAGCAACAGAATATTCCTCAAATTCTGGGTGTCTCAAAATAAAGCAGACTACAGGGTTTGGGAGTTTGAGATTGAATCTCAAAACTGTAGTTTTTCTACAAGCCACTAGGGTGCACTAGTGGCCTGTAGACAAAAGAACACTCAGGAATTGTCAGTGAAGTAAAGGGCTTCTGCTCTGCATGGAATAGGAGTTCACAATGTGGGTGTGCATGTGTGCTGGTACACACAATTGTACATATAGTTGCTGTCAAGTAGAAACCTTGTATCCATAGTTCTCATAAATCACTGCTCTACTTCAATTCAAATAAGCCTTATTGGCATGAGAAAACATATGTTTACATTGCCAAAGCAAGTGTCAAAATATTAGAAAAACTGATTAAATTGGCGAAGTATTAGTTGGAGGGGATTTGTTCATTCATCCGTGTAGGGCTACACAGGCAGTTTGGACATCAGCCAAGAAGTCGTATCGCCGTTGGAGGGGGTACAGCATTATGTAAACGGTGTATACAAATTGTTTTGAAACAAATAGCAGTAATCTTTTGCAGTCACTTTGGGACAAATCTAGCATTTCTTTTCTCAAGACTATTTAAATAGTATACAAAACATCCTCAGATTTAAGATTTGTTTAAAGGTAGCAGCTGTGTTTACATGTGCAGCAGGTCTAACGGTCTACTTGGTACAGATAGTAGTAATGGTTGTGTCCATTGGCTAACCTCCTTTTATCGCAGCAGTTCAAAAACCTTGCTGCTGTGTTTGCACATTGTTGTATTTTTTGTCGTTGGTCATGTTTTCAAACTCACTTTGGGTGTGTGTAATCTGTGGGAAGTATGTGTCTCATACAACAGTGTCGGCCAAAGTAGTGAAAATAGCAGATCTATTTACATTTTTATTTTAAAAAATGAAAATAACTGATCTACAAGCTGTGTATGTGTGTGTGCCCTCCATAGGCGTGCGCTGACGTGCGAGCAGGCCCAGTGTTCTGGCAGCAGATCGAGCTCTCAGACAAGCTGAGTGGAGAGCCCACCATCCCAGAGTGGCTGTCCACACACCCCTCACACAGGAACAGAGTCACACAGCTGGACCGCCTTGTGCCCAAGGTACTGTACTGTACTGTACACAACTACACACTCAGGGTCATTTGGAAAGAGAGAGCGAGTGCATTTTCTGGAAACGGCATCAGCCGCGGCAGGCCGGTAGTGTTTCTCGATGGCATCATACCGTCCAACACTCTACCCCAAACCCTAAACCTAACCCTAACCGCAAGCACGCGCAACGCATGGCATCAGCCGCAGAACACCCGTGGCGAGCGACAGTGTTTCTCGCCGGCATCAGTCCGACACTCAAACCCCAAACATTTACCTTAACCCTAACCACAAGCACGATGCAACACATGTCAGACCAACGCACAGTGTCATAATCCCCCCAGTTTCCCCGGCAGATGGCGCCCCTTCTCCCGGCAGCGCCACGGTAGCTGTTACCGGCAGTTCCAGCGCCTAGAGCGTGGCTGCCGAACGAATGGACAGTGCAGCTGTCATAATCCATCCAGTCGCTGGGAGGAGGGCCAGAAATGTCATATAAGCAAAAGGTCAAAGCCTCAATCTGTGATTTCTTCAATTGGTTGGCTGTATGTACGTTAGAGCAGCAACAGCTTAGAATGATAATACTACATTACATTTTCACACACACACACACACACACACACACACACACACACACACACACACACACACACACACACATACACACGTGAATGCACAGTCACAGGGCACACATTTGCTTGGTCCAATAGCGCTATGGACAGAGTACACTTGTATTTCATATACGTGCGCACGCACACAAACGCAATTGAGAGCGAAATAAAGTGCAGCTCTGTATGGATTGAGTGTGTAAAGATGCCAGCTGTTTTCCAACACTAGGAATTGTACAGGCAAATATACAGTGTCTATTATGCCATGTTGTATGTACATACATATCCATCCATCCACCCCTCCCTCCATCCCTCCCTCGTGGGCCTTCAGCTCACATGCACATATACAAGTACGCTTCTGACTTCGGTTGGCAGACTTCCATATCAGATTGCAATAAAAACAAGGGTGAAGTTGACTTGTAATGGTACTGGTACTGTTACTACTGTAATGGTTTTGATGAATAATATGTATAATGACAAGCCACTGTTGACTTACTCGAGCATAATAGACACTTGTATTTATGAAATGATAAGAAATAACAGGAAAATGCATAGCTATGGTCAGTGATTGCCAATCATGCTTGTCATGTAAAGTCTCTCCCAAAGTCAGTCATGATGATGTGACATTTGTATAATGTTGGCTTTTGGCAATTTAAGTACATTTTCCCTATTAACATAACATAATATATAATAGTATGACATCAAACACCAGTTAAATGCTCCAATTGTCAAAAGACAGCTGTTGTATTGGGGACCCGCTAAACTTCCCTACCCACTCAAAATCCACCTGTGGGACCTGTGAACTCACTACATTGAGAACATCACTGTAAAGTCAACTTTGATCATAATATATTAAGAGTCTGCGTGCATGTGCGTGTTTATGTGAGAATGCAAGGTAGGGAGATATAACAGGATAAGTGGTGTTTGTGTGTGTGTGTGTGTGTGTGTGTGTGTGTGTGTGTTTAACCTTGAGTATGAGTAGAACTGTTGGAACAGCATTCTGCTCTCGCCATCAGTGAGTCAGAGCAGGACATAGGAACAGATGGGTAAGCCACTAATTGTCCATCAGGTGCGGGTGTGTGCGTGCGTGTGCGTGCGTGCACGCACGTGTGCTGTCTGTATGTCTCCTATTGAATCCCTACGTGGCAGATTAACCTCCAGTAGCCGTCATTGAAGAGGCCGACGGGCTGTGGCCACAGGCAATGAAGTGGGGATGACTGCTGTTAAGGGATCCATCAGTCTAGTATATTGCATGTGTGCAATGTTTATATCTTTATGTGCGTGTGTGTGCCCCGTGCCCGCGGGGAAAACGGGTGGTACTGGTGTCACACCCAACATGGTAACGAATCGATCCATTCCTTCATAAGTGCCATTTATACTTGGTTTATACGACCTGCAGCAGATCTTCGAGCTCACAATGCATCGCAGCATGTGGTAAGCTTGTAGATCTGCTGTCTGCTCTATAGGTTATATATCTGCCGTACCTGGCTTTAGCTGAAGCAGAAGGACACTCGGGCTCCTTTAGATTACACTCGCAATCCTGCAAAGTACTCATGGAGGATTGTGGAAGTGGGATGCGAGTTGAGGGAGTGTGAAGGAGTACCTTTTTGGACTATTTTTTTGATAGATGTGCGTGTCTGTGTAAGAAGTTGAGCTGTGAGTGCCTGCTAGTCCTCATGACTGCTGTGAGATTATATCCATCTTTCTCTGTCTCTCATCATCATCCCCAGTGCACTCTGTTTCTTGGCCTCGGTCTTCTCATCTGTAATCGCTGTCGTCTGTAGGCTCTGGAGTTGAGGGAGAGCTGTGGCTGTCCTGCTCTCCCTGCGACAGACCCCCGCGCTGTCTTCGCCGAGAGTGTCCGCCTATTGCTGGAGAACGCTAAGGGCCACGAGAGGGAGGGGGACACGGGGACTGACAACAACACCCACCCCGGGCGACTTGCTGTCCACGGCCTGGGGGCTGTGGACCCGGCAGCAGCCACACCTCAGGCCCTAGTAAGCCCAAGCCCCATCCCCTGTGCTGGGGGAGGACAGACCTCCTCACAGTGTGCTCAGCCCTGCCTCACGGTGGTCTTGGATCCTCCAGATGCATCCAGCTGCTGACTGACTGGGTGACTGATGTCGACGCTGTCGGGGGTCCGTGGCTAAATACATATTACCGTAGTTTGGGGGTCCTTGACGTGAAACACTTTGAGAACCACCGTTAGTATGTTAGTTGTGATTCTGACTGATGGAAAGAAGTCTGTTTCCGTTACATGTCAAGTCTGCTGCAATACGACTACTGACGACTGACTGCTGTGTGTGTGTGTGGGGTACGTGTGGGTGTGTGTGAGATGAGGCACTTGCTGTTGGTTGCCGAGTGAATACAAAGAAGCCACATGTTGATAATTAGACAACCTCAAATGGGGACATGCCGGATTCATTAGTGAAGATTCCATACATTGCTACATTAGCATACATTCTTCATTAAAAGACAAGCGTAAGCACTTCGATCAATGACTTGAGTAAAAGTATCAATACACCACAATATAGAAATACTCTGTTACTCTGTTAAGTAAGAGTCTGCTATTCAGTAAAAGTACAAAAGTATTGTCATCAAAACATACTTAAAGTACTCATTATGCAGAATGTATAGAAATCATTTGAAAATAGCAGATCTACAAGCGTTGTGTGCTTGTAGATCTGCTATTTTCAAATAAATCCTGCTATTTTCAAATAGCCAAAATATTGTGCTGATTTGCGGAAGTGCTTAATGTATGTTTTTTTTCTAAATCTACCAAGTAACTAGTAACTAAATGTTTCAAATAATTTGAGTGAAGTAAAAAGTACAATATTTGCTCTATGTAAGATGTAGTGGAGTAACACTAATGTAAAAATTACCTCAAAATTGTACATTTACTTTACACCATGTGATCAGTTCTCAATGACAATCAGAAGGACATACTGTATACTGTAACTCTGACTTCCACTTTTAAGACACATTCAATCTATGGTTTAGTTATTCCCTTTCTTTTGCCTTTGAATCTTAATCCTGAAAAGTAACAGTTTTGGACATGAGGTTTCCACATGACAGAGATGAACTAGGGGGACTACTGTACATGTGTGTTGATCTACAAGCTCACAGCGTTGTGAGCTTGTAGATAAGGTATGTTTGTCAAAAGTTTGGTGTAGAGGGGGAAAAAAAACTGCCAACGTCCAGAGCCAAAGGTCAAGTCTAGCAAGTATTGACAGTGAATTGGTTAAATGTCTGAAAATATACTTTAATATGTGTAACAAACGTGAAAATGAATTGACACGACACTGATGACAGCGCTGTCAAACAAGTCCATAAAGCTACCTATGAAAAGGTTTAATCTGCAACACTTTTCTATACAATATAGTGGGGGTCCCGTCCCTGTTTCATCTCTGTCTGCGATCCTCTAGTCTAGTGACATTTCAAATAAGGAGCCCTTGGCCTGATTTTTTTTGAAAACCCCTGATTTAGAATGATCTGATGTGATTATTTTAAACATGATGCCCATGCCATTATAGGGGAACATGGGCTTGAATGGAAAGTTTTAAATGTGTTAAAAATAAACGCGTTATGGGAATAATGGCAGATCTACAAGCTTGTACGTACAGTATGTCATTGTCGCTATTTGTTGTGCAACAAAGTAAATATAGGGCTTAAGTGGGTTAAGCGATAATGCAATACACAGGCAGGACCGTGCTGCTATATGGTGAGATACTGATATTAGTGTGCTGTGGTTGTAGGTCATAGTTCAGCATACCAGTCCCCGTATCTCAAGGCGTAGCGCAACCTTGAGTCTATTACCGCCGTTATACCACTTTAATTATTCATATTTACGATTAGAAAATCAAAACTACATTCATGCTAATAGCGGCTGGTGGCTGTTGCTAGGCTACAGGTGAGATAAGGTGGATGCATTCGGAGTAGTGCTACATGGGGAGATAGTGGCATGCGTTTGCCATTCTCAATCGGTGTGAGGTTCCTATAATAACCATGTTATACAAAATATGTTTCTTAAAGCAGTGGTTCTCAAACTTTTTCATGTCAGTTAAAAATATATTCAAAATGATTCAAAGTTAAAGATTTGATATTTTTAACACATTTTGGAGATTGCAGATCTACCACCTCACTGCGTGAACACCGCTAGACCTTGTGAGCTTGTAGATTGGCTATTTTCAAATGGCCAAAGTATGAAATAGAAATGTTATGCTATATCAGCAAATGTTGCTGGGGAAACCGCTCAAGCTTGGGAACCACTGATCTAAAGGATACCTGCTTTCATAAGATGCATATCGCTGCTGACAGGCATAAACCAGTTATGTCCAAAATATTAACTTCGGGAAATGAAAAGAGATATCCATCCACTGCTTCATTAAAGTTTGTATGGTGACTTTATACATTGTCGGGTAGGCTACTTGAATGTTCAGCTCAAGTGGATTTGGGAGATTTTTGACCATGATTACTTTTTTTGTTTTACTTCATTCTAGAGCGAGCCAGGCAGGAAAAGTGAGAGTGAAAGTGGGGAGCGAGGGGAGGGGAGGCGGGCTCATAGGTGGGTGTACCAATAGGAAGTCGGCGTGGGTTTCCAGCGTTAGTTTGTTCCGCCCCTCTATGCACAGAAAAGCATGGGGCTCTCTCAGGCTAATGAACATGTAGATCTGCATAACTACCGTAGGTGCCGCTGCTATTTTGGTACATTTTAGACAATATCAATATATATATTTTTACATAAATATTATTTCTAGGGGTCCCTTTTCAAATGGTGGTCCATGTGCTAATATGTGTCAATTTGGGCGGGGTCCTTGGCATGAAAAAGTTTGAAAACCACTGTGTGTAGACGGCTTGTTCTTTGCGCAAGCTCTGCTGCCACAGTGACAGAGCCTTTTATGAAAGTAATCATGTTGATTCTGTATTGTGTCAGCAGAATGGTGCTCTGCTCTGAAAGTGACAACCACAATAAATGGCTTTTTGGATAGTAAATTGTTTCTGGTGGCAGTTTTTCAATGCAAGATAGTTGACATTATTTTGTTCTCTTTCCTAACCACAGGACAGGAGGGTTGAGTCATGAACCACTGAGCAGTTTAAAAGTGTGTAGTAAGTAAGAACACAACTTTCAGAGAAAGACATAGGGTCCCCTGTGTGTGTGTGTGTGTGTGTGTGTGTGTGTGTGTGTGTGTGTGTGTGTCATTTAATGACAAGTTCGGATAAGTATAAGTCTCAATTGGGTGGCTGTGTAATGGCGTTTTATTGGACAGTTAACAGCAGTTCTTACCGGATAGCTATGTAGCAGATTTTAATTGGAGGGGCTTAATGGCGATTCTGAATAGATTCCTTCATACTGGCAATTGTGATTGCATGGCTTTGTAACTGACTCCGATTGGACGGCTTTACATTTTGTAAATTGTGAAGCAGATTCTGTTTGGAGTTTGGGCGGTAATGGTAAACAACTTAAACCCTCTATTCTTAGTCAAACGGACCTGAGTTAACTTACAACTGTACCATGGTTTATTTTCCTTAGATTTGCAAGTGTTGGCTAAGGTTCCCTGCAGAACAGGGACACAGGTGTTCGAGTGATTCATATTGTAACTTGTAAGTGATTCAGTGCGTTTATGACTGCTTTGTATCAATACTTCTGATTGGACGTGTTAATAAGCCTGAGTCCGAGTGGAAGGTACAATTCTGATTGTATCTTCCATTAGAAGCTGCTCGGGGGAAGCAGCACAAACCTTTGGTCTTTTTATCACTCCCTCACATATCCAGCCCGGTAAATAAAGGCTGGGTATGTGATATTATTGTAAGATAACATGGCCTGTCTCTTCTTCTGTTGAAGGCAGAAGAAACTCATTAGCATGTGGGAGATTGCACTTCACCCATTTTCAAGCTTATCTTCATATAATTGGCCCTCACTGATGCTCATTATAAGATGGTACCAAGTACCACTCGTTCTGCGTCTCAGAGGTGGGCTGTGGATATTTCACAAAACTACCTATACCAATGACATCATCGGTTGTGATTCCAAGCTAAATGGGAACTACAGCCTTTGTCTTCCTAGAGAGTTTGCACGCTGAAATAGAAGCCATTGTTCTGGCATCAATAAAAAATAATCTGGTTTTTGAAATTACCACCGATTATTTCATCAGTGGTAACTGTCCACAGTCCAGCTCTGAAACGGAGAAGTTTGACATAAATGGTACCGACTTATGCTTAGTTGAGCATTAGTGAGCACGGAGGACCAATTATATGAAGATAAGGTCGAAAATGGGAGAAGTGCCTCTTGAAGAACATCAAGCGGCCGAGAGGCCGCCCAGTTAGACGAAGGTGAGGGAGACTAACAAAGAAAGGGAGATGAATGAAGGTAATTATCTTACCAATCGCAAGAAGTGCATTTGGTAGTTTCTCCTTCATAGCAGGCAGGCCACTCCATTCACTCCATTAGATATGAGTTTTCCCTATTCTGGGGGGAACATAGCCGTAGTGCAATGTTGTGAGCTTGTATTTTTGGTGAAGGGGGGAAATTAATGGACGGCACAGAGGATATAACAGTTCTTTAAGTGCACTCTTTCACAATACAGAGGCAGATTCTATACCACTTTTGGCATTATAGGCACATTTTTATTTTATTTATTTTATTTCTGTATCTGTCTTTACTTCAGTGATTCTTGCAGAACTCTGCCTCGCCTCGTTCCTGACTGCATAACTGTCGTGCCAATAATCAAGGTAAAGCACATCCTCGTGCTACTGTGAAAGTGCACCATTTATTGAGATCCTCCGGCTTAACTGTTTGCAGGTACACACACAGCCATTGTACACAGAAAACAACAAGACTGAAAACAGTAGGGTGCACAGAAGTACAGTACACACTGTACAGGCACAACTGCAAACGCCCACAATGGTGAAAGCAGCAGGCAACGACACAACCCACTATTCTAGATTCTGTTTGGCCAACAAAATGCCTCCCGCAGAGCGCTGGGGAGCAGCCAAACGGGCAGGCAGGGAGGAAAACAACACATCTGCTGAGTAGGAGGCTGACTGATGTCTGCAGTCTGTCTACCCTCTGACCTCCCGGAGGAGACTTCGCTCAAAGTGGCTCATACACCATTCCATTTCCTGGATCAGCCCCTGACACTCACTCTCACTCACACACTTACTTTGCATTACTATACTTGTGAGGACATCAACGTTTTAGGACGGTCATTTTATGAACGACACATTTATTTTTAGGGCCATATATTGGTATCTTTATCTGTTGTTGATAAGCATACGTTGTGCGTTTGGCTATGTTGGTGTGTTGGTTATCTGCAGGCTAGATTCTGAACATAGATTCTGAACATTTATGTCTTGTATTAAAGGTGTATTTGTTTCCCTGGCACAAAAGGGGGAAATAAAAAAACTAAATTAACAATAAACATATATCAGTACTAAATTGTTATTTTAATCATCGGTATCGGCTAAGAATTTCCATATCGGATTTTCTTTCCCATTATGAACCCTAGCACAAAAGCCGGAAATAGCCGATCTACAACGTGCCTGTGATGCGTTGTGAACCCTAAACCTGAACCTGTCTAATCTAAATGTCTAATCCTAACCATAACGCCCCAAATAAGTTTAACCATTTATTTTGTGAGGACCAGGAAATTGGTCCAAATCCTAGTCCTATACATTTGGCCCTCCCAAGTATAGTGATGCACACACA
Organism: Protomyctophum bolini; assembly: GCF_963924005.1. NCBI lineage: Eukaryota > Metazoa > Chordata > Actinopteri > Myctophiformes > Myctophidae > Protomyctophum > Protomyctophum bolini. Next base: position 25,843,694 of record NC_137869.1, on the reverse strand, counting down.
CACACACACACGAGGGATGTGTGTGTGCGCGTATGTGCGTGTGTTGTAGTAGTTCCCCTGAGCATTAATTATACATGTGGCATGTGGGTGTCTAATTGAAATGAATATTTTACTGCTTTTAATCACTGCCATCGCCAGAGTGATGGAGCATCTGGCTGCGTTACCTGGGCAATTAAAGATGCACACACACACACACCTGCGTGCGCACACACACATGTATGCATGCGCACCTGCACAAATCTCAGAGGTAGTAACTGTATGGGGTATGAGATCGAACCCATACGGATAACAAAGCAATAAATCGCTGTCGGGTGACTTTGAATTTGAATCCTGAAAAGTAACAGTTTTGGACATGAAGTTTCTCCCCCGAGACGAGTAGTATTTTTAAACGTTTTTTTTTTCTTTTTCTTTTTTGGCTTTCACCTTTTTATTTTATATTTGTTATGGAGGGACAGACAGTAGACTGACAGGAAATGGGGGGTGACATGCAGTAAAGGGAGTGGAACCCGCGGCACACTGCCAGACTGGATTACCAGCCAAGGCGCCTGGACCGCTGAGCCACGGCCCAGGCCGAGGAGTAGTATTTTAATGGAACATAACTTAAGGGAACTACGACATTAGAAAGACAAATATTATATGGTTAAATATTACAACAATGATTGCCTGTCTCTGGTTTGACTAGCAGAGGACAGATGAAAGGTCTTGTGATGCGTTTGGTCTGGTGGCTGGGGCAGGAATCATTTTGTCCACAGGGGATGAGCAACACATGCTGTTGCCCAGGGGTAGGCAGAGTTGGCACAGGGGAGGGTGATCACTGGCATACGTCTGATGGAAGATTCTTCTTTTAAAAAAGGATATATATATATTTAAATGTAGTCAATTAAATTAAGTCCCCTCACATCCATATGCAAATTACATCCTGCACATAATTCTACATTCATTATAACTCTGAACTCTCATTGGGACAGTGGGGAGAGAGTGATCATTACAATGTCCTGATGTGAAAGAAAATATTTGTAATGTGGTATCATAGTTCATTATGGGCATATGGCACGCTGAGTCGCTGACTAACAATGTGTCGTATGTGAGCTTGTAGATCAGCTATTTTCAAATGGCCAAAATGTATATATGGGGCTGAAGTGGTTAAGTACAGTATTCAGTTACTTCCCACCACTGGGTTTATGATGAGTTGTGTGTGGCAGTCGAACGCCTGATCCCCAAGAGAGCCATACATTGTTGTCTGCTGTATATTTGCTGTTGTTTTTCTGAGGGTCAGACATTTCATCAAATGAACACGCTGAGTAGGACTATAGTCCTCAGGGACTTTGTTCAGAGGCTGTCAATCACAATGAAATAATGGATAGTGGAAATAATGTTTATTTTTAATTGTTTTGCTGGAGGCCCCCCCCCCCCCAGAGATTGGGATCCCAGCTCAGTGAAAAAGAGAGCAATGAAGGTCGTAGGTCAGGGCGGGGTATGTCAGTATTTAATGAAGGTCGTAGGTCAGGGCGGGGTATGTCAGTATTTATGAAGGTCGTAGGTCAGGGCGGGGTATGTCAGTATTCAATGAAGGTCGTAGGTCAGGGCGGGGTATGTCAGTATTTGAATGAAGGTCGTAGGTCAGGGCGGGGTATGAAGGTCGTAGGTCAGGGCGGGGTATGAAGGTCATAGTTCAGGGCGGGGTATGTCAGTATTTCAATGAAGGTCGTAGGTCAGGGCGGGGTATGTCAGTATTTCCCATCCAACACCAATCATGGAAAAAAGTACTCAATTGTTTTACTTAAGTAATGGTATCAATACTGCAACGTAGAAATACTCTGTTGCAAGTAAAAGTCCGGAATTCAAAATGTAAATATGCAAAAGTATTTGTGTCGGTGAGTAGTTACGTCGTTTTGTTTATTTTGGGGGAATTGTAAACCCTCACACACAGTGGGAAAAGCTGCTAGTGAGCAGTGGATGAGACTCCAGCAGGGCGTCAGTGAAAAGAGACTCGCTGTCCAGGGCTATGTCTTCTCATAATGGTATTAGATATTGAGATGTTACCACAGTCCCTTTTCTCTTGGCTGCATTGATTCCCATCCTCACAGTGGAGTCGCATTAATATTAACCACGTCTGATACAAGACAGTCTCTCTGCCTCTCTCTATTCAAACTTCCCCACCCCAATCGGCCCACCTGTCTCCCCTTTTGGCCCGAGTGAAGTCTCAATAATCAACTGGTGCCTCAATCACTCTAGAGAGGGAGGCGAGCAGGACGTAGCCAGACAACTATTCCACAATCTCCGTATGCTACATAGAGTCTAAACTACACCTCCCGAAATCCAAAACGTGGAAGCTGCCATTTTTTTGTCATTTCCGTTCACGAAAATATATTTCAAAATATCTTTACATACTTTTTAAATGTCCATTTCTGCTAAGCAGCAAGCTATATTATGCTTAGATGATTTTAATTCATATTAGGATGATTTTGAGTCGGTAGGTTACAACAGCAGTGACAAGACAACACGCAAATGTGTGGGGAGGAAATAATTGGCATAACGACTAAGCAATTTTTTTAAATACCAGACCTTTTCGAGGTCACGCTATTTTCAGTGTGCGACATCGCCATGCGATGCGATCGGGCTTCACTGGATTCATCTGTGATGTCATTATTATAATGGAAATCAAGTTATTCGTAGTATTGGAAGATATTATACTATACTATCTTCATGAAACATTCTATGAGAGGCCAATAGGCCTCTCATAGAATGTTTCATGAAGATAAACTGTGCATATTTCTTGGTATGCTTTTGGCAAACATAGAATGTTTCTCTTCAGCAGGATCATACACCAGTGTAGTCTAATGAAGAATAGGGGGGGAAATACCGGCCAATTCCAAGTGACCTTTTACGCTCATGATACAAGAATTAAGCTATGGCCGAATTGAAATACGCCATTAATCTTCCACGTTATATTTATATGCACGGTTAAAGGTCTCTAAAGAAAGAGAAGAATAGGCAGGCATGATTTCTGTGTTTCCTGTGAACCTTCAAGAGCGACCCCAGTAATTGTACCAACTTTGGCTGGCTGCCCAACCATGTGTGGCGACCCGCGGCTCATACAAAATGGAATTGGTGGCAGACCTCTTGACCGCTGGCTGCCCATTGGTGCAGTAGGGCATTATATTCACACTGTGATCCAACACTGGGGAACAATAGGAGAGAGAAGCAGAGAAAGAAAACTAACATGCTGTCTGTCAATGTCCGACACTGTCCAATGAACTGGGACCGACCTGGTCAGCCAAATTTCAGACCTACCACTACTGCCTTCCACCAAACAATCACACACGCACGTGTGCACACATGCGCATGCATGTGGACACACACACACACACACACACACACACACACACACACACACACACACACACACAAACACACACACACACACACACACACACACACACACAGATGCATAACTTTTTTTTATCCCACAATTTTTTAACCCATTTTGTGCCAATTGCCTAAACTTTAATCCTGGACACTAATCTCCCTCTGCCAACCTGGGGAGAGCCCTGAACTGAGCTCATGCAACGAGATATTGTGTTATTTATGCTTATTCAGTGATAATGTGATTGTTCACATACAGTATCGTTAGGCTTTGATGTGGATATAATAATAATAATAATAATAATAATAATAATAATAATAAAACTTTATTTGTATAGCACCTTTCATGACATGAAATGCAGCTCAAAGTGCTTTACAGAGAAATGGAGGATAAAAGAAAAGCATGGCAACAACATTAAAAACAAGCAGTAATGCAGTGAGGACATGAATAACAAAAAATAAAAAAATAAAAGATCAATTAAAAGCAATGTTGTAGAAGTGGGTCTTGAGCTGAGCTTTAAAAATGTCTACAGAGGCTGCCTGACGAAGGTACAGTGGGAGCTTGTTCCATACCGACGGCCCGTAGAAGCAAAAAGCTGCTTCCCCGTGTTTTTTAGTTGCCATTTTTTTTGGCAAAGCGAGCAGGCCGGCAGTGGAAGACCTTAGGGGGCGGTTTGGGACATATTTAGGCAGGCAGTCATGTAGGTAGGAAGGTGCGAGACCATTGAGAGCTTTATAGACAAGTAAAAGAATTTTAAAATCAATCCTAAAAACAACCGGAAGCCAGTGCAGTGATGCCAAAACTGGAGTAATATGTTCTCTCATCTTAGTTCTAGTTAAAACTCTGGCTGCTGCATTTTGGACAAGTTGTAGTCTGTCAGTTGTTTTCTTAGGCAGTCCTGAAAAGAGTGCATTGCAGTAGTCAAGCCGAGAAAAAACAAAGGCGTGGATTAGCGTTTTTGCATCGTCCAAGGACAAATAGGCTCTGATTCGTGCAATATTTCTAAGGTGAAAAAAGGCAATCTTGGTAACATGATTAATGTGTGAATTGAAATTCAATTCAGAATCAATAATAACCCCCAGGTTCTTTACTTTACTGTTACTTTCTACAGTCAGGTTACCAAGTCTGCTTATTATTGATTCTTTCTGCTCACTAGAACCGATTATGAGAACTTCTGTCTTATCCTCGTTTAGCTTGAGAAAGTTCTCACTCATCCAACATTTGATGCTAGACAGACAGGTCAACAGCGGGTCTAAAGCACAGGGATCATCTGGAGCCACAGAAAGATAAAGTTGGGTATCATCAGCATAGAAATGAAAATTGACTCCGTGGTTGGTAATGAGTTCGCCCAATGGCAGTATGTACAAGGAGAAAAGCAGAGGGCCAAGAATCGAGCCCTGTGGAATACCAGAGCTGATGTCGTGTTTGTCTGAGTCAAACTCGGCTAGATTGACAAAGTAACTTCTGTTTGATAGGTAGGAGGAAAACCAGGACAGGGCCGTACCAGACAGGCCTATCCAGTGTTCCAGACGCTGTATTAAAATTGAATGATCAATCGTGTCAAATGCAGCCGTTAGATCTAGGAGTAGGAGAACAGATACATGTTTCTTGTCAGCAGACACCCTAAGATCATTAATTACTTTTACAAGTGCTGTTTCTGTGCTGTGACCTTTCCTAAAGCCAGATTGGAATTTGTTGTGCACATTATTGTTCTGTAGAAACACATCCAATTGATGAAAGATGCATTTTTCTAAAACCTTGCCCAGAAAGGGTAGATTTGAAATGGGTCGATAGTTACCCAAAACAGAGGGATCAAGATTGTGTTTCTTGAGTAGGGGCCTAACTACAGCAGTCTTCAGTGAGTCTGGGAAGACACCTGATTGTAGAGAGCTGTTTACAATTTTTAGGATATCTCCAATCACACTGTCCAAGACCTCTTTGAGAAAGGTGGTGGGAATTTTATCCAATGAACAGGAGGATGATGTCATCTGTGATATGGTTTTGCGGAGTTCATCTTCATCAATTGCGCAGAACGTTAATAGGCTCCCCCTGGAGAGATCTACTCTGGGACCATTAGCTGCTGTTTGAGGGTTTGCGCTAGCAGCAGCACCATTCATAATATCAGCTCTAATGTTAAAGATTTTGTTATCAAAAAAGCATGCAAACTCATTACACTTAGCTTTAGAGGCCGGGAATGACTGCTTGTAGGACTGGGGGGGGTTTAAAAGTCGTTCAATGGTAGAGAATAGGACTCTGGCATTTTTCTTGTTCTCATTAATAATGCCAGAGAAATATGCCTGCCTTGCTAGACGCAAGGCTTTGTTATAGGCGACTGTTGACTTTTTAAGAATCTCTAGGTGGATGGTGAGTTTGTTTTTTCTCCACGCTCGCTCAGCTCTACGACATTCTTGCTTCAGTGAGCGTGTATGCTCATTTATCCAGGGTGTTATTCTGGTGCTATGTTTCTTTTTTGTTTTCAAAGGAGCCACTATATCAAGAGCTGACTCTAGTTTAAGATTAAAAATTTGAACCATATCATTTACTGGGGGGGTATCGGGCAGGGGGGGCCCCAGATGACGAGAGAACTCGTCGGCTGCAGAAGAGCTAAAAAAACGCTTTTTTATGGTATATTCCGTGATGTTTTTCTCTAGATCAGAGACAGTCATATTAAAACACAGCAAATAGTGGTCTGATAGCTCAGGCCTTTCAATAGTCCTTTCCACAGTGATGTTCAGCCCTCTAGAAATCACCAGGTCCAGAGTGTGCCCATGTTTATGTGTAGGCCCAACAACATGTTGGATAAACTCAAAGGAGTGCAATAACTCTAAGAAGCCCATAGCCACAGCATCTGTAGTATCATCCAGGTGAAGATTAAGATCACCTGAGATAAGAGTTCTGTCATAGTTAGTGGAGCAGATAGATAAAAGTTCTGATATTTCTGTTAGAAATATTGCTTTACTGCATTTTGGCGGGCGATAAATGCTAATCATTGGCATAGAGGGTTGACCAAGTAGTGTAGTGGCCTGGTATTCAAAGGATGTAAAGCTGCCAAGGGTCAGAGCCTTGAATTTTAACGTGTCTGAAAAAATTATTGCCAGTCCACCTCCTTTCTTAGCCTTACGAAAAGAGTGAATGAAACTGTAGTTTGCGGGACAGGCTGGCGCTAGGAGAACAGCTCCATCCGAGCCAAGCCATGTCTCTGTTAGAAAGATTATATCTAGCTTCTCTTTACAGATTATATCATTTACAGAGGAGGACTTATTTGTTAGTGACCTGATGTTAAACAAGGCAAGGTTAAGCTTGTTGTCACATTTTTGGGGGCTGTGATGCCTGTGAGGTACAGTGACCAAACAGCATTCTCTCTCCAGACCACTCCTTGTGTTGGACACTCTATTTGAAATAACAGTAGAAATGTTGTGAACCTCAACCTGTGCAATGATTGAAACACCAGGCTTTCTAGAAGCATGGGGTCCATACATGTTTGTTGCTGCGCATAATGGACCCTGTTCATATCAGTTATCAAATGTATTTTCTAGGCAATCTGGAGCTGGGCTTGACATATGGGGCGCCGTCAGTCGGTAAACTCGTCTGTTAAGGGGGGTCGACTTTGTTCCAATGTTTATCAGGTCCACCATGCCCGGGGTGAACGAGAGGAGATGTATTGGTGAGGGAGTTAGAAATTCCTCAGTATCTTCTCCACCAGGGTACGCTGTGACTTCATGCTCTGTGATTTCTTCTCCACCAGGGGACGCTGTGACTTCAAGCTCTGATGTTTCTTCTCCACCAGGGGACGCTTCAAGCTCTGATGTGTCTTCTCCACCAGGGGACGTTTTGACTTCAAGCTCTGATGTTTCAAGCTCTGATGTTTCTTCTCCACCAGGATACACTGTGACTTCAAGCTCTGATGTTTCTTCTCCACCAGGGGACGCTGTGACTTCAAGCTCTGATGTTTCTTCTCCACCAGGGGAAGCTGTGACTTCAAGCTCTGATGTTTCTTCTCCACCAGGGGGCTATGTGACTTCACGCTCTGCGAGTTTTACTCCTCCAGGGGGCGCTGTGACTTCACGCTCTGTGGGTTTTTCTCCTCCAAGGGGCGCTGTGACTTCAAGCTCTGATGTTTCTTCTCCACCAGGGGACGCTGTGACTTCACGCTCTGTGAGTTTTACTCCTCCAGGGGGCGCTGTGACTTCACGCCCTGTGAGTTTTACTCTTCCAGGGGGCGCTGTGATTTCACGCTCTGTGAGTTTTTCACCTCCAGGGGGTGTTGTGACTCCACGCTCTGTGCGTTTTCCTCCTCCAGGGGGCGCTCTACGCTCTGTGCGTTTTCCTCCACCAGGGGGCGCTCTAGGCTCTGATGTTTCTTCTCCACCAGGGGACGCTGTGACTTCACGCTCTGTGAGTTTTACTCCTCCAGGGGGCGCTGTGACTTCACGCCCTGTGAGTTTTACTCTTCCAGGGGGCGCTGTGATTTCACGCTCTGTGAGTTTTTCACCTCCAGGGGGTGTTGTGACTCCACGCTCTGTGCGTTTTCCTCCTCCAGGGGGCGCTCTACGCTCTGTGCGTTTTCCTCCTCCAGGGGGCGCTCTACGCTCTGTGCGTTTTCCTCCACCAGGGGGCGCTCTAGGCTCAGTGCGTTTTCCTCCACCAGGGGGCGCTGTGACTTCACGCTCTGTGAGTTTTTCTCCCCCAGGGGGCGCTGTGACTTCACGCCCTGTGAGTTTTCTCTCCCAATTCATGTTTTCAGGTAACACGTTACTGGCCAGTTTGGAGAGTTGACAGGGATGCTTCATGTTATGAAGCATGTTGGTGGAAAATAATTTAAGACCCAGCTTGTTTAGGTGTGTTGCGTCTACAAAGAGATGTCTTCTGTCCCAAAAAAATTTGAAATTGTCAATAAAATTGAATGATTTTTGCAGGGGTGTTTCTCTTGTGCATTCCGTTGAGAGCCATTTGTTGAGTGCAAACAATCTGCTGAAACGCTCACTGCCTGTCATCGGGGGCAGTGGGCCACTAATCGTAATGTCAACATCAAGAATGCTAGACACAGTGCTCAGGTCTTGCAATAAGGCACTGAAATCCTGTTTTAGGATTTCAGATTCTCCTTTTTCCGCATCACGTGCACCGATGTGCAGTATCAGCGTTTTTACCACGGGATGAGCCAGAACAATCTTTTCAATTCTTTCCCCTATAGTAGAGACTGTGTCTTTGGGAAAACATAAAACCTTTATCTTTTTGTTGCTTTTAAGATACTTTACAGCCTGATCGCCGACAATCAGAAATTCAGTAAATTCCTCTCCATTTGCTCGTCTTTCTGAGTGGCTCTTAGATCTTACCGTGCTCGGAGTGGCGTTGACACGGTTATCTGATGGCCCACTATCAACAGGCAGCAGAGGGCTAAATCTATTTGACAACATAATTTCCCTTTGGGGAGGCGTGGATTTTGATTTACTTTTCACATTTTTCTTTTGCGGAGGGGTGGTTTTGGGTCGGGCTGGGAGCGTAGGCCAGCTGGTCTTAACAGGGCTCCGAGTCCTTCCACTTAACCGTCCTTTCATGTTATCTCTGTTCGTAATCACCGTGGAGATAGGGTTGATAACAGGCGGAGAATTACTCACAGTTTTACGTTCTTTCGAGTCCTTTGGCCTTGCGCCGAGGGTACTCCAGCCGAATGTCTTATTCTCCGTGTGATTCTCTTTCCCATGTTTTACTCCCAAATTCACTCTTAAAAGGTGTCATTCCGTTTCCAGGAATGTAATCTTTTGAAGCAGCTTCTGAAAGTCCTCTGAAGAGATTGCTAGGGCCATGGCTGGTTATTTGCCAAGTATCCAGAGCCAGTTAGCTATATGTAGCTAGCTAGTGCCACGTACCCATTCACTGGAGGTAACAAAAAGTGTATTTTGGAGTAGGCAAAAGCTTCTATCTAAAGAACAAAAACAGTCCCATCCGTTTACAAGTATCTAGGATCCACTTGTAGAGATAAAAAAATAAAATAAAACATGGATATCTTTAGGAATGCAAGCATAGGCGAGAGCGGCGAAGCGAAGCGTCCTCACTGTGCAGTCACACACTGTCACAGATTTTTTTTTTTTTTTGCTGCTTACGCCTTTTATTGGTTTTTGAAGGGACAGACAGTAGGCTGACAGGAAACGGGAGAGAGATGGGGGATGACATGCAGTAAAGGCCGTGTCGGGCTCGGGAGTCGAACCCGCGGCACACTGTGACTGGATCACCAGTCGGGTGCCCAGACGGTTACGCCACCGCCTGGGCCATATAATACAGATTTAAAAGGTAAAACTACAGAATTTCCAGTCACATGTCATTCCCTTGTGGATAAGTTACTGCTTCAGCAATGACATGTCTTCCTTCTAATGGTTTCTCCTTTAAAGGGACACTTCACCCTTTTTGCAAAAAAATACATGTTAATGACGTTTAGGAGCTTTAGAACACTTTCCTGGGGGTCTTTATGTGTGTAATATGTGGTTTTAGATATTTTAGATTGTAGCAGTGAGCCTGTTAAGCTGTCTCTGATGTCATGGACACTGGGCTCACTTCCTTCCTGGACTACATGTTGTCTCAGTAAGACAGCTCTCCCCCCTATCCACAAGGAGGAGCAGTGCACCAAAGAATTATGGGAATTGTAGTCCAAGAAGGTAGTGAGACCAGTGTCCATGACATCAGAGACAGGCTCACTGCTACAATCTAAAATATCTAAAACCACATATTACACACATAAATACCCCCAGGAAAGTGATCTAAAGCTTCTAAACGTCATTAACATATATTTTTTTGCAAAAAGGGTGAAGTGTCCCTTTAAAGAGTCAGGACTGCTGGCAAGTCCACTCAGATCGCAATATGTGCATGTGGATGCCAGTGGAGAAGCTGCAAGATTGTGTGTGTGTGTGTGTGTGTGTGTGTGTGTGTGTGTGTGTGTGTGCGCGCGTGCGTGCCTATTTAGAGCTATACTGTCAGAAGGATTATTAGGAGGGATTAAGGCAGGAATACATTAGAATAATTCCGTATTATTCCTACAACTCTTGTTTGTGTGACGTTTCATTTGTAACGCTGACATCCTAAGTCCAGCTTTAGAGCCAGAAACAGCCTCGCTAACGTACAGCCTTAACCACTTGGGCCCTAGAAACCCTATTCCTGGGGGAAACATTCTCAGGAAATCGCAGATCTACAAACTCACAAAGAGATTTGGGTGGCCTTATAGGTTCCTTTGATTTAATTTGTCCATCCGATTTCGCCCATTGTTGTGAAAATGGTCAAAAACAGAGGGAGGGTGGTGGTGGGGGGAGGGAAATAATAAGTAAGAGAGGGGTAAATTATATAATTCCACTTCATATCAGAATTAAACTCTACATTATGGGCTGGACTTGACTGGAGGGGCAGTTCTGGATGTAGATGTCTGGAGAGCTGTGGCATGTTTGATTAGCAGGTGGGCCACTAATGGTTGGTGGCGGGCTCTGTTTGGCAGAACCCCACAGGGTTCATCACCATGGTGGCCTTCTCCTCACTGCCCTTTAGGCGTAGAACACAGAACTGTTTGGCAGAACCCCATAGTGTTCATCACCATGGTGGCCTTCTCCTCGCTGCCCTTTAGGCGTAGAACACAGAACTGTTTGGCAGAACCCCATAGTGTTCATCACCATGGTGGCCTTCTCCTCGCTGCCCTTTAGGCGTAGAACACAGAACTGTTTGGCAGAACCCCATAGTGTTCATCACCATGGTGGCCTTTAGGCGTAGAACACAGAACTGTTTGGCAGAACCCCATAGTGTTCATCACCATGGTGGCCTTCTCCTCGCTGCCCTTTAGGCGTAGAACAAAGTGAAACACTGCAAGACGTTGGCACAGTTGTGTCAAACAGGCTAGACAAAGTACAAAGTTACTCACAGAAGTCGGGTTGGAAACGGAATCAACTTTCCCTTTCCTAGAGAGTTTAGTAAACTCTAGGTTAGTAGAGTTCAATGAGTTATTAGATACTTGTTCATTTGAGAACATTTTACTTTCACAACATTGACAAAAGAAGTATTATTAAAAAAGGAAAGACGAGATCATATCTATCTTTAGAGTTTGTCATCTCAGCTAAATTACGGGGTAAGTATTCTTGCAAAATGCGTCAGTTCCTTGTTTATTAATGTTAGCTTTATTTTGTATTAAGAAGCATGGCGATTTCTTTAAAGAGAATTGGTATAGAGGGTCCAAGTGGTTCAATCAGCATTCACAACTGAACACTGAATACCGGAACTCATAAAACAACAGCAGCTGTGTATTGGATTTATCCTAGACTATCGGCAGGTTTGCCCTCCGCTTTCAACTCTATGTGAAACCTGGGGGCTGTAACATTAAGTTAAGACTGATTTACAGACAGGAAAGTAACAAGCCAAAGGAAATGATAGCTAACTTCCCACCAAGCTGCCCACACACACTCTACACTGCAAGCTAGTCCGTCGTATATCCTCAGTCAGAGGATGGGAAGTTCTACAAGGTGTGTGTGTGTGTGTGTGTGTGTGTGTGTGTGTGTGTGTGTGTGTGTGTGTGTGCGCGTGTGCGTGTGTGTGTGTGTGTGCACGCGTGTGTGTTTGTGCGTGCGTGCGCGCATACATGTGTGTGTTGTATTCAAACAGAGACACTATAGTGTTAGTTGAAAAGTACAGAATCATAATAATTCTCTCTCTCCCACACAGCTGCTCTGTTCTAGCCCTTCACCCCCCCCCCCCCTCCCATCTATCCATCCTTCTCTTTCAGCCCTGGCAGTATACCTGCCTGTTCTCCATCTGGTTGCCATGGTTTCCATTATACTTTGTGCCTGCTGTTGAGTTGAAGGACAAAGCACTGTTCGGTCATAGTTAGAGAGAGAGAGAGAGAGAGAGAGAGATAGTGAGAGACATGCACACACACACACACACACACACACACACACACACACACACACAGTTAGACCCCCTGTCTATAAATGCTACATTTTTTTTCTCACTTTTCTCTCTTTTTCTGTCTTACCTCCCCCTGCTCACGCTCACAAATGCACAGGAGTGCACGCATCTATCTATCTATCTATCTATCTATCTATCTATCTATCTATCTATCTATCTATCTATCTATCTATCTATCTATCTATCTATCTATCTATCTATCTATCTATCTATCTATCTATCTATCTCTCTCTCTCTCTCTCTCTCTCTCTCTCTCTCTCTCTCTCTCTCTCTCTCTCTCTCTCTCTCTCTCTCTCTCTCTCTCTCTCTCTCTCTCTCTCTCTCTCTCTCTCTCTCTCTCTCTCTCTCTCTGCCTGTCTGGGTGGAATATCTCCTGTTACTTTTCAGGATTCTTGTGGATTTGCGTCTCTGCTATGTTGGATGCTTTTGTGTGACAATATACAGTATGATCAAGTAGGGCGTTCATTTACAAAACATTTACAGTGACGATATGAAAGACATGCATTACACTGAACCACAGATCAGGCTGAACTCACTCAACTCCCTACCCACTCACCCACTCACTCCCTACCAACTCACCCACTCACTCCCTACCCACTCACCCACCCACTCACTCCCTACCCACTCACCCACTCACTCCTACCAACTCACCCACTCACTCCCTACCCACTCACCCACCCACTCACTCCCTACCCACTCACCCACCCACTCACTCCTATACCAACTCACCCACTCACTCCCTACCCACTCACCCACCCACTCACTCCTACCAACTCACCCACTCACTCCCTACCCACTCACCCACCCACCCACTCACTCCTACCAACTCACCCACTCACTCCCTACCAACTCACCCACCCACTCACTCCCTACCCACTCACCCACCCACTCACTCCTACCAACTCACCCACTCACTCCCTACCAACTCACCCACCCACTCACTCCCTACCCACTCACCCACCCACTCACTCCTACCAACTCACTCACCCACTCACTCCCTACCAACTCACCCACTCACTCCCTACCCACTCACCCACCCACTCACTCCTACCAACTCACCCACTCACTCCCTACCAACTCACCCACCCACTCACTCCCTACCCACTCACCCACCCACTCACTCCTACCAACTCACTCACCCACTCACTCCCTACCAACTCACCCACCCACTCACTCCTACCAACTCACTCACCCACTCACTCCCTACCAACTCACCCACCCACTCACTCCTACCAACTCACCCACCCACTCACTCCCTACCCACTCACCCACCCACTCACTCACTCCTACCAACTCACTCACCCACTCACTCCCTACCAACTCACCCACTCACTCCCCTATACCCACTCCCCTACATTCGACCACAGCAAACAGGAAAAGCATTGCTTTGCGGGAAATAGGATTATAGCTCAGAGATCTATAACCGACTCTTGATGACAGTGAAGCAGCATGAATGAATCTACAGTTGTGTGTGTGTGTGTGTGTGTGTGTGTGTGTGTGTGTGTGTTACTGCATGTGTGCTGCGAGAAGTCTTACGGCTGTCAAAAATTAGGCTAAATCCATGGACTTTATTTAGCTGACCCGGTTTGGAGAGCGAGGAGTCAGCGGAGATAAGTGTCAGAGCACACACACAGAGAGAGAGAGAGAGAGAGAGAGATGACCACAGAGTGTGAGTAGGAGAAACAGAGAGGAAGGAGGTGAGTGAGGGAGAGAAAGAAAAGAAGAGAAGAGCTTAAGCTCAATCCCTTTGCCGCCACACTTCACCCCTCCATTGCACAATCCCCCCTCTCTCTCTCTCTCTCTCTCTCTCTCTCTCTCTCATTGTAAGGTTCTTAGGGGCTTCCTTAACTTTTAATAAGAGTGTTTAATAAGTCCCAGAGATCAGGGCTCTGTTGGCCAGGGCTTCCATTTCAACACGGCTCTGCCTTAATCTCATATAAAAATAGATCTGCTCTCCCTTCCCTTCCCGCAGCCCATCCAATCTCTCTCCCTCACTGTATTTCTCCCAGAGATAAAAGAAAAAAGGAAAAAGAAAATTCAATAAAGTGCAGAGGGATCAAGCAAAGGTTTCATTTATCATCCCCCCCCCCCCCCCCCCCCCCCACAACCTCAACCCCCCCCCCCCCCCCCCCCGTTATTGGGGGTGAGCCGCTGAATTAGCATCCAACCGGGGAATACGCTATATCTTTCACGTGCGTAACCAGCAGGATCATTGAATGAAAACATCTATACAAGTGACAATCCCAACTATATGATACCCACACATTTATTGATGAACATCAGATTCAGCATTAATAGACACTTTGTATTGTGTGAATTAACATTAAGGTCATCACATCTTTAAACAGAGGGTAAGCATGGCCCATAGTAACGAAACAAAAAAGACACTTCCAATCATGAAGATTATGTTTCTATGGAGGACCATGATGAGAGAGACAACAGAAAAGTTGTTCTATGTGGAAATGCTCAGCAAAAAGAAGCAAATAAACGTTGTGTCCTTCACAAATTATCCTAGAATCTACAACCACAAAGATGGTGGAATCTACAGTACAACCAGAATGGATGGAATCATGAAAGAGGTAAGGTTGCCAAATCCACTTCCAGCCTTCAGTTAATTTGAATCAATTTCAATCAATCAATTTGTGTTCTACCATGGAACATAGTTGTAAAACATAGTATACACTATACTTTAAGTTATTATTCATCATCACAATGATGACTCACTTTTAAAGGTTTTAAAGAAAGAATACTCTTTTTACATGACATATTTATTATTGTAACACATTAAAATTGTAGTGTTTTGAAAATGTTCAGGGAGCCCCAGAAGTGCAGGAGTGGGCGCCGGCCCTCAGGTTGTATAGGCATGCATTATGACTCAGATCAGATGGAACTCCCCGCTTTTTACCATAGTTTGCTGGGCAGTTCAGTGCTGTGTGTCTGCTTGTCACACTTTAGTTCCAGTCTCTTTGGCCTACTTAGACGTGTTGTAAAGTAGCACAGCAAGCTGCCTCTGCTCTCCGGTCCCCGTGGACTCTGGCTGAATAATAGAGCGCTCCCGAGGCAGGGTAATAAGCTACACTGTAATAACCGGACTCTGTGTGTCGTGTATGGCTCAGGCCTGGTATTGACTCTGTGTGTCGTGTATGGCTCAGGCCTGGTAATGACTCTGTGTGTCGTGTATGGCTCAGGCCTGGTAATGACTCTGTGTGTCGTGTATGGCTCAGGCCTGGTAATGACTCTGTGTGTCGTGTATGGCTCAGGCCTGGTAATGACTCTGTGTGTCGTGTATGGCTCAGGCCTGGTAATGACTCTGTGTGTCGTGTATGGCTCAGGCCTGGTAATGACTCTGTGTGTCGTGTATGGCTCAGGCCTGGTAATGACTCTGTGTGTCGTGTATGGCTCAGGCCTGGTAATGACTCTGTGTGTCGTGTATGGCTCAGGCCTGGTAATGACTCTGTGTGTCGTGTATGGCTCAGGCCTGGTAATGACTCTGTGTGTCGTGTATGGCTCAGGCCTGGTAATGACTCTGTGTGTCGTGTATGGCTCAGGCCTGGTAATGACTCTGTGTGTCGTGTATGGCTCAGGCCTGGTAATGACTCTGTGTGTCGTGTATGGCTCAGGCCTGGTAATGACTCTGTGTGTCGTGTATGGCTCAGGCCTGGTAATGACTCTGTGTGTCGTGTATGGCTCAGGCCTGGTAATGACTCTGTGTGTCGTGTATGGCTCAGGCCTGGTAATGACTCTGTGTGTCGTGTATGGCTCAGGCCTGGTAATGACTGCTATTACTCTGCAACTCAGGAAGCAGACACGTTATATGTGAGCCTGTGTCTCTGTCTGTGTGCTTGGGCGTGTGCTTGGACATTAGGGCAGGCAACGAACATGCAGCCCTCATTGAGAGTGTGTGTGTGTGTGTGTGTGTGTGTGTGTGTGTGTGTGTGTGTGTGTGTGTGTGTGTGTGTGTGTGTGTGTCATATACATAGTGTAAAGCACTGTTTCTCAAACAGTGGATTGGGACCATTGTTTCTACCTAGATTCCATCCTGGAGGCAAATCTTTCCGGTGATAAAATGGCCACCAACGTAATCAAAAAAGTCAATCAAAGAACAAGATTCCTATATAGGATCTCCTCACTGGTCAACAAAAACACCTTGAAGACCCTAACAGGAGCCCTCGTACAAGGTTTCTTCGACTATGCATGCACCTCTTGGTACCACAGCACCTCTAAAGCCTCCAGACTTCCCAAAACAAACTGGTCAGGCTACTACTTGGCCTCACTCCCCGAATCCACCTCACCCCTGCCCACTTTGACAGGCTGGGATGGCTTAGGGTTGACGACAGAGTACAGCATCTTGCAATGGGTCTGGTCCACAAGATTCGATACACCACAAAGATACCCATGTACCTGTCTAAATACTTCCTTAATGTTAACG
The DNA here is from genome assembly GCF_963924005.1 of Protomyctophum bolini. Taxonomy (NCBI): domain Eukaryota; kingdom Metazoa; phylum Chordata; class Actinopteri; order Myctophiformes; family Myctophidae; genus Protomyctophum; species Protomyctophum bolini. The sequence goes on along the minus strand of NC_137869.1, from coordinate 25,826,964 downwards.
AAGTCCACACCCACAACACCAGAGGGAGTTCAACAAACCATGTGCAACCCAGATTCGGCACAAACAAGGCACTAAATTAATTTAGCTCCTATGCCACCAAAATGTAAAACGCCCTACCAACAGTCATTAAGACATGAAAATCCCTTGACTCCTTCAAAACCGCTCTCAAAGGGCACCTACGGACAGCTGCAATTCGAAGCTGGCCCCCGTAAAATCTGAATCCCCCCCACCCCTTTTCCCCCTCACTGCATATGTTTTTCC